>NW_016809656.1:2748253-2824039 GCF_001698545.2 Rhinopithecus bieti
ATATGTATATATATATATACATATATATATATATACACACACACTTGCTTGATGTATATATTTGAAGCATCCCAACACTGTGTATCACTCAACCTGGGCATAAGTCATTTTCTCATAAATATATTTTCTACGTTAAAGTACTTCTGCAAAAAAAAAAATCAGAAATATGGATAATTATGGTTATTAATGTGGAATGTATTCTATAATGAAATTGATGAGCTTTTTGTTGTGACTTCCCTACAAGAAAACAGCATGGTAATTTTCTGAAACATAGTACGATTCACAAATACTAGTCTCCTAGAAAGTTCCCCCATTGTATGTGGTAAAAAATTACTAATTAAGTTTATATTTGCTTCTGCATATGTGTCTGGATTTGTCATATTTAATATTTATAATAGCCCTACAATCCATGATAAAATATGCCATAGAAAATACGTACAGCAAAGTCAAAATCTAAGATGACTGATATACACGGCAGAATTCTTATTTTTTTTTTTTTACCCTTTTTCTAATCCTAATTTGTAATCCACACGTGTCCACAGAGGAACCTGATGGAACTTGACTGGATCATGGGAGCAGTTTCCCCAATGCTGTTCTCATGACAGTGAGTGAGTTTTCACAAGATCTGATGGTTCAAAAGTGTTTTGCAGTTTCCCCTCGCCCTTCTGCTGCCATGTAAGACTGCCTTGCTTCCCCGTCACCTTCTGCCATAATTTTAAGTTTCCCAAGGCCTTCCCAGCCATGCAGAACTGTGGGTCCTAAATGTCTTTTGTTTACAAATTACCCAGTCTCTGGTAGTTCTTTACAGCAGTGTGAAAACAGGCTAATAGAGGCCGTTTGTAAATTCTAGGCCTTTGTCCTGTTCCAGGCACAGAATATTATTCTATAGGAGTTCTAGGGAGCGATTCACTTGGTAAAGAATAATTGGGCATAATTATTGCTGAGAATCTTTCCTAAGTAACATAAAGGGAAGTGTGGGATGGGCTTTTATTTGTTGTTGTTTGTTTCTTTTCCTGTTTTTGGCAATTTCTTTTTATGTTTCTGAGGAAGCCAAATGGAAGTATTCCCTTTTTTAACTGGAAATGCTTTTATATGAGTAGATGCAGTTGTCAGCATATGATGCTTATCACTACTGATGTCTAGACAGGGGGGTAGGTGCATCACTTCACAAAGATTAGCTGTGTGGCACTGTGTAACTTCTGAGTTAACTGTGTAACTATGCAGCTTCTGCCTTCATTGTTTCAGAGTATTTTAATGAGTTTTCTATCATTCACTGAAGGTTATTAATTATGTAAATTTTAGCATATTACATTAATAGAAATATATGAATCTCCTATTAATAATATACATTTCCAGCAATAATAGAATTATTTACTAGCTGTTATTTATTCATTACATAGAAGAGTAGGAAATCTTAAAATGTTGATATCTAATATTATTAATGTCATAGAAAATATTTAGTGAGAAGGCACAAATCAAAACCACAAAACATATATGCCTTATTCCCATAAGTATACAATTACAGTTTCTCTTTCTTCTCTCTGTTTCACTGTCTCTTCCTCTCCCATCTGATATGTTTCCTCAACTGATATGTGTTTGATATCATCTTAAAGCCAGAAGTTCATACAAATCTAAATTTCTCTCTAAAATAAAACTACATAAAAACTGAGCATGCTGAATAATAGTTCCATTGTCTTAATCAAATTTCACTAAATTAAAATGTTCACAGTGTGTTTGAAATAAACACTTAAAACATACTCTATTTTAAAAAATCATTCATGCTTACTGTTAAACACCATAATGTATCATCATTTTTATATCACAGAAGCAGAGACAGAGCATTTTTGTTGGTGATGTAAAGAAACGTTCAATTCTGTGAGAAATAATTATGTCAAAAGTAATTATCTGGGTGTCTGTACATTATTAACAACAGGTTTAATATTTATTAAATATTAAAATTATCTTTCAAATATGTGATTACCTATAATTAAATAAGAAACACAATACAACTTTCTGTTAAAGTTATACTTCCTTATAAGAATATTAATGAAGAAAAACTGGCTTTCAATATTTAATGATCTATCTCTATAATTTAAAATTCACACACAATTAAAAAATATGTTTAAAAGTTTATTCAGAATACAATGAGTATTTTCCAACCAAATAAAAGATTTGAAGTTATTTGTTACCATTTCTCGGTAAAATTCAAAATATGACATTTTTTTTTTACCCTTTAGATTATATTATTATTTTCATTAATTTTCACTGTGCTCAGCAGTATTGATACTGATTTGCATTCCAAAAGATAGTTTCAAATGGTATCATGCATTTAACTTGAAACATAAAAGCTAAGAAATTCAAAGTATTCAAAGTTAAGCTCATATTCGATTTTGTTATAATCCCATTAAAACTGGGCTATTATTTTAATTTGCATATTTTCATTTATAATGCCCCTAATAGGTTTGGCCTTAATGCTCAAAGAGACAGAATAAAGGCTTTAAGAATCAAGATTTTAGGGACTTTGTAGAACCCTGTCTCCATCTGTGACTCTCTTTACCCTAGCTTACTTTAAACTGTATTTACTTTGAAAAAACAATGCTTCTTTCATTCAATAATATTCAATGTTTACCTACTAGGTGTGGCACTTAGTTTGTTCTTGGAAATTCATAGAAAAAAATTCATAATATCTTGCCAGAAAAATTCTTACAGTGTAATGAGGAAGGCAAAAAGTGACCTCAAGAGTTAAATTTCTAGTCATAAGTACTTTGAAAAAGATACTACTTGTAAGATGTCCAGAGAAATGACATCTAAGTTAGACTGGGGACATGTGAAGTGAATATATTTTGAAAATTTCTTGGAGAAGAAAAATTGACTCAAAAAGAAATAGTGAAGGAAAAGAACTTCCAGTTATAGAAACTCACCTTGCCTTCTGATAGATTCCTTTCCCCTCTGGTGTTCTCTCTGCAGAAGTAACCTCCAAATTAAGGTGCTGAGTAGTGTATGGTTTCTCTCATTTTGAGCAAAATAATTTTAACATTGTCCTCAGTTTGAGTAACTTTTAGACACCTACTCTAGGCTTCTAGCATCCCTTCCCTTAGAGCATTTACTTAAGAAAACTTTTAAATGCAAATTCTTTCCCTGCCCCTTTGAGATGTAAATCTTCTCCTAGCCTTTGGTCGGTTTAATTACCAGCTAATACCTTTCTCAAGAATCTGGGAGCCACCCTTTTGAAATTAATCATCCGGAAAGATAGTGCCTTATCTTCCAGTCTCTCTGTAGAAGACTAATTTCACCAATAAGCACCAATTAGCAAACACGGAAGTCCTAATCACATTGACTAACTTCTCTATTAGTACCTTCCAGTATTTTTCCACTAGATCACCCCAGGACTTGAAAATTTTCTTGACTCTTGTTTCAGCAGAGTTAGATTCAATCTCTTTTCTCTATTGAAATAGCTGTGAATAAAGTCTCCCTTGCCTGTTGAACTGTTGGGTGCAATTTTTCTTTAGGAGTTCCAAAGTATAATTTCCTCATGAACTAACTTTGGAGTAAACTGCATGGAGTCACTCATAATGAGAGAAATAACATATATTTATACAATGGATTTTGCAGCTTATTGTTATTTTTGCTTCCATAAGAAGTAATGAGCATCTCGGTAGCAGAAAAGAAAAAGTAAAATGTAAAATATGCATTAAGATTCTCATCTAACTTTTCAGAAATGTTAACCTAAATGTGCAACATTGATAATAATCTTAATGATGTGCAAGACAGGTGTCTTACTTCTATTTGTGTTGCTATAACTGAATTCTTGAGACTGGGTAATTCATTAAAAAACGATAAATGTTACTTCTTGTAATTCTGGAGCCTGGAAAGTTCAAGATCAAGGTGACACATCTGGTGAGGCCTTATTGCAATATCATCCCATGGTAAGAGATATCACATTGTGAGGCAGAGCAAGAGTCCTAGCTCAGGTCTCTCTTCCCCTTTGTTTACAAAGCCACCAGTCCCAACATGGGGCCCCCACCCTGATGACCTTACATAATTCTAATTACCTCCCTAAGAATCCTCCACTTAATACTAATGAAGATGAAATTTCAACATAATATTTGCAGGAAACATCCAAACCACAGCAACTGGTATGTAATTTATGGAAATCACTGAAAGTGCTATCAGTCTATTTTCTGTGCTATAAAACATCAGAATTTTCCATAGAGAGATAAAATTTATTTAATGTGGTAATGACAGTGTAGATTCATAACCTCTGATAAGGAAAACTATCTGTTTAACAAAAATCTATAATCCTAGAAGATACTTTTGAAGAGATTGATAGAACAGTAATAATTTCAATAATTAGGTTCTACTCTGCTATTTCCAATTATGTAATTTATTTTTTACAATTAATTGGTATACTATTTATACCAACACGACTATACTGCTTTCAAAATGGATGCATAGATTTATAACAAAAGACAGCATACAGTTAAATCATTAAATTCAAGATAAAATAGCAAGACTCAAATGTTTTGTATTTATGTTTGTGCATCTATATGTGCATATGTACAATGTAAGGAAATAATTTATAGACCACTATCAAGGGCAAAGTTCTACAAATATGACTTTAGCATTCACTTCACTTCTGGACTCTATTAAATCATTTTCTTATAAGTGTCAACAAGATATAATTATTTAAATGTAACAATGTTTACTAATGTCCCAATGTCATTTTTCTTACATCTGTAAGCTTGTTCTTTTAAGAATTCTGCTAGGGCCGGGCGCGGTGGCTCAAGCCTGTAATCCCAGCACTTTGGGAGGCCGAGACGGGCGGATCACGAGGTCAGGAGATCGAGACCATCCTGGCTAACACGGTGAAACCCAGTCTCTACTAAAAAATACAAAAAACTAGCCGGGCGAGGTGGCGGGCGCCTGTAGTCCCAGCTACTCCGGAGGCTGAGGCAAGAGAATGGCGTAAACCCGGGAGGCGGAGCTTGCAGTGAGCTGAGATCCGGCCACTGCACTCCAGCCTGGGCGACAGAGCGAGACTCCGGCTCAAAAAAAAAAAAAAAAATCTGCTAAATAAGCAGAGGTAGAAAAGGCACATTTGTTTAAGCTTAGACTCCCTTTTAATTGCCCTACCTCACAAATCAAGAACGTGGCAAATTTGGAAAAGAGTTTTTTTCATTTTAACATCCATAGCCTTTATGTATCTCTGAGCAATTTCAAATGGTTAGAAAGCTGTCTGGATCAATTCATAGCTAATATGTTACCATAGCATAATCTTGACTTGAGAAGATATCCTCCTCCTTGAGGTTGCTCCAGGGAAAGCAAGAGAGAAACATGATATGGAGCAAACCTCCATTAGAAAATGTGGACCAATGTTTGTCCTTTTTAAGTTTTCATTTCTCTCCTTGACTCTTCATATAAAGCTGAGGTAAATAAAAGTTATCTGTGCTAGGCCGGGCGCGGTGGCTCAGGGCTGTAATCCCTGCACTTTGGGAGGCCGAGGCGAGAGGATCACGAGGTCAGGAAATCAAGACCATCCTGACTAACACGGTGAAACCCCGTCTCTATTAGAAATACAAAAATTTACCCGAGTGTAATGGCGGGCGCCTGTAGTCCCAGCTACTCCGGAGGTTGAGACAGGAGAATGGCGTGAACCCGGGAGGCAGAGCTTGCAGTGAGCTGAGATCGCGCCACTGCACTCCAGCCTGGGCGACATAGCAAGACTCCGTCTCAAAAAAAAAAAAAAAAAAAAAAAAAAAAAAAAAGTTACCTGTGCTAACTTAAAGCTTCTCAATTGTAGGGAAGTCATTTATAGCTGTCTAAGCATGGGACATATACATTAAATGTTTTAATACTGACAAAAATTTAAAATAGTAACGTGTATTAGGCAAAAAAAAATAAAATAAAATTTGTGTTTAAGGAGTGACAAGATGTTAACCTAAATTGCTGTACATTTAGGTTAACATATTGTCACTCCTTAAATAAAAAATTTAATTAATTTCTTTTACTCTTTAAATAAAAGTAAAACCATTCACATAGATAATGACTTTTAGCCCCATGTTATTCAAAATGGATATAATTGCAATCTCATATTAAATATTTCAGCTAGGTGTAAATAAAATCTATCTAGTGAAAATACAATGAAACAATAAAACAATTGAGGATGAATACAGAAAATTAGGGTTATCTTGTCGTTGTTGACAGGACATTTTTATACATGTTTCAACAATTCAGAAAATGGTGATGACTTAAGTAAAACTTAATTGATTAAGGCAAATTTCAATTAATTTTTCTCTTCTATATACCATACTGTGTTTTTTTTAAAGATATAGAATATATTTGTTTCTACGCATTCAAATTAACAGAGAACTTGGTATTAATAAGTAAACTCAAAACTTTGTGGCTGATATTCAGTTTCATGCAAAAATATGTAATACTTTTTATATTTTATAAAAGATATTATTCATACAATTTGATACAGATGCAATAATTGTTGACTTTTCCAACAAAATTGTAGCATTGCAGATGACTCCTGGTAGACAAAATATATAAGCTAGAAAACTGAATAAGAGATGTGAAAAATAAGTATTTTTTTCTAAAGAAAGCAGCAATATATGTTAGAACATTCAACCTTAATTTTAAATTCTTTAGAGGAAAAAACAGCATTAGATCATATTTATCAATAACATATACAGTTTAATATTACCTAGTATTCTGTACTATTAAATCACTCTTTCAGTAAGCAGTTATTCATGACTCAGTTGAAATGCATTTACTTTTAAATAGATTCTCATATGAAACTCATATGGAAGTATTATAATTTTAAGTGCTTACTCAGCATACTTAGCCAGTTGTCACTTCATAATTAAAATTGTAATGTCATAATTTATGCTTGATTTATTTTTTGGCTTTTTTTTTTTTTTCACCCTACAATTCAGGTTTTCTCAAACTTTGTTGTGCATAAAACTTTCTAGGGAGCTTGTTAAAAATAAAGTTTTCTAGTCCCTTTCCACAGATTTTCTGATTTAGTAGGTTTGGGTCAGAGTCAAAGAATGTTCATTTTTAACAACTATATCAGGTAATTATTATAGATACGATTCCTGGACCACAATTTCAGCAATACTCTTTATCGTAACTATTCATACTCATTCTTTTAAACCTCTAGCTGAATTTCAAACCTGTTCTTTCCTTTTGCTTTTGTCTGTCTGTTTCCTCTTTGTTTCTGTCTCTGCCGGTTTCTTTTTTTCTCTTCAATAAATCAAACTTGGAAGAATTGTGGCAAAAAATAAAATAACCTGTTGAAGTGATTGTATAAGGATTTTTTTGAAAATTTCTACCTCACTGTCTTAAAGACATAATGATAACTCAATAAATGTTATTTTAATCATTGTAATTATGTTTTCAGCTCCCTTGGTTGCATTGTTTTAATTATAACCTAATATTTATTACTCACAACTCTTTCATTTTGTTGTTCTGAATTAGGACATTAAAAAAAGGGAATTTTTGTAATTGTATCTCCTATTTGTAAAATAGTATCTACTATAACATAAAATTACTGTATTTTATCAAATTGATGGTACCATTATTTTAGTGTATTACTAATATGGAAACAAATACTGCAACTAAAGTGTAATTCAATGTGTTTTACTTATTGCATTTGAATTAATGGAATAATAATGAAAATTATTGCATTTGAATAAAATTATTGCATTTGAATAATAATGAAAATTATTGAATTTGAATTAATGCAATAATAATGAAAATTAAAAGCACGCATCTTAGAATTCTGGAAACGTGCTAATTTAGTAAATAATACTGTAATTGTTTCTTAAGAATTCTGTATTATTTAACTTGCAAACATGGGCATTAAGCATTTCAGCATCAATTTTCTGGTGCCTGAAATCATGTGTTATTCTTTTGGAATTATTCTCCTAAAGCTTCAAAGTTACACTTATATTCATTGCATCTCCTGTTGACTTATTCTATAATCAATCTCCTGTCAATTATAGCTTATTCAAGCAACTTTTCTATAATAATCAAGATCATTTTATTTCAAATACTTCAGACTACAGATAATAGGGAAGTTGAAAGAGACTGGGTTATGCATCCATTTAGTTCCTTTTTTTGACTGGTAACTAGGTGTTTAACTTAGTATCTGTGAAGCTTAGTTGTTTTTAACAGTAATACATACAAAAGCCTTTGCATAATATAGTTTTAATCACTTTTAAATATCTTCTCGATACCAACTATTTTTGACTAATATATATGCACTTGAGATACATAATTTTAAAATGATATCCTTCAATATGAATTGAATTGGAATCACCAGCTAAGCATTTTCCACCTATACATACTCACTTCAATTTGTCTCCCAAATATACTGATGGGAGTAGATCAAAACAGAGGGATGGAGATGTTTGCTTTCAGACACTTCTTTAGCTCCCTGATGATGTGCAGCCCTGAGGCCAGGATAGCATTTCCATTCATGCATTCCTTTTTCCTTACACTGAATGCATCTTTATAAGGTGCATGCTTATATTTGCTTGGGTTCAGCACTGTGCCAGCCAGTGGGAATACAGCAAAGACAAGTAGAGAGATGGACTTTAATGCCATGGGACCTTCACATTAACTGTGCTCTGGACATGTTGGCATAAAGTTGGACTCTGAAGTTAATGCTGTGATGGAGCTCGCCTGTAGCAGCTCATGAGAACAAGTTGTTAAATGTTCAAGAATTGTTAACCTTTTAGGAATTTTGCAGCTCTATTGATGTCACATTACTTGAAATCAATGATGGTGGAAATATTTACATAATAGAAATCAGCGAAGGCGAACATAAAAATTTTGTTTTGTTCCACAAGAGTTGGTCCTTAATATTTGTTATCATGCCCCTCTTTGTAATATAAGATAAGGACACTCCATGTATTTAGAAGTTGGAAGAGGTATACATGAAAATCTCCTGAATGAAGTGTTGTTTAAATCGAGTAGTGACAGGAAGACAAAATAGATTTTCATGGAGAGAGAAGGGTTAAATAGCATAAACACAAAAACACATAGAAAGGTATGAGACACTGAATGTAATGAAATAAGTTCAAATTTGGCTTAAATTTTAAAAAGAAACAGTAGAATGACAGAAATTTAAGATGTGGAAATGAGGTGAACAATTATGTAAAAACTTCCCAATCATATAAACTTCTTGACTTCTATTTCAAAGGCAATGGAATGTAATGCAGGTTAATTTAATGATGCCTGCATTAAAAAATAAATTTAACTTTTTTTTGCAGAATAAATTGAAGAAAATTAAAATTCTAAGTAACTGGATGCATTTTTATTTCCTTAGTTAGGGAGAGAGATGATTTTGGGTTCATATTACAGTGTCAATAGAGATGAAGAGAATTTGATATAAAGCAGAGCTGTTTCATGAAACATTGACATGATTTTTAAATAACAATATGTGAAGCAACAAAAGCAAATGGAGAAATTATTACTTACCGATTTCATACTTAATCAAATCACTCATTTAGTGAGTGTTATTGAGACATGAGGCACACAGAGGCAAAAGTAGGAACTAAGAAATATTTAGAAATATCTATTTCATATGTTTAAAGTCCCTGTACAAGTAACATTCTCACAGAGACATTGAGAAGGTAGTTAGATGAGAATCTGTAGGCCAGAAGGAATTTGAAGTGTGAAGATACCCATTTGAGAGTGATGAAAAGAGCATGCAGCCATATAGTAGAATAACATAAAAGATACTTTAGAAAGCTTGTCTCATATATCTATTTTTATGTAGCAAGCTACCTTAAAACTAAATAGTTTAAAAACTTAACAACAGTTTTGTTTACTTTCATTTGGATCAACAATTTAGATTGGGTTCATGGGGTGGTTCTTTGGTTGCTTTCAACTTAGATCACTCAACACGTTGTCTTGGGCTAAGTGCTGTAAAATAGCCTTTCTCACATGATTGACACTTAGTGCTAGCTGTTTTCCAGGTCACACATTTCCATCAGGCTAGTTTGGGATTCGTCACATGGAGACTTCATTCCAAAACCAGCAAAAAGCAGAGTAATCCTCTATGGCCAAGCCTTTCAAGGTTTTGCTTACATCATATTTGCCAATATCTCAATCACTGAGGAAAGCAATAAACCCCATCTTAGTCAATGTGAAAAGGAAGAATATATGGGTATGGATATAAGGACACAGGACGCACTGGGGGTTACTTCTGTAACAATCTATAAGAAACTTCAATGGTCAAGTGGAAGACAAACTAGTAAAGAAGATGGAAAGGGGACAGCTAGAATATTGATAAGAGGAAAACAGCAAAAGAAGCAATGCAAATGACAAAGAAAGTGAGAATGACAGAGAACTTTTAATATAAGAGAAGGTTACATTTTTGGTTGCATGGTGTATCTTTATTATTTCTTTCATTCATCGGTTTTATGTCAGGTAGGATTACATTCCATTGTACCTAATAAAAACAAAGCTTTTTTTTGTAACTTAAACACAAGTATATGCTATAACAACATTCTATGAGGTTCAGATACAGGTTGTTCAGCCCTGGTACTGTGGCTCAACAGGAACTAGACTCTTTCTTGCGTCCACCATTTATATTGTCATCTTCCATCTTCATACATGTTGTCTCATTCTTGCAAGATGACTTCTACTAACTATTTCAGGAAGGTAGATGAGAGAAAGGTAAAGAAAAGTAATGGGTTTATTTTAATAAGGTTATGGGAAGGGCTGCTTCTAGCTCTTTCTATTGCTTAGCATCCTGTAATGTGGTCACATCTGATTTCATGAAATGAGGAATACTAGAGTATATTTAACTGGTCACAGGGCCGCCATAGAATCGGAGTTCTGCTAACAAGGTTATTCTATATGAAAACTGCAGAATCTGCTGCAACCCTCTATTTAATTTGACATACACATTAATGCTGTGTTGTTTCTAAGACCCTAGTACTTATGCCATTCACGTGTCTCACCCTTCTTTATTTACACAACACTTACTGATTTTATACACTTTCAGGAATAGATTATCTGACAAAGTAGGGGATTTGTTATTTAGTGCTAATAAGAAGCTAACATTTATTGAGCATTTAATTTGTACCCAGCAATGCTATGTTTACATATTTTGCATCAATTAAATCCTATAACAATCTTCTGAAATAAGCACTAATATTGTTATTAAAATTAAAGATGAGGAATTCAAAAGAAAGGCGTTAAGTAATTTACTGAAAATCATGTAATTAATAGGCTTTTAAAATTTCTTACATGCTAATACATGTTCTTACTGGTATAGTGTATAACACTGCCCACTAGTGTAATAGAAAGTATATATAAAAGAGTGCATTCAGTTTAGTATTCATATTTTAACCTAATATGAGCTGTTTAGATAAATACATTTTCCGAGTAAAGAAATAGTTTTAATGTGAAAAAATTTCAGTCTCACTGCATCTTTTTTTAAAACCTTACTTCCTTCTTTGATTTTCGTTTAATTATACTCATCACATCAAAACTATTCTATATGTTAAATACTTTTAGATTTATACTCATGCTTTCAATAAATTTAATAAATTTGTCATGTTGCATGAGATTACGGAGTTTGCTTTCAAAAACATCTTACATCATTATTACATTATTATGCCAAAGTAAAACAATGCTATTAAACTTGTTAATAATCTTAATGGGGATAAAGTAACATATATAAGAAGCCTCAATATTTTATCATGTTTTGAATGTACAGGAATTTAAAAACTTCTAGATATATTCAAATCTCAAGTAACTCCTTTATAAAATAATGAGGCTTTAAATTATTAAGCAATAGAAGCCTCTTGAGTCCACGACTACTATTTGTTAACAGCCAAAGGCTTATTTAAATATATTTATCTCACACCTACAAAAGAAAAAAAGTAATAATATGTTTTTATTGTGCCTTTTCTTCTAAAATATTTTATAAGAAACATCCTGAGAAAGTCTCTCATGGTAGAAAGCATGCATATAATGAGGGAGTCAACTCAGACAAGTATCCTACATTTCTTCAAACCGTAAAATAGCTAGTATCCAGAGGACTTGTGCTGAATCAACTTTATTTAAATAGAATATTGCTGCATGTTCACAAGAGAAGGCCATACCTTTTCCTCTGCATAATAATATAAGCCTTTATGTTTTTCAGAAAGAAAATTCTCAGAACATTAAAGAGAGCAGAAACTCTCATTATTCAAGAAGTTAGGTAGAAGAAATGTGATGACTCTGAATTCAATAAAAGGCAAGTTTTATTCCAAACAGTGGATTCATTTTTATTAGGCACTTTATGTTTTTATGGTAATTGCCAGTACAGTTTATGCAGGGAAGTCTGAACTATGGACTAATATAAGTTTCACAATTTTCTGTACAAAGAAAGTAAGGTAAGCCTATCTCATTTGAAAGACTGATGATAATATGATTTTGTAATCTAATTTTGTCATAATATCCAGTATATAGACTTAAAAGTTGAATGTTTTATGGAATTTCAAAGTTAAATAGATTTGCTATATTAACTACATTTGTGTGCATTCTTAACACCTTTAAAAATTACCATCATCACATTTTATGACCTCTTTAAAAGTTTTATTTAATGCTATTTCTAACTTTCAGGTTAAATATTTTAAGCATTTGTTTATCTGCTGCTACCTCCAGTAAACCTCTTTAAAAATTCTGTTTCATTAAAATCAATTACATTTCCTTGAGTCAGTTTTTATTGTACACCTAAAATGTGCCAGGCACTGTTTCTGACAAAAAGATAAAATGACAGTTGAAATAATACCCACCATTGATGTGCTCATTGTTTAATCCATCTTTTATAATTAAGTATCATTCATTAAACAACTACTCTTATTCAATAACTGTATTTGTTTCTAGTTATAACACAAGGTTACTCAAAATAGAATTTTCAAATTTCCAATAATGTCTGTCTTTTTTAAAAGATATGTGGCTGGTGGTGTTGCCATGTACGAGCATAAGAAGAGAGGCAGATGTGATGAGTGATGAGGGTTTGTGATGTAGCAAATGACTAGATCATGTCTTATGTTTCACAGTGTAGATTCTATGTTTTAAGTTCAGGGAGAAGTTTTTAATAGTTTAAAGAAAGAAAATAACATGATTCAAATTATGTTTATAAAATTATTTTAAAAGAAGGAATAAAAAACTTGGAGCATAAAACAGAAACTCCATATGGAGAAGCTAGAGGAGAAGCAATATCCAAAGACAGTATTTTAAAAATAATAAAAAGTATCATTCTGCAGACTAAAGAATGGGAGTTTGAGTCAAGACAAGTATAGATAAATGTACATCAGCAGATCAATTAGAATATAGGAAATCCTTTTAAAAACAACCAAAAATTCACATTATTAGATGGACAACATACTTCTCAAGGACAAAACTATACACCAGGAAGCAAGAAAATAATATATTTAAAGTGTTGAGAAAATATGCTACCAATCTATAATCTTATGCCACGATTAATTATTATTTGATTTATACACAATAAAGTATTTTCAGTTAAAAAAGCACATAAAACCAAAATAAATGAACTACAAGAACTATAAAAATTGGCATTTCAAAAAGAACAACATTGAATCTATGTAGGAAGAATAAAATGTAAGACAATTTTGAAGAAAACAAATTGCACAATATAGACATATTTTAAAAATTTTTGTTAATTCTGGAGGTGGAATATGTTGTCATTAATTTAACAAACTCAAACATCATACAAGACAGGAGGGAGAAGCAACAGATTTAGACCTTTTTCCATTTGCTCCAAGAATACTGACCAGCAGTGCTTGCAGCTGCCGTGTTTACTCCCCAACAACTTTTCTACAGAATATCTTGATTTTATTATTTTCACATCACTCTAGTATATTAACTTTCGAAGCAAAAGACATCATTCTATTTATAGCATTCTGTTTTTTTAGTGGTATTTCCATTTACAAAATATAGTAATTTTCAATCGCTAAAAATGTCAAGTTTTAGAAAACATAGCGTTCCTACATGTGATATTAACATAGTTTTCATACAAGTATTAGCTGAAGATTTATTTGATGAATTCAATTTTCCCAGAACAGATGATTCTGATGATTCAGATGATTCTGATGCTAGTTCTGTTTAGAAATAACTCCAAGAATAGTTTTTATATTTTACTTTCATATTGGAAATCAGTCGGATTTGCTTCAGCCTCAAAGAGCATGTTTATATAAAATTAAATGAGTGCAGGCAGTGAGCTGCACTTTTTTTTTTTCTAAACAAAAAAAGGGTAAAATTTTTTTCAGCATTTTCAGCTGGAGGGTGAAGATACAGTTAAATTTCACCTTTTAAGAAAATGTCTGTATGCTTTAAAAAAGAAAAAAAAGACGAATACTAAAAGAAAATTGGTAGAATACAGAAATTCTAAAACTTTGGGTTATGGGGAGAAACCAAAGAAAAAGAGAGCAGAAAATGTGATCAATCCAATGGGAGATAGAAAAAGAGAAAAGATAGAAAATGAGAGACAACAGCACAAAATACAGTAAAAATGATTACAAGTATATTACTGATAACAATAAATGAAAAACAATTTACCATGACACTTAATGAAAATTACTAACAGGAAGAATATAAATATAAGTTAACTAATATACAGAATAATAAAGATACATCCAAATAAAATCATACAAAAGTTAAAAGATATATGAGGGTGGAATAAATAGATTAATAAATTGATAGATTTCAGATAGATAAATTCATGTAGCTCAGGTAAGTATAAGACAAATGATGCTGGATTGCTCATATTAATATTAGATAAAATTATCTTATGTGAAACATCATTGTTAAAGATTAAAATAGATACAAAAATGGAGTAAAGTATAAAATTTCCAGTAAGTCATAGCAATTGTAATGTAGCATGCAGCTAATAATAAAGCCTCCAGGATACATGAAGAAAAAAAGAAGAAAAAAAAAAAAAAGAGAAGTCCAAATCAACATAATTTCAAAGATAACTGACAAATACCCAATCAGAATGAGAAATTCTAACACATTTTTCATAATATTAGATTAGCCAGAAAAATGTGATAAAATCTAAACAATTGGAACAATATAATTATTAACTTTGAAGATACATGTAAAAATTACTATAGCCAATGCACAGAAATAGAGATTTATAGGCTTTGTAGGCTTTTTTTGACTTACATGAGAAATATTTATGGTATTTTAACATAGACTAAGATATAAAGAAAATCTCAACAATCTCCATGTATTAGTCCATTTTCACACTGATGATAAAGACATACAAGAGGCTGGGCAATTTACAAAATAAAAAGGTGTAATGCACTTACAGCTCCACATGGCTGGGGAAGCCCCACAATCATGGCAGAAGGTGAAAGCCAAGTCTCACGTGGCAGCAGAGAAGAGAAGAGAGAACTTGTGCAGGGAAATTTCTGTTTTTAAAACCATCAGATCTCGTGAGACTTATTCACTATAATGAGAACAGCATGGGAAAGACCTGCTCCCATGATTCCATTACCTCCCACTGAGTCCCTCCCATACATGTGGGGTTTCAAGATGAGATTTGGATGGGGACACAGCCAAACCATATCACTCTGCAAAATAGCAAATATTAGAACTTGTTCTTTAATCAAAATCCAACTAAATTGACATCATCGGCAAGCACACAACCCACAACAACAACAACAAAATCTTTAAAATAATGTTTTTTTTTTTTTCACCAAGATGACAGACTAGAGGCTTTTATCATCCTTAGCCACTTGGAAACAGCAAAATATCGCATAAAGATCTACTCCAAGAGCTTTAATTCAAGAAGGAAGATGTTATTTCACTAGAAAAATGAAGAACAACCCAGACTCCAGAAATGACAAGGGGGACAGCACTCCTTGTGATGGTGATTGGCTGATAAAAGTGAACGAAACGCCAGTAAAGAAGAGGGGAAGTCAGTCACCTTTTGTGACTCACCTTTCCACTAGGGATCTGTGTAATTCAGAACAAAAAATAGCACCCTGTTTTCTCCAAGCCCTGGAGCTAACATGGAGAGAGACTGAAAGATGGAGAGAGGAAAAGGCACCAGGAAAAGCAAGTTTCAGACATTTTCTCAGTTACAGAACCCAAAGAAGGGCACCATTTTTTATCCAGGCTCATACAAAGTCAGTCACTGTTTGGCAACCGGCAGTGGCACCCACAAGAATTTTAGTCCTGGGCCAGAGATTGTAATTACTGCTCTGGAGTGGGGTAAGGGCCCACATAGCCAGAATTGAGTGGGAGTGTGGAAAGTGCCCCAGAAATGGGCACTGGAATTGGGCTCTCTGGCATCAAAAAAGTGGATTAGGAGGACCGTTGCTGAAGCTGAGATTTCTCTTAGCAAGTGAGATGTGCAGCCAGAAACGACTTTGCAACCTAGAACCAGTCTGCATATGTCATTGCTGGGTGTCTCAGACTACTTCCTTGGTCATTTGGGGGACAGTGCCCTACCACGTTCAAGGGGTAAAATGGAGGTGAACCCCACTCACCTGGAAATCTAACCCTCGATGCAGACTGCCCCTAATGGAGTGGGGAGCACAGCCTACCGAAGTCCCCCTGAGTTAAAGGATATAGAAGTATGTTGCTAGCTTCTGAAGGCAACATCACCAATGTTGGGAATGGACTTGGAGAGGAGATCATCTCTAGCCTCCCACAGCAGCTCTTACCATTAGGATCCAGGTAGTGGGCTGAAAGAGACATTTCTCAGGTTTATCCTGTGGTTCCACCACACTGAGAGTGAACTTATAATCGGGGAAGATGCTTTTCTTGCTTCTTCATTGCCTCCGCCTCCAATGAGGGTAAGCAGAGGCGAAGAGTAAGAGCCTACCGCCTGGTGCTAATGCTGAAACACCATCTACTGGACTACTCTCTGAATTATACCACAAAACAAAAATATGTCACTACGACAATTGTCAGCTAGTTGTTTTGTAGTCTCCATTATATAGTTGCTTTATAGGCTTTGTGGGCTGTGTGTTTACATGTGCTTTTGTGATAGCAAGAATTGTTTTTTCATTTCCAAGTTAGAATTCTCTTAAGCATCTATTGTAAGGTCAGTCTGGTGAGGATGAATTTCAGACACTACCATAGTGTCTGAAAAAGTCACTACATGAACCCATCTGCAACCAAGGAACTGTACAAAGCCTTCACTCTCTGAAAGCACCCCGAAACAAAGTCAATCATACACAATATACAGTCATACACAATATACACCATAGTTGTACTCTCAAAGGGAAAAAAAAAATCAAGAAGCCCCATTCAAACAAAAGCAAATAAAAAAAGAAAACTTTACTTCCTCAAATGAGAAGGAACCAGCACAACAACTGCATCATGACAAAAAGCTAGAGTGTTCCATCACCTCCAAAGCCTCATACTACCTCCCGAGCAGTGAATCCTAACCAGAATAAAATGGGAAATGATAAATATAGAATTTAGAATAAAAATAGCAAAAAATCTCAAAGAGATCTAAGAAAAAGTTGAAATTCAACAGAAAGAAGTCAGAAAAATAATCCAGTATTTGAAAGATCACATACATATATTAAGAAAAAAACAAGCAGAACCTCTGGAATTGAAAATTTTCTACAGGAAACATACAGTTGTAAGCATTAACAACAGACAAGACCAAACAGAAGAAAAATTATCAGAGTTTGAACACTGATCCTTTAAATCAATCCAGTCAGAGATAAATAAAAAGTACATATTTTAAAAAATAAACAAAGCCTTTGAAAATATGAGATTATGTAAAGCAATCAAATCTATGACTTACTGGTATTTCTGAGAGAGAAGAAGAGAAAGTAAGCAACTTGGAAAACATATTTGAGGATATAATTCAATATAGACCCCTCAATCTTGTTATAGGAGCCAACATGCACATCCAAAGAATCCAGAGAATTCCTAAAACATACTACAGAAGATGTCAATCGCCAAGGCATATAGTCATCAGACTAGACAGGGTTAAGGCAAAATAAAAAACTTTAAAAGCAGCTAAATGAAAGGGCCTTATTACCAGTAAAGGAATATCCATTAAACTAACAGCAGAAACCTAACAAACCAAAATAGATTGAAGGCTCATTTTTAGCACTCTTAAACAAAATGCTAGCCAAATATTTCATATCCCACAAACTAAGGATAAATGAAGTCTTTCCCAGACTAGCAATATCTAAGGGGATTCATCATCACCAGACTGACCTTACAATAGATGCTTAAGATAATTCTAACTTGGAAATGAACAAACAATTCTTGCTATGACAAATGCACAAGTAAACACACAGCACACAAAGCCTATAAAGCAACTACATAATGGAGACTACAAAACAATTAGCTGACAACACTACCGCAGGAACAAAACATCAAATATCAATGTTAACTTTGAACATAAATGGGCTAAATTTTCCAGTTCAAAGACAAAAATGGCAAATTGCATTTAAAAAAAAAGATCTTCCCTTTTGCAGTCTTCAAGAGACTCATGTCACATGTAATAATTAACATAGGCTTGGAGTACAGTGATGAAGAAAAACCTATTATGTAAATGGAAAACAAAAAAGATTAGATGTTTTTATCCTTGCATCAGATAAAACAGACTTTTAAACCAATAACATTAAAAAAAAAAAAAGGACAGAGAAGAGCATCACATAATGATAAAGAGTTCAATTCAACAAAACTTGACTACCCTAAATATACACATATCAAATATTGAAGAATCCAGATTCATAAGATAAGTAATTCTAGATCTAAGAAAATACTTGGATGCCCACACAATAATAGTAGGAGACCTCAACATCCAACTGACAGTATTAGACAGATCATCATAGGAGAAAACTACAGATAAATTCTAGACTTAAATTAGACACTTGACCAGTTGGATCTAACAGGCATCTACAGAGTACTCCACCCAACAGCCACAGGATATACATTCTTTTCGTCAGTACATGGAACATATTCTAAGACTGACCAAATGTGCAGTGATGCAAGTCCCAATAAATTAAAAAAAAATCATATCAAGCATCTTCTCAAATCACAGTGAAATAAAAATAGAAATTAATATTGTGGTTTGAGGAACTCTCAAAACAACAAAAACACTTGAAAACTAAACAACTTTCTTCTGAATGACTTTTGAGTAAACCGTGAACTTAAGTCAGAAACTAAAAAAAAAAAAATCCTTTGAGATAAATAAAGTAGAGACACAAAATACTGAAATCTCTGGGATGGAGCAAAAGCAGTGTTAAGAGAAAAATTTATAGCACTAAATAACTACATCAGGAAGACAGAAAGATCTAAAATTAACAACATAACCTCATACCTAAAAAAACTAGAAAAACAAGAACAAATTAAACTCAAAGCTAGCAGAAGAAAAGAAATAAAATAAAATCAGGTAAAATCGGACAGAAACAAATAAATGTGAGAACAACAACAAAAATCAATGAAAGAAAAGTTCGTTCATTGAACACATAAAGAAAATTCATAGACCACTCAGAGACTAACAAAGAAGAAAAAGAGAAGATACAAGTAAGCACAATCAGAAATAACAATGGTGACATTACAAACAATCCCACAGAAACTGGCAAGATTCTCAGAGACTACTACGAACATCTCTACGTGCACAAACTAGAAAATTTAGAGAAAATTGATGAAATTCTAGTAAAACATATTCTCCTAAGATTGAATCAGGAAGAAATAGAAATCCTGAACAGATGAATATTGAGTAGTAAAATTGAATCAGTAATTAAAAAAAAAAAAATCTAAAGCACCAGAGGAACTCACAGCCAAACTCCACAAAACATGCAAAGAAGAGTTGGGACCAATTCTTCAGAAACTATTCTAAAAACTCAAGGTGGAGAGATTCCTCCCTAGCTCCTTCTACAAAACCAATATAATCCTGATTCAAAATCTGTCAAATATACAACAAAAAATAAAACTATAGGACAATATTCCTAATGAAAACAGACACAAAAGTCCTAAACTTGTAAATTGAATCCAGAAACACATTAAAGAAAGTTAATTCACTAGGATCAAGTGGGCTTTATTCCTGAGATGCAAAAATGGTTCAATATATGCAAATAAATACTTTTTTAAAGTTTACAACCACATGGACAGAATTATTTTTATGGCAACATAAAAAAAACTTAAAACAAAATTATATGATTATCTGAATAAATGCAGAAAAGCATTCAATAAAATCTAACATCTTTTAAGATAAAATCCTCAACAAACTAGGTATTGAAGAAACATACCTGAAAATATTAAGAGCCATGTATGACAAACTCACAGCCAATCTTATACTGAAATGGCAAAAGTGGAAATGCTTCCAACTGGAATAAGACAAGAATGTTCATTCTCAAATCTTCTATTCAAATGGTAATGGAAGTCCTTGCCAGAGGAAGCATACAAGAGAAAGAAATAAAAGACATTCAAACAGAAAAAAAAGAGGAAGTCAAATTATATGTCTTCAGCAAAGATATAATTCTACACCTAGAAGATCTTAAGGATTCCAACTCCTAGACCTAATAAACAACTTCAGTAAAGTCTCAGTACACAAAATCAATTTATAAAATCAGTAGAATTTCTACACACTGATAACATCCAAGTTGAGATCCAAGTTATAAATATAATTTTATTTAAAATAGCCACAAAAAAATACATATCTAAGAAAACATCTAACCAATGAGGTGAAAGATCTCTACAAAGGCTATAAAACACTACTGGAAAAAAAAATAGACCAAAAAAAATTAGGAAAGCTTTCCATGGACATTGATTGGAGTATTTATGATTCTTTCAATGTTAAATGTCCATATTGTCTAAAGCAATCTACAAATTGAATGTTGTTCTTATCAAATTACCAATGTCATTTTCACTGAATTAGGAAAACAATTTCTAAAGTTCATATGTTTATTACCCCACTCTTGATATCAAGTTACTGTATTAGTCCATTTTCATGCTGTCAATAAAGTCGTACTCAAGACTGGGAAACATCTAAAGGAAAAGAGGTTTAATGGACTCATAGTTCTATGTTCCTGGGGAGGTCTCACAATCATAGCAGAAGGCAAAGGAGAAGCAAAGGTATGTCTTACATGGTGGCAGAAAAGAGAGAATTTGTGCAGAGAAACTCTCCCTTATAAAACCATCAGAACTCATGAGTCTTATTTACTATCACAAGAACAGCATGGTAAAAATCTGCCCCCATGATTCAATTACCTCCCACCAGGTCCCTTCCATGACATGTGAGAATTGTGGAATTGTGGGAGCTACAATTCAAAATGAGGTTTGGGTGGGAACATAGCTAGACCATATTATTACGGAAACAGAAAGGAGCCCAAATAGCCAAACCAATTCTAAACAAAAACAACAAAGCCAGAGGCATCACATTACTCAACTTCAAACTATTCAACAAGACTAGAGTGACTAACACAACATGATATTGCTATAGAGAGACACACAGACCAATGGAACAGAATAGAAAATCATTGAATAAACCCACATACCACCACATGATCTTTGAAAAAGTTGACAAAAATAAATAAAATGGGGAAAAGATACCCAATTCCACAAATTGTGCTGGGAAAACTGGCTAACTATATGCAGAAGAATGAAACTGGACCCCAAACTCTCATTATATAAATAGAGTAATTCAAGATGAATTAAAGACTTAAATGTAATACCTCAAATTATTAAAAAAAAAAAAATCCTAAAAGATATTTTAGGAAATACTCTTCTAGACATTGACTTAGTGAAGGAATTTATGACTAAGCCCCAAAAGCAAATCTAACAAAACAAAAAATGAACAATTGGAACTTAATTAAATGTAAAAGCTTCTGCATAGCAAAAGAAACAATCAAGAGAGTATATAGACAACCTACAGAATGGGAGAAAATATTTGCAAACTGAATCAGACAAAGGACTAATATTCAGAATCTATAAGGAACTTAATAAACAAGAAAAGAAACAACTCCATTAATAAGTGGGCAAAGCATATGAACAGACATTTCTGAAAAGAAGAAATACAAATGGCTAACAAACATATGAAAATGCTCCACATCACTAATCATGAGAGGTGCAAATCTAAACCACAATGAGATATCATTTCCAACCAGTTAAAGAGTGACTATTTTTAAGTAAAAAAATAACAGATATCGATAAGGTTGCAGAGAAAGGGGAAACTTAAACACTTTTGGTGGGAATGTAAATTAGTTTAGCTGCTGTGGAAAGCAGTTTGGATATTTTTCAAAGAACTTAAAAAAGAATTACCTTTCAGTCCAGTGATCACATTGCTGGGTATATAACCAATGGAAAGTTAATCATTCTACCAAAAAGACACCCTCATTCACATGTTCATTGCATCACTATTCACAATAGCAAAGACATGGAATCAAGCCAGGTAGATATAAATGGTGGATTGGATAAGGAAAATGTGATACATACATACCATAGAATACTATGCAGTCATAAAAATGAATGAAAATACGTCCTTCACAGCAGCAAGGATGCTGCTGGATGCCATTATCCTAGATGAATTAACACAGAAACAGAAAACCAAATACCACACGTTCTCACTTGTAAGTAAGAACTAAACAGTGAGTATGTGCAGACACAAACATAGGAACAATAGACACTAAGGACTCCATGGCGGGGCAAGGAGGAGAACAAGAAAAATTTTCTACTGGGGGGTAAGTTCACTCTTTGGGAGATGAGATCAATAGAAGGAAAAACCTCAGCATCATGCAATATACCCTTGTAGCAAACCTGTACATGTATTCCCTGAACCTAACATTTAAATAAATAACCTTGTATTCAAAGAGGGAAACCATAATAAAAATATGAACATATTTATAACTGAACACTAATAAAATATTTTATATTTAAGGTTTTTGTATTCAATTAAATTGGTTTTATTAATTACAATTCTCCAGGGAAACAGAACCAACAATATATTCTACTGGTTTAAGGCCTGTTGGCCTACTAGTGTAAGTCCTGGAATCTGAAGCACTGAGAACCAGAAGTTGCAATTTCCAAGAGCAGGAGATAATGAATGTCATGTCTGAGCTCGAAAATAAAGAGGAAGAGAGAATTTACTCTCCTTCTGTCTTCTTTGTTATATTTAGGCCCTCATTGGATTGAATGATACCTCCCTACATCGGTGAGGGTAGATTTTTGCTCAGTTTATTAAATCAAATTCTAATCTCCTCCAGAAACACCTTCACAGGCACATCCAGAAATAGTGCTTTACCAGCTATCTGAGCATCTATCAACTTAGTCAAGTTGACACTTAAAATTAATCATCACATTGACAATTAGAAGAAAAGGGAAGCTCCAAAAGGCATATATATATATATGCATTTATCAAACTCAACTAATGTGCAATTAATATTTGTACACTTCATTGTATTCAATTTTACACAAAAAGGCAACATTTATTTCATCTTGGATAACAGATGCACTCTGAAATACCTAGGATGAGTGTACCAATATCTGTAATTTACTTTGAGATTCTTTAAAAAATAAGATGAATAAACAGATGTGTTAAACAAGAGTGGTAATGTTAATGTTTGAGTATATAGGGACTCACAGTAAAATTATTTCATCTTTGTACTATGTTTGACTTTTTTTAATAAAATATTTTTAAAGATATGTAAAGTTTAATAAACCATAATTGAGAGTTATGTACTGCATTGCAACCATGCAGTAGTAAAGATTGGTAGTGTTGCACATAGGGCTATTGATTTTGGAGTAAAACAGTGGTCACTCTCCTTCTATGGACATGGTGACGACACTTTGTATCTTACAGTTATTACTCAGAAGAGACCAAACATCGCTGCCTTATTGTCATGCTATCTCTTAATATTGCTCTTAGCAAACATTTAATTATCTAGCATTGTCATAGATAATGTATGAGATTGGGAATATACATATCTGAATTATACTCTTCAGCTTGGGCACATCTTGCTACACTATATGTCTATTTTTCAGGCCATATATTAAATGCCTGTTTTATTAAGTACCTATCCTGTTGCAGGCCATATACTAAATGCCTAAATTATTACATTACTATCCTGGCAAATTGCTGACCCAATTCTCTAGGAAAACAGATGTGAATAAATCTCTGTCTCACAAGGTAAGGAGAAAATGTTGGTAAGGTAAAGAAATGCAAAAAATAGTCAACATTTCTGAAGAGGTAATTTATACTAGATGGTAGAAATGAATATGGTCAGAAATATTTTGAAGGTAATGCCATCAGAATTTCCAAATGGAAAGGTTTATGGTGAGTGAAATAGACAGAAAAACAGAGAGAGAGAGAGAGATAAAGTTAATATATGCTAGTCACAGGAGATATTTTAAATTTGGGGGGAAATACAGCAATACTTAAGATTCGTTAGACATTTTGTGAACTACCAGATAAAAGGAGTTCACTGTTTTAAGATTACATTGCACTATACTTCTCTCGATGATATTATATTCTGTGGAAGTTGGTCTTTTTGAAGTTCTTGTGTAAATGGAAAGTATAGTGCAAAAATCAATGTGGAAAAAAAATGAAAGTGGTGGCTATCTAATCAGAACAATTTCTTAGAGACCTTCGAATGGACTTAGGCTTCCAAACAATAATAGGGGGAGACTTTAACACCTCATTGACAATATTAGACATATCATTGAGACAGAAAATTGGCAAAGATATTCAGGACCTGAACTTAGCACTGGATTACATGGGCCTGAGGGAGATTTACAGAACTCACCACCCAGGGCCTGATAGAGATTTACAGAACTCACCACCCCAAAACAACAGAATATATATTATTCTCTTTGCCACATGGCACTTACTCTAAAATTAATCACATGATCAGAAGTAAAACACTTCTTAGTCAATGCAAAAGAACTGATATAACAGTCTCTCAGACCACAGAGCAATCGAACTTGAAATCGAGACTACGAAATACACTCAAAGCCTTACAGTTACATGGAAATTGAATAACCTGCTCCGGAATGAGGAAAACAATGAAATTGCGGCAAAAATTAAAAAGTTGTTGGAAACTAATGAGAACAATGGTATAATATACCAGAATCTCTGGGACACATCTAAGGCAGTGTTAAGAGGGAAATTTATAGCACTAAATGGCCATATCAAAAAGCTAGAAAGATGTTAAGATAACAACCTAACATCAGAACTAAAAGAACTAGAGAAATCAACCCAAATGTCCATCAGTGACAGATTGGATTAAGAAAATGTGGCACATATACACCATGGAATACTATGCAGCCATAAAAAAGAATGAGTTTGAGTCCTTTGTAGGGACATGGATGCAGCTGGGAACCATCATTCTCAGCAAACTATCTCAAGAATGGAAAACCAAACACCGCGTGTTCTCTCTCATAGGTGGGAATTGAACAATGAGATCACTTGGACACAGGAAGGGGAGCATCACACACTGGGTCCTATTGTGAGGAGGGGGTAGGGGGAAGGGATAGCATTAGGTGATACACTGAATGTGAATGATGAGTTAATGAGTGCAGCACACCAACATGGCACATGTATACATATGTAACAAACCTGCACATTGTGCACATGTACCCTAGAACTTAAAGTATAATAAAAAAAAAAAAATTGCCCTTAAGAGAAACTCCCATTGGGTAGCCTTGCTCAGAAAGATGAACCCCTTTCTTGCCAGAGCCTTTCTTTTCCCTCCCACGAGGGCCATGCTCTGCCAAGCAGATACTCTCTCCTGAAGTCTGAAAGTTTTGTGACTCTAGCAAGGCCAGTGAGTACTCTTGGCATTCATTTGTTATGTGAAAGTAGTGGTGTCTGGACCAACCTCTTCTTATTATCTAATCCTTTCACTAAATTCCATTTTGTTCTTAAGATAGCTAGAATGGGTTTCTGCTGTTTGCACACATGGATTACCAGGTTTTCTTTTTTAAATTAATGACCACAAATCCCAAAATGTCTGCTGTCAGTGATGCCCAGCATTCATCTGTAGTTCTCTAGGAAGCTGCCCCTCTACTCTCTGAGATGAGCATTTCATAACACCTCTCTCCTCAGGTTTCCTTCCTCAAATCTCAGCCAACTATCTTGACTCATACTCCTCCAAAAAGAAAGACACCAGATTTGAACTTCCTCATATTCCTGTTATATTCCCATCACCAAATTACAACCTCACCTGCACCTACATTAGCTTCTCTGCTTTTCCTGCATGAGGATTGAGTAATCATCTCCACTCCTCTCAGACACCACCTTGGATCATGAAGTAGAAGCTGTATGTTGAGGAAAGCAGAGAAATAAAATAGAAAGAGCATAGATTCTGGCAAGATTTATTTGGTGGATGCCATGGTATGCTGCACAACTATGTGTCTCCAGGACTGAAGCACTCATTCTCCCACCTTCCAGGAGTGTTGGCAACATACTGTTGCCAGCTGATCCCTTCTCTGGCATGTTCGCTCAGCTGAAATGAGCACCATTGTTTAAGGTCAAGCCCCCTTCTTTCTAACAGCCCTCCTCCAATGACAGGTCAATGTAAAGGTATAAAGGGCCATCTTCCTTGCCCCAATTTTGGACAGCTTTGCAGAGCTATCGTAGCTTTAGAATGGATCATAGGATAGGCTGATATCTTTATTGATCTTTATTGATTGCACCACAGCTTGAATTTTCTTTTTCCAAAAATCCTATTTCCTTCGCCCCTTGAGCATGCCATAACGTATCTATCAACAAATCTTTTATCAGAGTCTGCTGCTTGGGAAACATGTCTAGTAATAGTTAGTGCCAGAAGCAGTCTGAGAGAGCAGACTCTAAAATGAGATTTTTGGAGCTAGGTCACTTGCAGGCAGCTGGCAATGAAGATCCCATCACAGCTGGTAGTTACTGGTAGACCCTGGCATGTAGTAGCATATAATTGTTAAAAATTTTATCCATGGTGAACTGAGATGTTATACTGATGTAAGGTAACTTACTGACAGGTACAATGTGTGAGGCATTTTAGAGGTAGAGAAAAAAGAGGATAAGAAATATAGAATATAAAGGCCATTGCTGGGGTCAATCAGTGCTTTGGAGAAAAACAATAAAAGACTGAGAGTAAATTAATAAGCAATTAAAGGCCAAATGTAAGAGCCAGAGGGCTTCCTTGGCCATACATAAAACAGTTTTTTATTTTGTCAGATGGTGGAATAGAAAACCCCTGGCATCATTCCCCCACACAAATACAATAAGAAACAATCCAAAGACAAAAATACCAACCTGTATACACCAGAACTCCAGGGAGAAATGGAGAAATCCCCTGGACCTGCAGAATCAAGAGAAGCTACGACCAACCCACAGTTGACAAAGCAAAAGGAGAAAAGGAGGTGGAGATTTGATTTCTCCATCAGTTCAGTTATTTTCATAGGAAGCCCAGTCTAGTCTCTTCCCATGAGAACTATTGGGAGTACCAGGAGGGCCGAACAAACTGGGGAGAACTAGGGACAAAGCAGGGCGATGATCACATCGACTGGCATGTGGGTTGTAGCAGCTCAGTGTTCTAATCAGTGGGGACACAATGTTGAAGACACTGACTGGTGCCACAACACCATAGGGGGCACCATCCATGGGAAGGCCCAAATCCCTAGTAAAAATTTTCACAAAGCACAGGTACTCATGTGGAGCCATCCTCTGGCCCAGAAACTGCTAAAAGGTTGGGAATAAGTTATGATGCCCACTTAAGTCTTCCCCAGAAGAAACAATAGCAGGACAGCAATATAGTTTCGAGGCATCATTTATGCTCCATTGCCTACTATATAAGTCTTCTCTAGACTGGGAAACAAAGGCAGGGCAGCAATTTATTTCCAGAGTAGCACTGAAGGTCTCACTATAAGCTCACTATAAGTCTTCTAGACCAAGAAACAATGACAAGACAATGAGTTAGTTCTAGTGTGATGTTTTAGTTCTGGTGCTCACTCTGTCCTCCACAGAATAGGAAGCAACAACTGGCAAATGTTTACATTCTAATATTAGGAAGTAAAGTTCTAACATTGGCAAAGAACAGCTGCAAAAACTAAAAGAGGTGGCTGTCTCCTCAAATGCACAAGCATCAATGTAAAGATGCAATGATTGTGAAAACTCAGGGAAATATGACACTACCAAAAGAAACCAAAAAATCTCCAGCAATGACTCCAGAAGAAATGCGTATTTATAAAATATCTGACAGACAATTCAGAACAATCCACTTAAGGAAGTTCAAGGAATCACAAGAAAATAAAGATTAAAAACTAAATGAAATTCAGAAAACAATTCAGGAACAAAATGAGAAATTTGACCACAAAAAAAAAAAAAAAAAAAAAGAATTTTAAAAGCCAAATAAAAATGCTAGATATTAAGAATACAATAACTGAAATGAAAAGTTCACTAGAAAGCTTTAATTGGAGACTTGATAAAACAGGGAAAAGAATTAGCAAGCTTAAAGAATGTATGAAATTACCCAATTAGAGGAGCAAAAGAGAAAATAATTAAAAGAGTAAAGAAAGCCTAAAAGAATTATGGGGCACCACTACATAATTGGAATTGGCAAAGGAGACAAGAAAGGAAAAGACCTGGAAAGCATATTTCTGAAAATAATGGCTGAAATTTTTCTAAATCTGGAGAAAAACAGTAGCATTTAGGCAGAGAAAACTCAGAGGTCTTTCCAACTTCATCAGTCAAATTCAATCAAAAGAGGAATTTTCTGAACTTGCTGGCAAGATGGCTGAATAGGAATAGCTCTGGTCTGCAGCTCCCAGCCAGATCGACACAGAAGGCAGGTGATTTCTGCATTTGCAACTGAGGTAACCGGTTCATCTCATTGGGACTGTTTGGACAGTGGGTGCAGCCCACAGAGGGAAAAGCCAAAGCACGGTGGGGCGTTGCCTCACCCAGAAGCACAGGGTGTTGGGGGATTACCCTTTCCTAGCCAAGGGAAGCCATGACAGACTGTACCTGAAGGAACAGTGCACTCTGGCCCAGATACTGCACTTTTCCCATGGTCTTTGCAACTGGCAGACTAGGAGATTCCCTCCAGGGCTTGGCTCAGCAGGTCCCACCCCCACAGAGACCAGCAAGCTAAGATCCACTGGCTTGAAATTCTTGCTGCTAGCAGAGCAGTCTGAGGTCAACCTGGGATACTGGAGCTTGGCAGGGGGAGGGGTGTCTGCCATTGCTAAGGCCTGAGTAGGCAGTTTCACCCTTATGGTGTAAACAAAGCTGCTGGGAAGTTCGAACTGGGTGGAGCCCACTGCAGCTCAGCAAGGCTGCTGCAGCCTAACTGCCTCACTAGGCAGGGTATCTCTGAAAAAAAGGCAGCAGCCCCAGTCAGGGACTTATAGATAAAACCCCATCTCCCTGGGACAGAGCATCTGGGGGAAGGAGCGACTGGGGGTGCAGCTTCTGCAGACTTAAACATCCCTTCCTGACAGCTCTTAAGAGAGTAGCAGATCTCCCAGCACAGCATTCAAGCTCTGATAAGGGTCAGGCTGCTTCCTCAATTGGGTCCCTGACCCCTGTGTATCCTGACTGGGAGACACCTCCCAGTAGGGGCTGACAGACACCTCATAAAGGAGAGCTCTCACTGGCATCTGGTGGGCACCGCTCTAGGAGGAAGCTTCCAGAGGAAGGAACAGGCAGCAATCTTTGCTGGTCTTCAGCCTCTGCTGGTGATACCCAGGAAAACATGGTCTGGAGTAGATCTACAGCAAACTCCAGTAGAACTGCAGCAGAGGGGCCTGACTGTTAGAAAGAAAACTAGCAAACAGAAAGGAATAGTAGCAATGTCAACAAAAAGGACTTCCACTCAGAGATGCCATCTGAAGGTCACCAACATCAAAGACCAAAGGTAGATAAATCCATGAAGATGGGGAGCAACCAACACAAAAAGGCTGAAAACTCTAAAAACCAGAACCCCTCTTCTCCTCCAAAGGATCACAACTCACCAGCAAGGGAACAAAATTGGACAGAGAATGAGTTTGATGAATTGACAGAAGTGGCTTCAGAAGGTGGGTAACAACAAACTCCTCTGAGCTAAAGGAGCATGTTCTAACCCAATGCAAGGAAGCTAAGAACCTTGAAAAAAGATTAAATGAATTGCTGGATACATACACTCTCCCAAGAATAAACCAAAAAGAAATAAAAGCCCTGAGTAGACTAATAATAAGTTCTGAAATTGAGGCAGTAATTAATAGCCTACAAACCAAAAAAAGTCCAGGGCCAGATGAATTCACAGTCAGATTCTACCAGAAGTACAGAGAGGAGCTGTTACCATTACTTCTGAAACTATTCCAAACAATAGAAAAAGAGGGAATCTTCCCTAACCCATTTTATGAGGCCAGCATCATCCTGATACCAAAACCTGACAGAGTCACAACAAAAAAAGAAAATTTTAGGCCAATATCCCTGATAAACATCAATGTGAAAATCCTCAGTAAAATTCTGGCAAACAGAATCCAGCAACATATCAAAACCTTATCCACCATGATCAAGTCGGCTTCATCCCTGGGATGCAAGGCTGGTTCAACATATGCAAATCAATAAATGTAATCCATTACATAAACAGAACCAATGATAAAACCACATGATTATCTCAATAGATGCAGAAAAGGCATTCAACAAAATTCAACAGCCCTTCATGCTAAAAACTGTCAATAAACTAGATATTGAAGGAACCTATCTCAAAATAATAAGAGCTATTTATGACAAACCCATAGCCAATATCATACTGAAGGCAAAAACTGGAAGCATTCCCTTTGAAAACCAGCACAAGACAAGGATGCCCTCTCTCATCACTCCTATTCAAAATAGTATTTGAAGTTCTGGCTAGGGCAATCAGGCAAGAGAAAGAAATAAAGCGTATTCAATTATGAAAAGAGGAAGTCAAATTGTCTCTGTTTCTAGATGATGTGACTGTATATTTAGAAAACCCCATCATCTCAAATCTCCTTAAGCTAGTAAGCAACTTCAGCAAAGTGTCAGGATAAAAAATCAATGTGAAAAAATCACAAGCATCCCTATACACAAATAACAGACAGAGAGCCAAATCATGAGTGAAGTCCCATTCACTATTGCTACAAAGAGAATAAAATACCTAGGAATAAAACTTACAAGGGATATGAAGGACCTCTTCAAGGAGAACTACAAACCACTGCTTAAGGAAATATGAGAGGACACAAACAAATGGGGAAGCATTCCATGCTCACGGCTAGGAAGAATTAATATCATGAAAATAGCCATACTGCCCAAAGTAAGTTATAGATTCAATGCTATCCCCATTAAGCTGCCAATGACTTTCTTCACAGAACTGGAAAAAAAAACTACTTTAAATTTCATATGGAACTGAAAAAGACCTCATATAGCCAAGACAATCCTAAGCAAAAAGAACAAAGCAGGAGGCATCATGCTACTTGACTTCAAACTATACTACAAGGCTCCAGTAACCAAAACAGCATGATATGGGTACCAAAACAGACATATAGACCAATGGAACAGAACAGAGGTCTCAGAAATAACACCATACCTCTACAACCATCTGGTCTTTGACAAACCTGCCAAAAACAAGCAATGGGGAAAGGATTCTCTATGTAATAAATGGTGTTGGGAAAACTGGCTAGCCATATGTAGAAAGCTGAAACTGGATCCCTTCCTTACACCTTGTACAAAAATTAACTCAAGATGGATTAAAGACTTAAATGTAAGACCTAAAACCATAAAAACCCTAGAAGAAAACCTAGGCGATACCATTCAGGACATAGGCATGGGCAAAGACTTTATGACTAAAACACCGAAAACAATGGCAACAAAAGCCAAAATAGACAAATGGGATCTAATTAAACTAAAGAGCTTCTGCACAGCGAAGAAAACTATCATCAGAGTGAAAAGGCAACCTACAGAATGGGAGAAAATGTTTGCAATCTCCCCACCTGACACAGGGCTAATATCCAGAATCTACAAAGAACTTAAACAAATTTACAAGAAACAAACAAACAACCCACTTCAAAAAGTGGGTGACGGATATGAACAGACACTTCTCAAAACAGGACATTTATGGCCCTAACAAACATATGAAAAAATGCTCATTATCACTGATCATTAGAGAAATGCAAATCAAAACCACAATGAGATACCATCTCATGCCAGTTAGAATGGCAGTCATTAAAAAGTCAGGAAACAACAGATGCTGGAGGGGATGTGGAGAAATAGGAATGCTTTTACACTGTTGGTGGGAATGTAAATTAGTTCAACCATTGTGGAAGACAGTGTGGGGATTCCTCAAGGATCTAGAACTAGAAATAACACTTGACCCAGCAATCCTATTACTGGGTATATATCCAAAGGATTATAAATCATTCTACTATAAAGACATATGCACACATATGTCTCTTGTGGCACTATTCATAATAGCAAAGACTTGGAACTAACCCAAATACCCATCAATGATAGACTGGATAAAGAAAATTTGGCACATATACACCATGGAATACTATGCAGCCATAAAAAAGGATGAGTTTATGTCTTTTGCAAGGACGTGGATGAAGCTGGAAACCATCATTCCCAGCAAACTAACACAAGAACAGAAAACCAAACACTGCATGTTCTCACTCATAAGTGGGAGCTGAACAATGAGAACACATGGACACAGGGAGGGGAACATCACACTGTAGGGCCTATCAGGGGTGGGGTGGGGGGAGGGGGAGGGATATCATTAGGAAAAATACCTAATGTAGATGATGGGTTGATGGGTGCAGCAAACCACCATGGCACATGTATACCTATGTAACAAACGACTACGTTCTGCACATATACCCCAGAACTTAAAATACAATTTAAAAAAAGAGAATTTTTCCCAGGCACATTATAGTCAAATTATCAAAAATCAAAGACAAAGAAAGTATACTCAAAACAGCAAGAGAAAAGAAACATATTAAATTCACAGAGTTGCAATATAGATATCCCAATGTAGATTGTTTAACAAATACCTTGAAGGCCAGGAGAGAGTGGGATGTTATATTCAATGTGCTGACAGAGATACTCTGCCAACTAAGAATACTGTGCCCAGCAAAGCTATACCTCAAACATTAAAAAATAAAGACATTTCCAGACAAACAAAACTTAGAGAATTCATCAACACCAGATCTGACTTATAAAAAATACTAAACAGAGTTTTTCAATCTGAAAGAAGTGGATGTTAACATGTGACAACAAAACATCTGAAAGTATAAAACTCACTGGCAAAGGAAAAAAGACAAATTGAGAATACCTTAGTATTGTAATTGTGGTAGGTAAACTGCTTATATCATAAATATAAAGACTAAAAACAAAATTATTAAAAGCAGCAATACAGTAATTGGTTAAAGTACAGGCAATATAAAAAGATATATATTAAAACATCAAAAAAGTCAAAGCATGTGTGTTTATGGGGGTGATGTCAAAGTGTAGTTTGTTTTGATACATTTCTTTACAATCAAAGTTAAATCACTTTCAGTTTAAAATAACCTGAGACAACTGTAAGATATTTGTGTAAGCCTCATGGTAACCACCATGCAGAAACCAATAATACTCACTAAAAACTAAAAACCAACATACTACCAGAAAAAAAAAAAAACCCACAAAAGAAGAGAAAGAAGGAAAGAAAGAGAGACAGGGGAGCTATAAAACAACCAGAAACCAAGCAACAATAAGTAATACCACTTAATGTAAATGGGCTCAATTCTCAAATTAAAAGACACACAGTGGCTGAATGGATAAAGAAATAAGACCCGGCCGGGCGCAGTGGCTCAAGCCTGTAATCCCAGCACTTTGGGAGGCCGAGACGGGCGGATCACGAGGTCAGGAGATCGAGACCATCCTGGCTGACACGGTGAAACCCCGTCTCTACTAAAAGTACAAAAAACTAGCCGGGCGAGGTGGCGGGCACCTGTAGTCCCAGCTACTCGGGAGGCTGAGGCAGGAGAATGGCGTGAACCCGGGAGGCGGAGCTTGCAGTGAGCTGAGATCCGGCCACTGCTCTCCTGCTTGGGCCACAGAGCAAGACTCCGTCTCAAAAAAAAAAAAAAAAAAAAAAAAAAAGAAATAAGACCCAACTATATGTTGCCTTCAAGAAACCCACTTTACCTATAAAGGCTTACATAGACTGAATGTGAAGGTATCTGGGGAACCAGCCCCCAATATTTCAACATACGTTCTTTCTATTTTCCCTAAGTGTTGGCCAGTCTGAGAAATAGAGAAAGAGTATGAAGAGAGGAATTTTACAGCTGGGCCACCGGGAATGACATCACATATCAGTAGGTCCGTGATGCCCACCTGAGCCACAAAACCAGCAAGTTTTTATAAGGGATTTCAAAAGGGAAGGGGGTGTACAAACAGGGAGTAGGTCACAAAGATCACATGCTTGTGAGGCCAATAAAGATCACAAGGCAAAGGGCAAAATTAAAATTACTGATGAAGGTCTATGTTCAGCTGTGCACGTATTGTCTTGATAAACACCTTAAAGAACAGAAAACAGGGTTTGAGAGCGGAGAACCGGTCTGAGCTCAATTCCACCAGGGTGGGGTTTTTCCCCACCCTAGTGAGCCTGAGGGTACTGCAGGAGACCAGGGCATATTTCAGTCCTTATCTCAACCACATAAGACAGACACTCCTAGAGCAGCCATTTTTAGACCTCCCCGCAGGAATGCATTCCTTCCCCAGGGTATTAATTATTAATATTCCTTGCTGGGAAAAGAAATCAGCAATATCTTTCCTACTTGCACGTCCATTTATAGGCTCTCTGCAAGAAGAAAAATATGGCTCTATTCTGCCCAACCCCGCAGGCAATCAGACCTTATGGTTGTCTTCCCTTGTTCCCTGAAAATTGCTGTTATTCTGTTCTTTTTCAAGGTGCACTGATTTTATATTGTCCAAACACACATGTTTTACAATCAATTTGTACAATAGCCGTCCTGAGGTGATGTACATTCTCAGCTTATGAAGATAACAGGATTAAGAGATTAAAGTAAAGATAGGCATAAGAAATTATGAGTATTACTTGGGAACTGATAGATGTCCATGAAATCTTCACAATTTATGTTTGGAGATTGCAGTAAAGACAAGCGTAAGAAATTATAAAAGTATTAATTTTGGGAACTGATAAATGTCCATGAAATCTTCACAATTGATGTTCCTCTGCTGTGGCTCCAGCCTGTCCCTCCATTCAGGGTCCCTGGCTTCCTGCAACATGAAGTTGTGGAAAAAGATATTCCATGCAACCAGAAACTCAAAAAAAGCAGGAGTAGCTATGCTTATATCAGATAAAATAGACTACAAATTTAAGACTGTAAAAAGAGACAAAGAAAGTCAATATATAATGATAACAGGATCAAATTGGCATGAGGACATAACAATTATAAATATCTATACACCCAACACTAAAACTCCCAAGTATATAAAGGAAACATTAATAGAGTTAAGGGAGAAATAGATTGGAATAAGTAATACTGGGAAACTTTAACACCCCACTCCCAGTAATGGACTGATGATCCAGAAAGAAAATCAACAAAGAAAGAGTGGAGTTAACCTATACCCTATAGGTAATAGGCCTAACTAACATTTATAGAACATTTCACCCAAATGCTGCAGAATACATAACCTTTTCATCAGCACATGGAACTTCCTTCAGCAGAAAACATATGATAGGCCACAAAACAAGTCTGAAAAAAATTTTTTTTTTTTTTTTTTTTTTTTTTTTTTTTGAGACGGAGTCTCTCTCTGTCGCCCAGGCTGGAGTGCAGTGGCTGGATCTCAGCTCACTGCAAGCTCCGCCTCCCAGGTTTACACCATTCTCCTGCCTCAGCCTCCCGAGCAGCTGGACTACAGGTGCCCACCACCTCGCCTGGCTGGTTTTTTGTATTTTTTTTTAGTAGAGACGGGGTTTCACCGGGTTAGCCAGGATGGTCTCGATCTCCTGACCTTGTGATCCGCCTGTCTCGGCCTCCCAAAGTGCCGGGAGCTGGCTTGAGCCACCGCTCCCAGCCGAAAAAAATTTTAACCTAGAAATTGTATTAAGTATTTTTTCTGACCACAATCAAATAAAACTAGAAATCAAAATCAGTAAGAGGAATCTTTGAAAACACACAAACACCTGGAGATTAAACAACAGGCTCCTGAATGACCAATGGGTCAGTAAAAAAATTAAGAAGGAAATTTAAAATTTTTTTAAAATAAATGAAAATGAAAATACAACATGCCCAAGTCTATGATATATGGTGAAAGCAGTAATAAAGAGGGAAGTTTATAGCAACAAACACTTATATCAAAGAAGTAGAAAAATTTCAAATAACCAATCTAATGATGCACCTTAAGGAACTAGAAAAGCAAGAATAAGCCAAGCCCAAAATTCATAGAGGACAGAAATAATAAAGATGAAGGCAGACATAAATAAAATTGAGACTAAAAATATACAGAAGATTAACAAAACAAAAGTTGGTTTTAAAACTTAAACAAAAAGGAAAAGCTAGCTAGACTAAGAAGAAAGAGAGAAGACCAACTAAATAAAATGAGAGATATAAAAGGAGACATTACAACTGATGTCACATAAATACAAAGTATCCTTGGAGAGTATTACTTAAAACTATATTCCAACAAATTGGAAAACCTAGAAGAAATGAAAAAATTTCTGAATACATACAAGTTACTAAGATTGAACCATGAGGAAATAGAAAACCTGAACAGACCAATAGTGATAAAGATATCCCCATCAAAGAAGAGCCCAGGACCTGATGGCTCCATTGCTAAATTCTACCAAATATTTAAAAACCTAAAGATTCCACAACAAACTATTACAACTGATAAATTCAGTAAACAATATGGAAAAGAAATTAAGAAAGAAATTCCATTTGCAATAGTTACAAAGAATATAAAATACCTAGGAATCAATTTAACCAAAAAAGTTAAAGATGTATACAGGGAAAACTATAATACACTGATAAAAGAAACTGAAGAGGACACAAAAAATGGGAAAATATTTCATGCTCAATTATACATAACCACAAAAGACCCTGAATAGCCAAACCAATAATGATGAGTAAAAACAACAAAGCTGGAGGCATCACACTACCTGACTTCAAAGTTTACTTCAAAGATAGGATAACAAAAACAGCGGCCGGGCGCGGTGGCTCAAGCCTGTAATCCCAGCACTTTGGGAGGCCGAGACGGGCGGATCACGAGGTCAGGAGATCCAGACCATCCTGGCTAACCCGGTGAAACCCCGTCTCTACTAAAAAATACAAAAAAAAAAAAAAAACTAGCCGGGCGAGGTGGCGGGCGCCTGTAGTCCCAGCTACTCGGGAGGCTGAGGCAGGAGAATGGCGTAAACCTGGGAGGCGGAGCTTGCAGTGAGCTGAGATCCGGCCACTGCACTCCAGCCCCAGCGACAGAGCGAGACTCTGTCTCAAAAAAAAAAAAAAAAAAACAGCATGGTACTGATATAAAAACAGACATGTAGACCAACAGCAAATTCAGATATAAGTCCACATATTTACAGCCAACTTGACAAAGTGCTAAGAACATACAATGAGGAAAGGATTGTCTCTTTAATCAACGGTGTTGGGAAAACTGGATAACTGTAGGTGGACTAATGAAACTAGACCCCTATCTCTCACTACACAAAAATCAAATCAGAATGGATTAAATACTTAAATCTAAGACCTGAAACTATTACTACAAGAAAACATTGGAGAGCAATAAAATCTGAGCAAAGATTTTTTTGTGTGTAAGACTTCAAAAGCACAGAGAACCGAAGCAATAATAGACAAATGGGATTATATTGAGCTAAAAATTTTCTGCATAATGTAGGAAATAACCAGCAAAATGAAGGGACAGTCCACAGAATGGGAGAAAATATTCTCAAACTACTCACCTGACAAGCAACAAATGACTATAAAATATAAGGAGCTCAAACACAAGAGCAAAATAAAACAAAACAAAACAAAAAACAATTGGGTTTAAAAAATGGGCAAAAGATTTTTAAAAATGGTAAAAGGTCTCAATAGACATTTCTCAAAGGAAGACATACAAATGAGCAACAGGTATATTTAAAAATGTTCAACATCATTAATCACCAGAGAAATGCAAATCAAAACCACAATGAAATATCTTACCACAGTTAAAATGTCTTGTGTCAGAAAGACAGGCAATAACAGAGGCTGATGAGGATGTGGAGAAAAGGACAGCCTCATATACTGTTGGTGGGAATATAAATTAGTACAGCAACTGTAAAGAACAATATGGAGATTCCTCAAAAAATTAAAAATAGAATTACCATAGGATCCAGCAATTCCACTACTAAGTATAAAAAACGAAACGTATATATTCAAAAGACACCTGCACTTCTATGTCTATTGCAGCAGTATTCACAATAGCCAAACTATGGAATCAATCTAAGTGTCCCTCAATGGATGAATGGGTAAAGAAAATGTGGTATAAATATATGATGAACTATTATTCAGCCATGAAAAGAATGAAATCCTGTCATTTGCAGCAGCATGAATGAAATTGGAGTTCATTATGTTAAGTGAAATAAGCCAAGCATAGAAAGACAAATATCACATATTCTCATTCATGTGGGAGCTAAAAAAAAAAAAAAAAAAAAAAAAAAAAGTGGCTCTCATGAAGACAGAGAGTAGATTGGTGGTTACCAGAAGCTGAGATGGGGAAGGGGAAGGAGCAAGGAAAGACTGAAGAGAAGTTGATTAACGTTACAAAGATATGGTTTCATAGAAGAAATAAGACCCAGTGTTAGATAGATCAGTGGGGTGACTATAGTTTACAATAATCTAGTGTGCATTTCAAAATAGCTGAAAGAGAAGAATTTGAATGGTTCTAGCATAAAGAAAAGACAAATATTTAAGGTGGCTATCCCAAATTCACTGATTTGATCTTTACAAATTATGTGTCTGTATTAAATTATCACATGTACTGTGAAGCTATGTACATCTATTATGTATCAATTTTAAAAAGAGAAAAAAATTCCATTTATAAATGGCACTGAAAAGGAAATACACAGAGATAAATTTAATCAAGAAGGCAAAAGACTGATATAGTGAAAACTATAAATTGGTACTGAAATACATTAAAGAAAATATAAATAAATGGAAGGACATCCTGTGTTCGTGGATTGGAAGACAATATTAAAATGTCCATAGTACCCATAGTTCTTTGATATACTGATTTCATATACTTTGGATATATATTCAGTAGTGGAATGGTGGTCATATGGCTGTTCTATTTTCAATTTTTTTAAGAAACTTCCACATTGTTTTTTCAATAATGGCTGTACTAATTTGCTTTCCCACCAGCAGTATGCAGGTGTTCCTTTTTCTTCACATCTTCTCCAATACCTGTTATCTTTCATCTTTTTGATAGCAGCCATTCTAAGAGGTGTGAAGCCGTATCTCATTGTGGCTTTAATTTGCATTTCTCTGATGATTTGTGATTTTGAGCATTTTTTCGTATACCTGTTGTCTACTTACATGTCTTCTTTTGAGATATGTCTATTCAGGTGATTTACCTTTTTTTTTTTTTTTTTTGAGATGGAGTCTCGCTCTGTCTCCCAGGCTGGAGTGCAGTGGCACAATTTCGGCTTTCTGCAAGCTCGGCCTCCTGGGTTCATGCCATTCTCCTGCCTCAGCTTTCCGAGCAGCTGGGACTACAGGAGCCTGCCACCGCGCCCGGCTAATTTTTTGTATTTTTAGTAAAGACGGAATTTCACCGCGTTAGCCAGGATGGTCTCCAGCTCCTGACCTCGTGATCCGCCCGTCTCGGCCTCCCAAAGTGCTGGGATTACAAGCTTGAGCCACCGCACCTGGCCTATTTGCCTATTTTTTAACCAGGTTATTTGTTTTCTTACTACTGATTTATTGGAGTTCCTTATGTATTTTGATGTTAACCTCTTATCAGATGTACGATTTGGAAACATTTTCTCTCATTCCATATGTTGTCTCTTCACTCTGTTCATTGTTTCCTTTGCTATGCAGAAGATTTTTAGTTTAATATAATTCCATTTGCCTATTTTTGTTTTATGCTTGTGCTTTTGGTTTCATCAGTTTTATTTCTTTAGATATTTTTTCTGTATTTTCTTTTCTCCTCCACTTCCTCTATTCCCATTACACATATGTTGGTGCATTTTATGATTTCCCACATTTCTCTGAAGTACTGTTTATTATTTTTATTCTTTTTTTGTACTCTTCAGATAGTATAATCTCTATAAATCTATCTTCAAGTTTGCTGATTCATTCTCCTGTTAATTCAAATTTGCTGTTGAGTCCTTCTAGTGATGTTTTTATTTGTTATTGAACTTTTCACCTCCAGAATTTCCATTTGATTATTTAAAAATAATTTATCTCTTTATTGAAATTCTTTATTTGATGAGACGCCTTCATACCTTTCTTTAATTTTTAGATATAGTTTTCTTTAGGTTTTAGATCACCACTACACTCAGTTGTGATCTTCGACCTCTCTCCAAGTTAATGACGTTGTTGCTTTGGTTGTTTATGTGTTCAGTGACTTGGCAGACCTAACTATGTGAAGTTTATTTCTTCTGCAGTGTTCAGCCTTTGATGTCTCTTCTCCGATTTCTTTTCTTGTTTTGTATTTTATTCTTACTACCTAGGAGTTGCCTGTGGGTCAGTATAAGCCACTCATTTGTCAAAGATTGTGCTTAAGATCTTCTAGTAAGTTAGACTTTTAACCTTTGCCATGGGATGTATGTGTAGTATGGAGGCTATCACAGTTCAAGGAGTTTATCTTTTTCCCCTACATCCAACCAGGAATGGGTAGCTTGTCTTTTCCTTCTCTGATGTCTCCTGAGTGTGCAGCTTTGTCATGCAAACAGTCTTTCAGATTGCCAGGGATGTATTATTTTTATTTTTATTTATTTTTGAGACAGAGTCTTACTCTGTCATCCAGGCTGGAGCACAGTGGCATGATCTCAGCTCACTGCAACCTCCATCTCCTGAGTTCAAGCGATTCTCCTGCTTCAGCCTCCCAAGTAGCTGGGATTGCAGGCCTTCACCACCACACCTGGCTAATGTTTGTATTTTTGGTAGAGACGGTGTTTCACCATGTTGGCCAGGGTGCTCTTGAACTCCTGACCTCAAGTGATCCACACACCCTCAGCCTCCTAAAGTGTTGAGATTACAGGCATGAGCCACTGTGCCCAGTCTTCATTTTATTTTGAAACCTGACTTCCTATGAGTTGTTCTTGGGTCAGAGTAATTTAGAGTTCAGTAATTTATAGTATTTGGTCAGGAATTGTGCTTCAACCTCTTGTGTCAATGAAGCTTTGTCTCTTTTTGATGTATCTGTATGTGGCTTTGGAAATGTTTTCAGGTATGCCCTATACCTTTCTCTGATTGCTCCTGAGTGAAGCCCAGCACATGTGCACAGTCTTCCTAACTCCTAGAGTGGACTATTACCCCATCAGGTCCCTTCTTAGATGTTCTAACCGTGATTCTTTCTGTTAAACTTGGCTTGTGTTGCCATTTTGTTTTTTGCTACTCATATCAGGAAGCTATCATTGCCCTCTTTGAAAAATTTTTAATTGACAAATAATAATTGTCTATATCATGGGGTAAAATGTGACATTGTGATACATGTATACATTGGGGAATGAACAGATCAGGCTAATTAACGTATCCATCCCCTCATATATTTATCATTTATTTGTGGTGAGAACATTTAAAATTCCTTCTTTTAACAATTTTGATATATACAATACATTATAGTTAACTGAAGTCACCTTGCTGTGCACTAGATCACCAGAAATTATTCCTCCTGTCTAATTTGTAAACCAAAAATAAAATTCTAAGGCCACCAACCTCCTGAATGAACATACTCTTCAGCCAGGGCTCTTTTAAAATTTAACCTGAGAGATTATTTCAGGCCATGAATGAAAAATGGGGCTTGAACATGCTTCATTATATCTCTCCAGCATTAACATCGACACAGGCCTTAAGCCTGAATAGAAACATTTAACAACCTATTCTCTCTAAAGCCTAGTACTTGAAGGCTTTCTCTGTAAATAAGAACTTGGGTCTCCACAATCCTTTATCTTAACCCAAACATTTCCTTTCTAAATTGAGCAATGAATGACTGGTGAATTGGGCAACCCTAAAATCACAGCAGATTCAGAGACTCCAGTGCAGCCACGTGGTAAAAGAAGATTTATAGACGAAAAAGGGAAACGACACACAGAAATCAGAAGTGAGGCGCAGAAATAGCTGGACTGGTTACAGGTTGGCATTTGCCTTATTTGAACACAGTTTGAACAATTAGCGGTCTCTGAGGGGTTGAAGTATGGCCACTGGGATTGGCCAAGACTCAGTTATTGTTACAGGCACATACTCCTAAGTTAGGTTTTCAATCTTGTCTGACTATTAAACCAGGTTGTTGTTCATCCACAAGGACTCAAATATAGAAGTACGGAGTCCTTCTCAGGCCACATTTAGTTTGCTTTAACAATTCCCTGCTTTTGGTCATTTTCTCAAATTTGAGAGATTGACCAAAACCTTAGTCATTGATGACACTATCACCATTGTAAATGTACTTATATGGTCTTGAAACCCACTGGGAAACAATAGAATAGTGGTTTTTGCAAGACGGGAACAACGACTGAGTAGGGGGTACCTCTTTATGCTGGAACATTCTGTTTACAGGAGAAAAACAAAACCTGGTCTGCTCCAGGATCTTTGTGTTTTCTTAAAGTTTTAGTTTAATTATGTCACATTTAGCACAAGTGACTCCATATTAGTTTGGATTGGTCTGTTTGGGCCTAGCGCATGAGCTCAGTCCAAAATAATGGCCTCCCATAATTTTGTTTTTAAAAAAAAATAAAAAATCCCCTTTTTGGCAAGGTTCTCACTTAGGTGAGATTGTGACTAAAACTTAGGGCCTTAGCACCACTCTCAATTACCATCATTTTGGGTTTCCAGTCTCAGCACGTCATTTATAGGTTGTGGTGTCCTTACGGTCACACATTTCTTTCAGCTTCTGTCATTCCGTTGAAGAGAGACCATTTGACATTCTAGAGATGGCTGCATGCAAACATTTAAAAACTTTGAGAGAACACAGCGCAGCAGGGAGACTATTATTATGACTATTGGGAGGATAATACCAAGAGTTTGGAGTATGCGCCTTACACAGGGTCCCCATAAACCAAACCACTTAAAATTAAATAGATTAAAGAATGAACTACATGAAGAGTCTGCTTACTTGACTAAATGGTCTTTAATCCCCTACAACTGAATTTTTTATAATCTACATTCTATGTCTTTCTTCTCTCTCTCTTTCTTTCTTTCTTCTCTCTCTCTTTCTTTCTTTCTTCTCTCTCTCTTTCCCTTTCTTTCTTTCTTTCTTTCTTTCTTTCTTTCTTTCTTTCTTTCTTTCTTTCTTTCTTTCTTTCTTTCCTTCTTTCTTTCTTTTTTTTTTTTTTTATAAGTCTTGCTCTGTTGCCCAGGCTAGAGTGCAGTGGTGTGATCTTGGCTCACTGCAACCTCCAGTTTCAAGTGATTCTCCTGCCTCAGCCTCCCAAGTAGCTGGGACTACAGGCATGTGCTACCATGCCCAGCTAATTTTTGTATTCTTAGTGGAGATGGGGTTTCACCATGTTGGCCAGGATGGTCTGTCTCTCCTGATCTTGTGATTTGCCCGCCTTGGCCTCCCAAACTGACGGGATTAAAGGCATGAGCCTGATGTATTTCTTTATAGGCCACAAGTGCCAGCAGCTGCACAGATACTTTTCTGTTTAGCTAATTCTATTGTTCAGCATAACTTTCACAGGATAATTTAAAGTCTGTTGGGTAACGATTGCCTTTACATATAATCTGTTATGGAGTCTATTATGAGGGATACATTTCTAATTATTGCCTCTTTTATTCTAAACGACAGAAACAAATGATGTCCTTCTAGAAGAGTGAAGGTCGCCTGGCAATGTTCTCTTTAAAATATGATGTAGGTTAAGAGGAGTTTGGGCTGATTATGAGACAATATATGTACCATTAAAGTGTCTCACTTACATTGCACCTTCATCTTTTATCTATTAAAATATAAAGTTATTCATGTATAAGGCTGGCTGCAAAATCCTTCACAAATTAAAGTATATGCTGTAAGTGCACATAATAGAGCCCTTTTTCAGTTCTATTGTTCATAGAGGCATAAGCAAGAAAAAAAATTCAAAGATAAGAGTTTCATGAGAGCAGAGAAGTCTTGATCTGTGATTCTGGAAAAAGCTGTTCACATTAAGGATGCCATCTTCTGGGGAGAAACTGTCCTGGTTAGCTTTACCTTAAGGGTTCCAATGGGTGTACAGTTCCAAGAGTGTAGAGAGGGACACTGCTCAGTATTGAGATTATGAACCCAAAGTTCAAGGTCCCCAAGTTTTGCTGTAGTGTGGATGGCAACGACAGTCTTTCTCTGATGTTCTCAGAAGACCCAATCTCTGAGTTCTAGATTGTGAAGGCACTGTCCTCAGTGAACCATAAAAAACTTTCTTTACAGGGTGAAAATACACTGTAGCATAATAATCTACGGTTATAACATCAGCCCTTTCACATGGGAAAGCTTTTATACAACCAGAAAACATGCATTGAAAATGACAACTGAGGCCAGGGGCAGTGGCTCATGCCTGTAATCTCAGCACTTTGGGAGGCTGAGGCAGGCAGATCATGAGGTCAAGAGATCAAGACCATCCTGGCTAACACAGTGAAACCCCGTCTCTACTAAAAATACAAAAAATTAGCTAGGCGTGGTGGTAGGCACTTGTAATCCTAGCTACTCTGGAGGCTGAGGCAGGAGAATGGCATGAACCCAGGAGGTGGAGCTGGCAGAAAGCCGAGATTGTGCCACTGCACTCCAGCCTGGGCAACAGAGCAAGACTCCGTCCCCCCCCCCAAAAAAAAGAAAGAAAAAGAAAAGAAAAGAAAAAAAGAAAATGACAATTGAATGAAATCCCTTTATAAATGTTTAAATGGCTCATCAGGTAGTCAAATGTACCTGAAGCTTTGATTGTCTTCCGGGCATATGGAACCAAATATTGGTTTAAAACTATTTCTGCAATTTATAAGTCCCCGCATCAATGTATTTAATTTGGATCATTTTATCTTTTCAATGACTCATCACGGATTGCAGAACCTTTCTTTTTTTGGAGACAGAGTCTCACTCTGTCACCCAGGTTGGAGTGCAGTGGCATGATCTTGGCTCACTGCAAGCTCTGCCTCCCAAGTTCATGCCATTCCCCTGCCTCAGCCTCCTGACTAGCTGAGACTACAGTCANTGACAATTGAATGAAATCCCTTTATAAATGTTTAAATGGCTCATCAGGTAGTCAAATGTACCTGAAGCTTTGATTGTCTTCCGGGCATATGGAACCAAATATTGGTTTAAAACTATTTCTGCAATTTATAAGTCCCCGCATCAATGTATTTAATTTGGATCATTTTATCTTTTCAATGACTCATCACGGATTGCAGAACCTTTCTTTTTTTGGAGACAGAGTCTCACTCTGTCACCCAGGTTGGAGTGCAGTGGCATGATCTTGGCTCACTGCAAGCTCTGCCTCCCAAGTTCATGCCATTCCCCTGCCTCAGCCTCCTGACTAGCTGAGACTACAGTCACCTGCCAACACGCTTGGCTATTTTTTTTTTTTTTTTTTTTCATTTTAGTAGAGATGGGGTTCACCGTGTTAGGCAGGATGGTCTCAATCTCCTGACCTCATGATCCGCCCACCTCAGCCTCCCAAAGTTCTGGGATTATAGGTGTGAGCCACCATGTCCAGCCTGCAAAACCGTTAATAACAAAAGCTTTAAGGACTCAGGAAGAACAAGGTGGCTGGCCATCATGGTTCTCCATGAGTCCATGCTTAACATTAGATTTATGTCCTCTTGAATACCAGTTATTTTTCCAATTTAGGTGAATAGCACTGATAACTAATGAGTTATCATAGGTAATCTGACTTACACCATGGAGTTCATTCAAATTATATATCAAAACAATTTTAGTATTGGCTAATTTGACATGATAATCTGCAAAGTGTTTTCTTGGTATTTAATTAATTTGTTCTACTTGGGTTAGTAGTTTTATAAACCAGTCTTTTTATTAAAGTTTCAGGAATTCTTACCCAGTCCAATTCTTGGGGAATTGAGGAATTTATGGGGAATTCTTACCCTTGATATGATTTTAAAGTTATTAGAAACCTGTTTTCAAGAGTGCTTTTCAGGGTCCTTTCCATTCTTTCATGAACCTCTTAAAAGACACCATATTATAGGATTTTGGATGCTTGTGACGTTTTCAGAAACTGCATCAGTATTAAGCAATCAACTGTGGAAATGACTTTAAAGAGTGGTAGTTAAAGACCCAATTGACAAAGAAATTTGGTTATCTCTGTGGTCTGCAATAACAACATAAAAGTCTTAATTATGATTGATAGTATATACTCAGAAATATTAGAATTCCCATACAATTTTGGAACATACATGAATCTCATTCACTAAAATATAACTTGAAGAGTAAACATTATTTTTTATTTTACAATGCTTCCTGTGATTTTTATACCAAATAAGCCAAATGTCACTGTTGCATCAGTGCATTGTTGATGTCAAACCCAATTCTTAATAATACCTTATAGACAAATGTATTCAATCTTAATCAGTTTGACCATAAGGTAGAATATTACAAACCTTTTATAACCTTTTATGATTTTTTTAAAGAGCAGATTAGTGCTCTAAGAAAAATCTGTTGTGCTTTCATTTCAATGTTCAATTTATGGAAAAACCAAATAATACCCCTTTAAATTTAGTCAATATTTTCACACATAGAATTTTCACGAAGTTAATTTTATAAACCTTCCACAATTTATTTAAACCTTTAGCTTTATTTAAGTTAAAACAATCCTTTAACTCTCTAAGCTAGGCAAAAATTTACATTTCTATACCTTCTTATAATCTCTTACCAAAAACACATTTCATTCTCCTTACACATTTTGTATGTAAACCTATTTTTTCAGTAGTCTCAACTTTCACTTTTGGTGCACAAATTTTATTTTATGAATCCTTTTATGACTTACACAGACAATCCATGGCATGCTTGGACTTTCTAACTTGTCCTAAATATCCCCTCTTTTAAACAACCTATCATTTTACTTTAGGACAAGAACTTATCATACAAGATCCTTTCTTACATAAAATCTCCTTTCTTTATAATGTTCTTTGCACAGTTCAGTGGCATGGCTAATTCTGCATATTCCCAGGCCTTATTCAGAATTTAATATCTCCAAAGTAAATTGAAAATTTTCCAAAGTCAAAGCAGTTTATGACCTTAGAGCATTTAGCAAACCTAATATCTGACCTGTATAATTTAGACCAAATTTTTTTATTTTGCCAATAATCTTTGAAGCTGTTTTCTTTGCCAAAATTACTAAAGTTACATGAACTGAAAGGCATTACAGTTTTATTTTCTTTCAAAATATTTCAGTATTTATTTTGTTTAAGGCAATTAGAGCTCTTTTATATAAACATTTACATACACAACACATATATAACTACACAGACAGACAGACAGAATATTACTACTGTAGTTGTAAGATTTTTCATTTGCTAGTTTTTAAGTTTCTTGAGTGGTTATTGGCTTTAGGGTGGAGTCCTTGGACGAACAGGACCAGGAAAGGGTCTCTGGTGCCTCCTGTTTTTCCCAAGGAGTCCAGGCTGTTAGAGCTTGAATATTCACTTTTAATTAAGCTGGCTTTTAACCACAGCACTCTTTAATAAAGTCCTTTTAAAATTTCATATTACCTGACTTTAGCCAGGCCAAACAGCTTATATTTCTGTCTTTTGAACTTTACCAAAGGTAACCTCCCAGGTGCTCAGAGAAAGGAAAATTTAAGACAGTCCACGAAGAAGAAGAGAATCCACAAGTTTAAACAGATTTCCAACCAGAAAGCACCTATTTCCCAAGCTGGGAATCAAACCCAGACCACCACAGTGGAAGGGCAAAACCTTATCTACTGAGCCACAGCACAGGGCAGTCCAATTGCCTGTGCCAGAAAGAGTCTAGGGTAGTTAATTTTGAGCTTGCAAAGGCTTTTAACTACTCAAGATAATTTTTAGAGCTATGACATGAACCCCAAAATACCTGTTCCCTGAGGGGTGGAGTCCAAGAGAAAGCACTGCCATGTGGTTACAAGCTCAGGCTCCCAAGGACATAAAACAAAATGGAGACCTCATCCAGTTTCTTGTTTGTTTCAGAGACCCCTGCAGAATAGTGCATTATTGGCCGGCTTGCTGGGCCATCTTGAGCAGCAAGCTTATGGGGTCCTATGCCCATGTTTTATCCTAAGGTACCCCTCAACACAGAAAAACAAATTCATAGCACAAAATACACCAGATTCATTACAGCTTAAGACTAGCCTCAGAATTCTTTTTTGCATTAATCAAAACTTTACAGAGGAGATAAACAGTGATTTTTACTGTTCATTCAACCACTTTGCACATAGAGAGAAGCCAGAAATCTGACTGGTAAGAAATTCTTACCCTTTTGCCAGCATGCCAGGCTTCTGGGTTCCTTTCCCTGAGCGGCCCTGGTGACCCAGCTTACTATACCATAACCTTGGGGCCCAAGCTGCAACACAAAAGAAAATCTTTTTGTTTTTCTTTTAATGCACTTCAGTGCATTGTCGTTCACTTAGAACATTCCATTGTAAGTTATCTTTAGTAAGATTTTGACATTTTTACCAGACTTTGCTGCCTCCCAGGCCTAATGTATAAGCCAAAAGGAACTCAGTTTTCCAGAAATTAAGAATCCCATTTTAACCTAAAATATTGACTTTACTCTTAGATTCTCTTGATTAACTTAGACAATGATTCCTCCTACCTAGGTGTGTAGAAAAATGAAACAAAAGGTAGAACACAAAAAGCTCCATGAATTTTAAAACCCAAATTTTATAACCCCTGAAATATTACTGCTTACTACCAGTTCCTTTCTGACCCAGTCAGATGTAAGAGGCCTCTAGCTGGATCCAACACAGTTAACTTCCAGATCAAATCCCATCCTGGATGTAGTCCAGTTTCTGCCATGGCTTCCAAACCCAGTTTGGATGAGAGATTTGCTCAAAGAAACTCAGAGAGCTCAAAACACAAATCCCTGGAGCTCTGAAATCCAAGAGGGAGCTTATCCATGATCCCCAGCTGCTCCGAGACATCAGTGGATACAAGTGGGTCCTTCAGGTAGCTTGCATGTTCACTCAGCACTCCTGGGGGTCTCTAGAAGCTCCACTTCAGATCTTGCTTCTGACACCATCTGATAAAAGTAAAACTTCAGCCAAATTCAATTTAAAGGAGTTTAATATGTTTATTGCACAATTAAACTCCTTTAAATTGAATTCAGCTGAAGTTTTTCTTTAATCAGTCCATAGACAAACTCAACAAATTGTCAACCAGAAAATTTTTAAATTTACCTATAGTCTGGAAGCCACGCTTCAAGTTGTCCTGCCTTTCTGGACCAAATCAATGTATTTCTTAAATGTATTTGATTGATGTCTCATGCCTCCCTAAAATGTATAAAACTAAGCTGTGCCCCCACTATCTTGGACACATGTTCTCAGGACCTCCTGAGGGCTGTGTAATGGGCCATGGTCACTCATATTTGGCTCAACATTAACCTCTTCGAATGTTTTAGAGTTTGACTCTTCATCAACAAATTGACACTTTGCACTTTTTAACAGACATTTTCCCTTTTCCCCTCAACTCTCCTGCAACCTCATCTTCTGGAACCTCATTTTATTCTCTACTTCTTGAGTTAAACTTTTTTGGATTTCACATATAAGTGATATCGTACAATATTTGTCTTTCTGTGCATAGTTTATTTCTCTTGGCATAATGTCCTCTAGATTCATCCATGTTGTCACAAATAACAGAATTTCCTTCTTTTGGAAGGCTGAATAGTATTTCATTGTGTACTTGTACCTTGTTTTTCTCCATTCCTCCACTGATGGACACTTAGGTTGATTCCATGTTTTGGCTATTGTGACTAATGCTGCAATGCACATGAGAGTGCAAATGTCTCTTTGACATGCCAATTTCAATTCCTTTGGCTATATACTTAGAAGTGGGATTGCTGGATCTAAGCGCCCTCTTAATTGCTGTCCACCATGATTTAAGATCTCCATTGTTTCTATAACACCCTTTGGCATGAAATTCTCTATACCATTTTCCTAATGTCAGTTCCCTTGGGCAAGGCTACAGAGCTTTGTCCTTAATAAAGTCTACTGCTCTCCTAGGGCAGGAACTCTGCAGACTGCAAGGGAGCTTGGGTGCAGATAATAGCCTCTTTATCCTGGTGACATCCTTGCTCTATGGGATGCTGGAGGGAGGGAGAATGATAACCTCCAGCCTTCTTAGCTTGCCTTCTCCTTGTGGAATGTCTGCCCTAGGAATGACAGGGGAGGGACCTGGAGCCCCAGTATTCTCAGGCTGCTGGTGCTGAATTTCCACCCTACGAGTAGGGTCTAGGATAGGAGTCTCAGCCCATTGGGCTATGTATGATACGAACTTCTGTATGGAAGGGTTTCTGCAGGAGGTCATGTATAATAAGAACAAAGCTTCTCATCATAGTGGAAGTAAGAAACATCAACAGCCTGTATTCCCAGAGTGAAGCTGTAGCCCTATTCTGGGACACAGGAGGGAGAGGGATCCCTGTATCATATTCTTGAGCCTCACTGCCTGAAGTTGAGCCCCCAGAGCAGTGTTTCTATAAGACAGAGGTTGGAGGTGGGGAAGGAGGAAGCAGTCAAGGTTCAGAGGACACTGTTAAAGGGAATTAAATATGGCCTGAGACGGACTCTGTACTTCTGTATTTGAGTCCTTGTGAACAAACTACAACCTAGTTTAACAGGCAGACAAGATAGAAAACCTAACTTAGAAGAATGCACCTGGAACAATAGCTGAGTCTTGGCCAATCCCAGTGGCTGTACTTCGACCATTTATACACTGCTGAGTGTTCAAGCTGTGTTCAAATAAGGCAAATGCCAACTTGGAACCAACCCAGCCGGTCTGTACCTCACTTCCAATTTCTGTACATTATTCCCCCCTTTTTGTCTATAAATCTTCTTCCACTACATGACTGCACTGGAGTCTCTGTGAATTTGCTGTAATTTTGGGGGCTGCCCAATTTGAGAATCGTTCATTGCTCAATTAAACTCCTTTAAATTTAATTTGGCTAAAGCTTTTCTTTTATCAACACAGACTATGCTGTTACCAAGGATTTAGTAAATTTTCTGGAATAAATGTTTCTTTGTTTTGCTGTATGCCCTCAGAACAATGTGCAGAAACTTAAAAAAACTATTTTCTTTAACTTCTTTTTTAGTAAAGCGATTGTTATGCTTAGTAGGCTACTGTGCTTCTCACTTCTTTCTGGAAATCTGTTAGCAATCGTTGTCAATTGATTCTTGACAAAGATACCAAGGGAATTAAATGGGGGAAAGGATAATTGTTTCAACAATTGGTGCTGGAACAATTGGATATTTATAGGCTAAAAAGTTACCCTTGCTTCTTACCTCACTCCATAAAGAAAATTGATTCAAAATAGATAAAGACCTTAAGGTAAGAGTCAACAGCATAAAACTTCTAGAAGACATAAGAGAAAATTCAAGCAGTCACAAGTTAGATGAAGTTTTCATAATTAGACTTTCTGGACTACCCAGAGGAGCGTCCATATGGCATTGTTCTGGATTCCATTGTAACTTAAAGGGAAACTTTCACAATGTCTGAAGCCCTTGATATCCTGCAAATGAAGAAGGAGGATATCTTCAAGTTTCTTGCAGCATGGACCCAATTAGGTGGCATCAACCTTGACTTCCAAATGGAACAGTACACCTATAAGAGGAAAAGTGACAGCATCTGCTTCCTAAATCTGAAGAGGACCTGGCAGAAGCTTCTTCTGGCAGCTCGCACCATGGTTGCCCTTGAAAACCCTGCTAATGTCAGTGTTACGCCCTCCAGAATACTGGTCAGTGGGCTGTGCTGAAGTTTGCTGCTGCCACTAGAGTCACTCTTATTGCTGGCTGTTTCACTCTTGAAACTTTCACTAACCAGATCCAGGCAGCCTTCTGGGAGCCATGGCTTTTGGCAATTACTGATCCCAGGGCTGACCACCAGGCTTTCACAAAGATGCTTATGCTAACCTGCCCACCATTGCTTTGGGTCACACAGATTCTCCTCTGTGCTGTGGACATTGCTGTAATCCTGGGAGCTGCCTTGTTGTTGCCCTGCAACAACAAGGGTGCTCATTCGGTGGGTTTGATGTGGTAGATGCCAGCCTGGGAAGTTCTGCACATGTGTGGCACCATCTTCTGTGAACACCTGTAGGAGGTCATACCTGATCTCTACATCTACAGAGATCCCACAGAGATTGAAAAGAAAGAGCATGCTGCTGCTAAAAATGCTGAAGCTAAGGAGGAATTTCAGGGTGAAGGGACTGCCCTGGCTCCTGAGTGCACTGCTACTCAGCCTGAGGTTGCAGCCTGCTCTGAAGGTGTGCAGGTCACAGGTACCCCCTGTGTCTGTTCAGCAGGTCCCTACTGAAGACTGAAGCACTCAACCTGCCATGGAAGACTGGTCCACAGCTCCTACTGCTTGGGCCACTGAATGGGTAGGAAAAACCACTGAGTGGTCTTAAGCCATTTTCTGCAGGCTCCTAAGCAAAATGGAAATAAGGTTGTTTTCAAAATGGAAATAAACATCAGTTGTTAAAAAAAAAAAAAAAAAAAAGTTTTTTATAATTAGGACACAAAAGTACAAAGTATAAAATAAAAAAATTGGATTTCATCAAAATTAAAACTCTTGGTCCTCAAAAGAAATTTAAGGAAATAAAAAGGAAAGCCACAGACTAAGAAAATACTTTCAAATATTTCAGATACATAAATTTGTATCTGAAATATATAAATAACCCACACAACTCAATAATAAGACAACCCAAATAAAAATGGGCAAAAGAGTTAAACAGAAACTTAATCAAAGAAGACATAGAGAAGGAAAATAAGCACATAAGATAGATGCTCAACATTGCTGTTTATAAAGGAAACGTAAACCAAAACCACAATGAGATATCACTACACACCCATAAAAATGGTTCTAATTAAAAAGGCCAATCATACCTAGTGTTGGTGAGGAAGCAGAGCACTTGGAATTATCATACACTGTGGGAACATAACCTGGAACACCACTGGAAAACTGTCAGTTTTTTTAAAAACATAAAACTGGCCAGGCATGGTGGCTCATGCATGTAATCCCAGCAATTTGGGAGGCTGAGGTGGGTGGATCACCGGAGGTCAGGAATTCGAGACCAGCCTGACCAACACGGTGAAACCCCGTCACTACTAAAAATACTGGGCATGGTGGCACAGGCCTGTAATCCCAGCTACTAGGGAGGCTGAGGCAGGAGAATTGCTTGAACCCAGGAGGGGGAGGTTGCAGTGAGCCGAGATCATGCCATTGCACTCTAGCCTGGGAAACAAGAGAAAAAGACCATCAATAATAATAATAATAATAATAATAATAATAAAACTGTTCTTCCATGCTGCCATTTCAATCTTAGGTATTGCCTAAGAGAAATGAAAGCATGTGCCCATACAAAGGCTTGTACATAATCTTCATAGCAGCTTTACTCTTAATAGCCCATAACTGGACAGAAGCCAAATGTCCATCAACAGGTAAAGGAATAAATAACTTGTGGAGGACCAGTACAAAGATGTACCACTCAGAAACAAAAAGAAATAAACTACCAATACAGACAAATGAATGAGTGTCTTAAGTATTATGCTAGGTAAAAGAAAGCAGAAATAAATGCCTATAGACTGTATAATTCCACTTACATAAAATTCTGAAAAAGGCAAAACTAGGTTGGTGCAAAAATAATTGCGGTTTCAGACCATGAATTTTAAATCATTATAGCTAGGCTCAAACACATCTTTATTAATCAAAATAGGAACAATTACAATCAACACATTTTTGCCAATGATAAATAACTTTTTTTATTCCTGTAGCATAAAAATCCTTGCTTCAGGATTTGACAGACTCTTGGAAAGCATTTTTTGCATCCTGTTGGTTGCAGAAGCATTTTCCTTGCAAAAAGTGGTCAAGATGCTTGAAGAAGTGGTAGTTGGTTGGTGAGAAATCAGGTGAATATGGCAGATGAGGCAAAACTTTGTAGTCCAATTCATTCAACTTTTGAAGCATAGGTTGTGCAACGTGCAGTCAGGTGTTGTTGTGGAGAAGGATCAGGTCCTCTCTGTTGACCAATGTGACCTGCAGGCATTGCCCTTTTTGGTGCATCTCATCAATTTGCTGAGTATACTTCTCCAATGTAATCATTTCACTGGGATTCAGAAAGCTGTAGTGGATCAGATCAGCAGCAGACCACCAAACAGTGACCATGACCTTTTTTTGGTGCAAGATTGGCTTTGGGAAGTGCTTTGGAGCTTCTCAGTTCATCCACTGAGCTGGTCATCACTGGTTGTCATACAAAATCCACTTTTCATTGCACATCACAATTTGATTGAGAAATGGTTCATTGTTGCTGTGTAGAACAAAAGATAATGCTTCAGAATGACAATTTTTAAAATTTTCCGTCAGCCCATGAGGCACCTGCTTATTAAGCTTTTTCACCTTTTCAATTTTCTTCAAATGGTGAACGACCATAAATAGTCAACATTGAGTTCATTGGCAACTTCTCATGTAGTTGTAAGAGGATCAGCTTCAATGATTGCTTTCAATTGGTCATTGTCAACTTCTGATGGCCAGCCATTATGCTCCTCATCTTCAAGGCTCTCGTCTCCTCTGCAAAACTTTTTGAATCACCTCTGTACTGGAAATTCATTAGCAGTTCCTGGGCCAAAGGCATTGTTGATGTTGTGAGTTGTCTCTGCTGCCTTACGACCCATTTTGAACTCAAATAAGAAAATTTCTCAAATCTGCCATTTGTCTAACATCATTCCCATGGTCTAAAATGAATGGCAAGTAATAAGTCATTAGCAAAAAAACATAAAGTGAGAAATGCATATTAAAAATGACGTATAACAACCACATTTATTTAAGAATGTGTGCCAATGTCAAACGACAAATTCCAATAACGCAAAAAACAAAATTGCTTAATATAATTACAGAAAGTATGTCACTGATTGCCAAAAGCTAGGTGATGGTGGAGGGAGATGACTGTAAAGAGGTTGCAAGGGGATTTTTAGGGTCAATGGATATGTTCTATGTCAAGATTATTGTGATTGTCATACAACTGCATACATTTATCAAAACTCATCAGATTGCTCACCTAAAATTAATTGATTTCATTTTGCATGTAAATTATTTTTAATGTAGTTGAAAATAATGAATATGTTCAGTATGTCATATATATAAAATTGTCTGACATCATTTCCATAGTCTAAAATAAACAGCAAGTAGTAAGTCATTAGCAAAAAAACATAAAGTAGGAAATGGGTATTACCAAAATAATGTGATGTATTGTTTGTAAAGATGTGTGTGTTACAAATGTAAAATAATACATGGAAAAATATCCCCATTTTAGGACATTTTAGGGACAATATCCCTCTTGGGGGGAAGAGAAGAAGAAGGGATGGACTTTGGGAACTTTCTTTGTATCTGTAATGCTTGTTTCTCCCTCTCTACCTTTTCTCCCTTATTTTCTCTCTCTTCCTCCTTCCCTCCTTCCTTCCTTTTTCTTTCTTATTTGGATATGTTTTCCATTTTAGAACAGTTTTAGATTTACAGCAAAATTTGAGCAGATAGAACAGATAGTTCCCATATGACACCATCCCCCTCACAGGTTTCCATATTAGTAACATCTTGCATTACTGTGGTACATTTGTTATAATTAATGAACTGATATTGATACATTATTAACTAAAATCCATAGTTTACATTAAGGCGTACTTTTTGTATTGTACAGCCTATGGCTTTTGACAAATAATGTCAGTATCCACCATTACAATATCATACAGAATAGTTTCATTGACCTAAAAACCCCAGTGTTTCACCTATTTATCCCTTTCACCCTTTCTCTGAACCCATGATGACCACTAAACTTTTTACTGTCTTTATAATTTGGCCTTGTCTACATGTCATATAGTTAGACTTATACTATATGGAGCCTTCTTTCAGACTGGCTTCCCTTAGCAATATGCATTTAAGTTTCTTCCATGTCTTTTTGTGGCTTGATAGCTTGTTTCTTTTTATTATTAAATGATGTTGCTTTGTCCAGTTATACCACAGTTTGTTTATCCATTTGTCTTTTGAAGAACATCTTTACTGTTTACAGTTTTTGGCAATTATTAGTAAAGCTCCTATACACATATCTGTGCAAATTTTTGTGTGGCCATAAGTTTTCAGCTAAATTGTGTAAATATCTAGAAGATTGCTGGATTGTATGGAAAGACCATGTTTGGCTTTGTAGAAACTGCTGAACTGTCATCCAAAGTGATCATGTCTTTATACAATCCCACTGGCAATGAATGAGAATTCCTGCTGCTCTACATCCTTGGCAGCATTTGATGTTGTCAGTGTTTGGGATTTTAGCCATTTTAATAAGCATGTAGTAACATCTCATTTTAATTTGTAATTTTCTTATTAAAATCTTGTGAACATCTTTTCACATGCTTATTTTCTATCTGTATGTCTTCTTCGGTGAGGTGTCTGTTCAAATGTTTTGCCCATTTTTAAATTGGGTTGTTTGTTTTCTTATTATTACGTTTTAAGACATTTTTTGTATATTTTGGATACAAGTCCTTTATCAAATATGTGTTTTGCTAACTTTTATTTCCAGTCAGTGACTTGTTTTCTTATCCTCATGACAGCACTTTTCACAATGTAGAAGTTTTTAATTTTAATAAGATCCAACTTACCAATTTTTTCTTCTATGCATTGTACTTTTGATGTTTTACCTAAAAATCCATCACCAAATCCAAGGTCCTCTAGATTTTCTCCTGTTATCGTCTAAAAGTTTTATAGCTTTTGCATTTAACATTTAGGTATATGTTGGATTCAGTTGCTAACATTTTGTTGAGGATTTCTATAGTTTTTTTTCTTTCTTGTAATCATTTACCTGGCTTTGGCATTTGGGTAATATTGGCCTCATAGAATGAATTTCCTTCTCTCTGCTTACATTATCCATCTAGCTGTTCTTGCAGGTTGTCTACTTTTTTGCATTAGAGACCTTCACATATTAGTTATATTTAAATTTCCTATTTGATATTTCAAAATCTATGTCATATCTGAGTCTGATTCTCATGCTTGCCTTTTCTTTTCAGATTATGTTTTTTTCTTACCATCTATCATGACTTGTAATTTTTTAATGAAAGGCAGCTATAACGTATTGGGTAATAGGAACTGAGGTAACTAGGCTTTTAATGTGAGGTTCTATGTTAGTCTGGCTAGGAGCTGACCATGTTTAATGTTTGCTGTAGCTATGGGTGCCAGAGGCTTCTGTTTCCTCTAGTTCCCTTGTTTATTTCTTTCCTCTGTTGTCTTTGGATTTCCTATGAACTCCTTAAACAGAGTCTGTGTCTCACAGTTTTCTCAGTTGTAATCCACTGTCCATAATAGAGTCCTGTGGATGTGGTGTTAAGATGCTGGGGCAGGGAAGTGTTCTATAATGATTAAATCTCAATATTTTAGTGGGCCTGAATCCCTGGGTTTGATCGTCAGAAGTCTTGCTTAGACATTTTTTCTCTCTCCTTTGTGATACAAGAAAGCTGGGAGGTGGAGGTGAAGGTGGAGGCTAGACTTGTCTAATTGTCATTTCCTCAGGTCAGATAAGGCTATAGTAAAGTTGTTACAAAGAACTACTTTGGTGAATACTCTGTGTGTATTTCAAAATGGCTACTTTTAATAGGGGCATATTTCAAAAAGATTACTTTCCCCTTCTTCCTGAAACAGGAAGGGATTTTTCTCTGATCTTCACCAGAGAGCATGGTGCGATTCCTGGAGGTAAAACCCAAAAGAGTGGGGGGCTTCACTAAGATTGGAACCCCAGGAGTTTTTAACTCTTAAGCTAGACAACACTGAGCCTCCTGGAAGTTGTCAAAATTACCATTTAATATTTCCGTTAGTTACTGACCAGCTTCTATTCCCTCCTGGTAAACTGAACTTGGCTGTGATTTTATTTGTTTGTCTTTCTAGTTTTGTGGAGGTAGCTTGCCTTGTGACCTCAGTTCTCTGACAGATCTAAGAAAAGTCATTGATTTTCCGTTTGTTCAGCTTTTCTCTTGTGAGAATGGGAGTGATGACTCCCAAGCACTTTACATATTGAAACCGAAACAGGAAGTTGCCTTTCTTTTCTTCTCTTCTTTTCTTTTCCTGTCCTTTCCTTCTTTTCTCCCTTCCTTCCTTCCTTTCTTCCTTTTTCTTTGTTTCTTTCTTTCTCTTTCTTTCTTTTCTTTCTTTCTTTCTTTCTTTTTCTTCCTTCCTTCCTTTCATCCTTTCTTCTCCCTGCTCTTCCCTTCTTTCTATTCTTCCTTATTCCTTCTTTTTGAAGCAAATATAGCAAACTATTAATGTCTGTTCAATCTCAATGATTCATGTTCTCCTAAATTCAGGCTAGAGGCAATGGTAGTGACATTCTTTTGAAGACAATCTGTGTTCATTGATAAGTGAATTTACATTCCAGTCTTACTTTACAACCACTGAGATAAAATGGGCTTCAGTTTTTATAACAATATCTACTCAGCCAAATCAGCAAGAGAGCACACAGACCTCCAGAGCTCATTACTAGTTCTTTGGAGCCTTAGAAAAGCATTTTAAGGCATTTGATTATCTAACACTGAAGTGTCTTTGGTGGGAAGATAGTTCTTTGAAAGCCATTCCCCGTGTGTCCTATTCACCTGCCTTCCTTCCAGGAAGCAGTCAGTAAGGTTAATGAGAGTTTTCAATGAGTTAGACTTGGAGAAAAGGCCCCTAGTTAACTAATCATGTCTACATAGTGTTCAATTTGAAGCACTCTATTAAACCAACACACCCAGATTTTAATTTAAGATTTTCTTATCACTATTATTCAATATTATGATAATGGTGACAATAACTAAGTACGTTAGCCTCTTCAGCATGTAATTCTAATAATATTTGGTTTTATGTATAAATGGTTTAACCACACCTACTGCTAAAATTTTATTTTATCTTATTCATAAGGAAAATTTATGTGTTATTAGTGATTTACATCTTGCTAGGATCCTGTAGACTAACTTTGCATTCACAATATTTGGTTTTCTTCACATAGTACACACCAAATAGTTTGTCATGAGCTTAGATTTCCCTAAAATAAGTTACCTTCCAGCTACAGCTGCTACTGAATGTTAGATTTCTCTCCTTGTAGTGGCCAGATTTTGCCATATGCCCTTCAGCTAGAGGTGGGATAGGATTTGGTGCCCTTGTTAGTTTTCTAGAGCTGCCATAACAAAGTGCCACAGACTGACTGGCTTAAAAAACGACACTTATTTACTCAAAATTCTGAAAGCTATGTGTCCAAGATGAAGGTGTCAGCAGGGTTGCTTTCTGCTGAGGTTTCTCTCCTTGGCTTGCAGATGACCATCTTCCCCTGTGTCTTCAATTGGTCTTCTCTCTGTGTGTTTGTGCCCTAATTTCTCCTTATAAGGACACCTGTCATACTGGAATTGGGCTTATTCTAATGATCTAGTTTTAACTTAGAGATCCAATCTCCAAATATAGTCACATTCTGAAATACTGGCGGTTAGGACTTCAACATACAAATTGTGAGTACGGAGACAAAATTCAGCCCATAAAGTTGCTGGTGGCAGTGAAGAGTGGAAAAGAACTTTTTTTTGAAAGTGTATCCAGAATTTGTTCCTTCCAGTGGGTTCTTGGTCTTGCTGACTTCAAGAGTGAAGCCACAGAGCCTTGCGGTGAGTGTTACAGTTCTTAAAATGGTATGTCCGGAGTTTGTTCCTTCAGATGTTCAGATGTGTCTGGAGTCTCTCCCTTCTGGTGGGTATATGGTCTTGCTTGACTTCAGGAGTGAAGTCGCAGACCTTCACAGTGAGTGTTACAGCTCTTAAAGGTGGCACGTCCAGAGTTGTTTGTTCCTCTTGGTGGGTTCATGGTCTTGCTGACTTTAGGACTGAAGCCATAGACCTTCACAGTGATTGTTACAGCTCATAAAGGTAGTACAGACACAAAGAGTGAGCAGCAGCAAGATTTATTATGAAGAGCGAAAGAACAAAGCTTCCACAGCGGGGAAGGGGACCTGAGCAGGTTGCCGCTGCTGGTTCAGGTGGCCAGCTTTTATTCCCTTATTTGGCCCTGTCCACATTCTGCTGATTGGTCCATTTTACAGAGTGCTGATTGGTCTGTTTTACAGAGTGCTGACTGGTGCATTTACAAACCTTTAGCTAGACACAGAGCCCTGATTGGTGCATTTTACAGAGTGCCGATCAGTGCCTTTACAAACCTTTAGCTAGACAGAGTGCTGATTTGTGCATTTTACAGGTGCTGGTTGGTGCATTTACAAACCTTTAGCTAGGCACAGAGCACTGATTGGTATGTTTACAATCCTTTAGCTAGACAGAAAAGTTCTCCAAGTCCCCACCGGACCCAGAAGCCCAGCTGGCTTCACCTCTCAATCCCCTCTTTAAACAGGACACCCCAACTGTTGTTGGGAACTGGGTGATGACCACTCTAGCTACTTCCTGCTGGATAGGGGCAAAGAAAGGGCCTTGCAGTTGTAGTGTCCTCCAGAGGGGAACTCTTTAGGCCAGTGAAAGAGCCAGCGGGTCAGTCTAGGGGTCCTTGGTAGAAGTTGTTAGCTGAGCTCATTTGGGGTTCCATTTGTAAGACCATCTGTAGCTTGATGGCCTCGATTCTAGAGGAAACAAATTTGACAAGGAGGTTAAAATACAGGGTCTGAAGGTGAGTAATAGCAAGATGGCTGTCACAGGACCTAGAAAGGGGAGAAGCCATGTTGCCCAACTCCAGAGGTTGGTATAAGAGTTTGAAAGGTATTGTCTGATTTCAGAAGCCTATTCCTGTAAATGCTGGGTGGCATCTCATACTATCCCTGACTGGTTAGTGTAAAACAACACTCTTCCCCTAAGAAGGTGCAGAGTCCTCTCTTCTCAGCAGTGAGGAGGTCTAGGCCTTGGCAGTTTTGGAGAGTCACTGCTGCTGAAGAGTCTATTCGGGATTTAGAGTAAGGATAGATTTCGTTATTTCTTGCAAACTGTCTGAGAAATCCTTTGAGAGTGTGTGGTAGTAGGATAATGTAGTAGATAAACTGGCTATTTGGGTTCCTGTAGCAGTGGCCATTTCTAACCCTATAAGTAGAGGTATTAGCTGTATGACCCTGTGCTGATGCACTTGAGCTTTGAGGGGCACTGATAGGGTCTAATTTCCATAAGATTAGAAGTTAGGATAATATATGTTACACTGTTAACTTTTAGCAAACTTTACTTTGGTTGAAAACCTTGTAAGTTTGGGATTTCAATTATTCTTTGCTATTAATAAGACCTTGTTCAGTCCATATTAACTTAAAATTGGTATAGATGGCTCCTTCCTGATTCTGTAAGTACTTTAAGGTTTGGCTGAGTGCAAACAGCTTGCACGTTTGAGCAGACCAATTATTAGGCAATTTTCCTAACTCTGCTTCTACAAGAGTTTCCTTATCACTTACTGATACCCATTGTGTCTTTTTCCCTTAATTGCCTGGGAGGAAACATCTATCATCCTATCCTGAAGGGAGTTCCTCCTATGTCTTGTCAGACCTTCAGATTTAGATCTCCTGTTAGGAAACCTGCTGGGTTAAGGATTTTTGATAGGAAAGCTATGGGTTGTCAGTGGCCTCAGTGCTTTTGGGCTATGCCCTTGTTTACACTGACAACAAGGTGATATTGGAGTGTTATATGGTTACAGAGAAGACCTTCAATTATTAATTATGGGTTTTAAATTTGCCCTGGCTTTTAAAGGAATAGGGTACACTTTTTTTCTTTACTACTTCTCTCTCTCTCTCTCTCTCTCTCTCTCTCTCTCTCTCTGACTTCCTGTCTCTTTCTCTCCTCCCTTTCTGCTGGTCTTTCCCTGCCTCTGCCAGCTGCTTATGCTGCTGTTCTCCCCTCTCCTTCCCCTTCTTTATGGCTTCAGCAGTGTAAGACTGCCACCTCCTTGGGTTTTTACACCACGTGCAATAACTCCATGATTTCCTTCTGGTATTAACGGGGTTTCCCCAGAGGTTAGGAACTCCCTTTCTTTCCATATTGCAGCATGGGCATGTAGGATTAGATAAGCATACTTGCTATCTGTATACACATTTATTCTTCTTCCCTTTCCCAATTCTAAGGCTCAGGTAAGTGTCACTAGTTCTGCTAACTAGGCACTGGTCCCTGGGGATGAGGCTTACTTTCAAGTATGGTTACATCACTAACTATGGTGTAACCTGCCCTTCGCATCACACTCTCCACATAGGAACCTCCATCAGCATATAGGTTAAGGTCAGGATTAGCTAAGGGAAATTCTAAGAGATCATCTCAGGCGGCGTAAGTCTGAACTATAATTTGTTGGCAGTCATGCTCGATTGGTTCCCCATCCTCTAGGACAAAAGTGGCAGGGTTGAGGGCCATGCACGTACGTATTTGAAGCACTGGTCCCTCAAGGAGTAGCTCCTGGTATCTAAGTAGGCGGTTGTCTGACAGCCATAAACTTCCTTTGGCACCTAGTATGTCATTTACATCATGAGTAGTCCAGACAGTGAGATCCTTTCCTTGTATTATTTGGATAGCCTCTGACACTAAGACGGCCACCACCGCAACTACCTTTAAACCGTGAGGCCAGCCTTTTGCTACTACATCAATTTCCTTACTTAGGTATGCCACTGGTTGTGGGGTTGTCCCACGAGTCTGAGTAAGGACTCCAAGAGCTATCCCTGCTCTCTCTGTGACATATAAAGGGAAGTTTTGTCCTGTGGGAAGGCTTAAAACTGGAGGTTGAGTTTGTTCCTTCCAATGCCCAGACTTCAGGTTTAATTTCCTCCTCAAGCAGGGGAAAACAAATGGGTACCTTGTTCCCCATATTCATGTAGATAATAGTTCCAGCTTTGGCTAATATAGCCCTCCCTAATAAGGGTGTGAGGCTTTCAGCCATAACAAGAAAGGCATGTGAAAAGAGCAAAGTCTCCCAATTACTCCTCTCCTGAGGAGGTAGGAGAAATACCTGGTTACAGGCTGTCTCAGGATTCCTCAGATGGTAATGGACCTTGAGGACAGTCATCCAGGACAGGACATTAACACTGAGAAGGCCATGCCAGTGTCCAGGAGGAACTCAATTTCCTGGCCTTCAAAGGTTATACATACCCAGGGCTCAGTGAGGGTGATGACATGAGCTGGCACTTGCCCTGGGCACCCTCAGTCCTGTTGTTGGATCATTTGGTTGGGGGCTTCTGCCCCAGAGAACCATTGCACTCTGTGGCAGTGTACCTTCCAGTGATTGCCTTGGCATAGCAGACATGGAAGAGGGGGCGGTTTGTTTCTCATTGGACAATCTTTTCTAAGTGTCTTTGTAAACCGCACTGATAACAAGCCCTACCGGGTGATTGGCCTGCTCCATTTTCTGTCCTCTCTGAACCACCAAGGTTGGTTTGTCTGAGGGCCATGACTAGGGCTGTGGCCTTTCTCTGATCTTGCTTTTCCTTTTGGGCCTGTTCCTCTTGGTCCCTATTATAGAACACCAAGGTTGCCAGGTTTAATAATGCCTCCAGAGTTTGTTCAGGGCCCAGGGTTCACTTTTGGAGCTTTCTCCTGATATCTGCAGCTGATTGGGTAATAAACCTATCTTTTAGGATCCATTGACCCTCTAGTGAGTCAGGTGACAGGGGAGTATATTTTCTTAAGGTCTCCCATAGCCACTCAAGGAATGCAGGATTTTCTTCCTTTCCCTGAGTTATGGTGGACATAATTGAATAATTTATGGGCTTTTTCCTAATTCTTCTTAGTCCTTCTAGAACACAGGTCAACAAATGTTTATGACTCCAGTCCCCATGATCTGAGTCAAGGTCCCAGTGGGGATCCATACTGGGGACAGCTTGCTGACTGGTAGTGAATTTGTCCCTTTCTTCAGCTGTCATTCTGTCATTTATTTGACAAAGATACCAGGTATCTCCAAACTCTTGGGCTATAGCTAAAGCCACATTCTTTTCATTAAAGGCCAGGGTTTGATCTAACAATAGCATGACATCTCTCCAAGTGAGAGCAAAGGTTTGCCCTTGACCCTGTAGGACATCTATGTACCTATCAGGATCATCTGAAAACTTCCCCAGGTCTGCCTTGATCTGCTTTAAATCAGAGAGGGAGAAGGGGCCATGTACCTGGGTTAGGCCAAATTCCCCTCCCCCTACAGCTTGAAGTGGACATAACCGATAGCCCGGGGTTTTTTGTGGTCCTTTGGAGAGGTCTTTGCTTATTTCCTTGTGGGTAGGGGAGATTAGAGGAGGCTTATCATTAATGGGAAGGGGAGCTATAGGGAGGCTAGGATATGGGAGTAAGCTGAGAGGTCCTCCTGTGGGATGTAAATTGCAAGCTTTGCATTGTTGTGTATTCTCCTTCAGTGAAAAGAAGACTTGGACCTAAGGTACTTCACTCCATTTCCTTCCCTCTTACAGAAAAGGTCAAGCTGCAGGATAGTGTTGTAATTTATACTTCCCTCAGGTGGCCATTTTTCCCCACCAGAGAGAGAATATTGGGGCCAGGCCATAGTGCAGAAAAAAAAGACCCACCTCTTTTTCAGGGTTTGCAAGTCAAATTGGTCCCAATGGCTTAGGATGCATTTCAAGGGTGAGCCTGTTGATGCCTGAGTGTTTCCCATCTGAAAGACAAAACCACCCACAGTCTTGGTTTGTTTGTTTCTCCCCCTGCCCAAGAACCCACAACGGTCCCTGGACCCTGCTGATCAGAATAGTGGTGCTCACTGACGCAGCAGCAGAAACACCTCTTGTCCAAGAACCCGCAATGGTCCCTGGACTCTGCTGATCGGAATAGTTGTGCTCACTGACGCAGCAGCAGAAACACTAGTTTTCCTCCTAGACCATAAGGAGGGCCAAGGAATGTCGGATTTAGTGACCCTTACTGACACATTCTCAAAAACCTGCACCCTTGCCTGTCCTCCTAGACCACAAGGAGGACTGAGAAAAATCAGATTTAGTGGCCCTTACCAATGCATTCTCGAAAACCTATTAGAGTCCTAAGCACTCTCCTGTTAGTATTGGGACTTTACGCATGTCCCATAAAGATGTTATACCCCAAAAATGAAGTGGGGGGGGGTCTCACTACATTGCCCAATTTGGTCTCGAACTCCTGAGGTCAAGAAATTCTCCTGCGTTAGCTTCCCAAGTAGCTGGGACTACAGGTGCAAATTGGTCCCCATCCTGAGGGAGGGAAGGGATCTCCAGGGTTGGAAGAGTGATGCCTTTTGTCCTCACGTATATGACTAGGAAGGATACACTTTCTTGGGCTCCCCATATCCTAGCTTCAGAAATAGCTTTTGTTGGCCAGGTGCGGTGGCTCAAGCCTGTAATCCCAGCACTTTGGGAGGCCGAGACGGGTGGATCGCGAGGTCAGGAGATCGAGACCAACCTAGCTAACACAGCGAAACCCTGTCTCTACTAAAAAATACAAAAAAACTAGCCGGGCGAGTTGGCGGGCACCTGTAGTCCCAGCCACTTGGGAGGCTGAGGCAGGAGAATTGGCATAAACCCGGGAGGCGGAGCTTGCAGTGAGCTGAGATCTGGCCACTGCACTCCAGCCTGGGCGACAAAGTGAGACTCAGTCTCAAAAAAAAAAAAAAAAAAAGAAAAGAAATAGCTTTTGTTAGTCCTGCTTGTCTGAGGAGGGATCCTAAAATTCCAGATAGTCCCCCCTATGATGGGGCTTTGGGCAAAAATTATGTCTTTCTGATTGGTGAGCCTGGGTGCCTAAAGAAGGTAGCACAGTCCTGAAGTTTATACTAGAAATCATTCTTACAGGATAAACTAGAAAAGCACCAGAGACAGGGAGTGGCTTTTAGAAGTGGGACTAGCCTCAGAGAAGAGAAGTGACAGGAAGTTTGTCTGACAGACATTAGGACCCAGGAGGCAAGGGTCAGGATAGCTAGGATAGATGGGTGAGTCTCGCTTGGGTGACATGACTTTGAGAGTTCTGCTCATGGCCGCAGGATCAACCAACTTGTCGTCAGGACCCCAGAGCTGAATGACTTTCCTCTGTCGACCCTCAGCTCTGCCTGGAAGTACAGGAAAAGCAGAAGCTGATTCCAGGTAAACCAACACTCCCAACTTTGAAGAGTCGGGGGTTGTTAGAGAACCCTTTCCCAGAAAACCTGACGCCAATGCCTTTAATCTAGCAACTGTACTAATCACTTTTAACTGACCAACAGGTGCCCAGTATTTAAATCCCAAATTCTAAGGAAAAATAGGACAGAATAGCAAGCAAAAGGGGTCCAATGGTACTCACCACTTGGCGATAGGCGATAGTACCTTCATGCTCGCCAAAATGTGTTTGGAATTGGTTCCTTCTGGTGGGTTCTTGGTCTTGCTGACTTCAAGAATGAAGCCATGGACCCTTGCGGTGAGTGTTACAGTTCTTAAAGATGGTGTGTCTGGAGTTTGTTCCTTCAGATGTTCAGATGTGTCTGGAGTTTCTTCCTTCCAGTGGGTTTGCGGTCCTGCTTGACTTGAGGAGTGAAGCTGCAGACCTTTGCAGTGAGTGTTACAGCTCTTAAAGCTGGCGTGTCTGGAGTTGTTTGTTCCTCCCGGTGGGTTTGTGGTCTTGCTGACTTCAGGAGTGAAGCCGTAGACCTTCGCAGTGACTGTTACAGCTCATAGTGGTAGTGTGGACCCAGAGTTAGCAGCAGCAAGATTTACTGTGAAGAGCAAAAGAACAAAGCTTGCACAGCATGGAGGGGGACCCAACTGGGTTGCTGCTGCTGGCTCAGGTAGTCAGCTTTTATTCCCTTATTTGGCCCCTCCCACATCCTGCTGATTGGCCCATTTTACAGAGCACTGATTGGTCCATTTTACAGAGTGTTGATTGGTCCATTTTTACAGAGTGCTGATTGGTGCATTTACAAACCTTTAGCTAGACACAGAGAACTGATTGGTGCATTTTTACACAGTGCTGATTGGTGCATTTACAAATCTTTAGCTAGACACAGAGCACTGATTGGTGTGTTTACAATCCTTTAGCTAGACAGAAAAGTTCTCCAAGTCCCCACCCGACCCAGAAGCCCAGCTGGTTTCACCTCTCAAAATCAGTTTGTGTTTGAGACAGTTTGCAAACATTATGTCATCCTCACAAAGTCTTATGAGGTGGGAGTTATTATTTCTGATTTACAGACGAGGAATCAGAAACACAGAGCCAGGCAGTTACAAAGTGGAAGAGTTAAGATGAACACCTGGGTCTGATTGGCTTCAAAGCCCGTGTTCTGTCCACCAGCATATCCTTCATCTCTGCTTTATATCTAAAACTCTTTACTCCTCTGGGCCTTGTCTTTTACAACCTTCTCCACTGAATGACTTGTACTCTTGGCTTCGCTGCCCACTCCCCAAACCAAATCATCAACCAGTAGATTTGGGGAAATAACGATGACCCATTGCCATCAGAACTGGTAATGGTCCTTGATATGGTTTGGTGTGTCCCCACTCAAATCTTATCTTAAATGATAATCCCCACAATCCCCATGTGTCTAGGGAGAGACCTGGAGGGAGATGATTGGATCATGGGGGCCCTTTCCCCCATGCTATTCTCATGATAGTAAGTTCTCACAAGATCTGATGGTTTTACAAGGCAGTTTTCCCTGCTCTTGCTTGCTCTTCTCTCTCTCACCTGCTGCCATGTAAGACATGTCTCTTCTCCTTCCACTATAAGTTTCCTGAGGCCTCCCCAGCCATCTGGAACTGTGAGTCAATTAAACCTCTTTTCTTTATAAGTTACCCAGTGTCAGGTAGGTCTTTATAGCAGTGTGAGAACAGACTAACACAGCCCTTGTCCTAGAGTAACCTGAAGACTCACCGCTTCCTTCCTGCCTTTGGGTCAGCACAAACTCAGTAAACTGAGTAGCACATCTGCTTGGGCAGTGTCCCATGATGGATCTTCTCAGTTTGGGGTGCTCTAGATATCACTTAAAGCAAACCAATCCTCAGTAATCTGGTGCCATATTCAGCAGCAGTTGCTGTGGGGATACCTGTTTTCCTTAGGCACTGTGTCCTAGAATCTCTCTTCTAAATTGGGAACATTTTCTCAGCTAGGACTCATGGTAAAATAATCTCTTAGCACAGGCCTATCCAGGGCTAAAAACATTGATGAAACATTTGTGTTGCTTCTTTTGAAACCTACAAATAGGATCAGACTTGCATGTAGGCAGAGGAGACAGCTGCCCGTGGGATGGTTTCAGGACACCCAGGAAAATGTCCTGGGTTAAAGAATTTTGTCTCCCACTCAATGCCACTCTTGTGTTTTGTGGGTTCAGTTTGCTTTTAATTGCCTAGATTTTCACTCTATTATTGTGAGATAAATTATTTTGTATTATTGAGCAATTAACTCATATTCCATTTACAATTCTCATACTAAATCCCAAGCAATTGCTTCCTCAAAATTTCCACATTTGCAAATGAGTTAGGTTGATTTGAAAAGCATTTAGAGCTAATCCAATCATTTGATTAATACTGATGCTGATACAGGGGCCAAAACAGAGTCACTGAACTTCGGTTTTCAGCTCTGCCAGGCAAAAACACACATATTATTTCACATATCTATTTATGCAGGCTGTCCTCCCAGGCTGATCTGCTTCCATTTAAGATAATTTTCTCAGAATTTGAACTGCAGAGTAAATATAAATTTATAAAAGCTTGGGTATTTGCCATTATACAAAATAAAAATATAGATACAGACAGAAATTATTAGAACTAGAAGGGGATTTACAAATCATTTATTTCAACTTGATTTTGTGGCTGAGAAAACTCAAGTTTAGTAAAATAAAGAAATTCATTTAAGGCTTCACAATTAGTTAATGGCACGACTAGCCATTCACTCCAAGTCCTGGCCTCTCACGACAGCACTATTTCCTACTATACACTGTGAATACTTACATAAGTTCATACATATGCTTGTTACAAGTTGTCCCTACCTCCTTTCAGAATTGGATTTAGAAAAAAAACATTGTTTTTTCAGGCTAAAAATAAGTTAGGAGAAAGCTATGTCTTATACTTTAAAGATATTCAAGTAAGTTATGATTTATGCCAGCTTTAAAAAAAGGAGGAAATGTGATATTTAAAATGGCATATGAAAATATCATCTATTTCCTAAGTTTTATTCCAATTTACAGTAAATATTTTTAAACCTCTGTGTGTAGTTCCTGTACTTCTATGATGTAGCTCTGAGTCTAAACTAACAGCTGAAAAAGAAAATACTAGGCAATAGATGCTGTGCCAAAAGCAGGATCATTTACAGAAAACACCCTGAAGCATTCTGAGGATCACTGTCAAAGGCTATGGACCTAAAGTTAGATCTGTTTTGGTTCATGGGGTCATACAGACACAAATAATGTTGCTGGTCTTCTGCCAGGTTGATCTAACCTTCAGGTAGTCTACGTCATTCTTGGGAGCAGGTGCTTACTCGGATGCAAAAGACTTTTCTCAGATCCTGCCATCTTGGGTCTTGTTCATCACATTTGGAAATGATTCTTCCATCCTTTACACTTTATAGTAGCTATTATCTATGACTACCCTGCTCTGTTGATGGCACGTGCTATCTAGTACTTATTTGTGTTCCTGTTTTTTCTCTCTCATTAGATCAAAGATGACCGTTTTCAGGTGTTTGTGCTCATTACAGGACCCAAGGCAGCACTTTAAGTGTAATATAAGACTCTGGGCTTCCTCTCTCATGACTGTAGCTCTCAAATGCTCTCTACCTCCTCCTTTTCTTTCTCCCCAACTCTTTGCACCATACACTCCGAATGCCATATTGCAGAAGCTTTAAAGATGTTCTAAACGCAAACCAACAAAACAAAGCCTTTTCTTTCTCACAACTCAGAAAACACATGGAATATATGTAAGATTTGTAAAATAATGTGCAATGCCTTCTGGTGTCTTCTCTTTTTTTTTAAAAAAAATAATATTGGTTGCCGGACAATTGCATAGCCATATGCAAAAAAATGAAGTTATATCCTTATTCATATCATACACAACATTTAACTCAAAATAAATTATAGACCTAAATGTAACTGAAAACTATAAAACTTCTTGAAGAAAACATAAGAGTAAATCTTTATGACCTTGAGTTGGGCAGAAAGATTTTTAGATAAATTTTCTTTAAAGAATTGATAAATTGAACATCATCAAAATTAAAAATTTTTGTGCTTCAAAAGACATCATCAATAAAATGAAAAGATATGCCTCAGACTGGAAGAAAATATTCGCTAACCATATATCTGTTAAATCAAATTTAGCCTAAAGCTGTCTCCTTCATATTTTAAGTTTGGCTTGCAGGTTTCCCTGTACCTCGTGAGCTATGTATTACAGTGTATCGTAGCCTGAATGGAGTTGTATACAGACTGTGGCCACTGCTTGTGCCAATCGCTGAGTATTGGCCAATCAAAGGTGACCAACTGTTCAAACTGTGTTCAAATAAGGCAAAGGCCGAGCTGCAACCAATCCAGCTGTTTCTGTCCCTCACTTCTGTTTTCTGTATGTCACTTTCCTTTCTCTGTCCTTAAATCCTCTTCCACCACGTGGCTGTGCTGGAGTCTCTGAGCCTACTCTGGCTCAGGAAACTGCCCAATTCGCAAATCGTTCTTTGCCCAATTAAACTGTTAAATTTAATGTTGTTACAGTTTTTTAAAAAACATATCTGATAAAGAAATATATCAGGGACTCTCATAATTCAATAATCAGATTAAGAACCCAATTACAAAATGCACAAAAGATTTGACCATATATGAACGGTCAATGAACACATGAAAATGTGCTCAACCATTAGTCATGAGGGAAATTAGGACTACAATGAGATAGCACTAATACACACCCACTAGAAAAACTATAATCAGAAAGACTAACAATACCAACTGGAGGGTGTGAAGCTACTAAAACAATCATACATTGCTTGTGGGAATGTAAAATGGTACAGCCACTTGGAAAATAATTTAGCAGTTCCCTAAAAAGTTAAATATAAGCTTTTCATATGACACAGCAATTCCACTCCTAAGGATATATTCAAGAGAAATAGGCATATATTTATACCCGAAGATTTATACACAAATGTTCGTAGCAGCATTGTTTATATTAACCTCAAAAGGGAAACAATCCAAATGTCTGTCAATTGGTGGCTGGATAACATAATGCAGCATATCCATACAATGGGCTATTCAGCAATAAAAAGAACCTATTGATACACAGTTAACATGGATGGACCTCAAAAACACCAGTGAAAGAAGTGAAAGAAGCCAGGCACAAAAGACTGCATATTGTGTGATTCTATTTATATAAAATATCCAGAAGGACTGGGTGCTGTGGCTCATGCCTGTAATCCAGCACTTTGGGAGGCCAAGGCAGGTTGGTCACTTTAGGTCAGGAGTTCAAGACCAGACTGGTCAACATGCTGAAACCCCTGATTACCAAAAATACAAAAAATAGCCCCGTGTGCTGGCATATGCCTGTAATCCCAGCTACTTGGGAGGCTGAGGCAGGAGAATCGACTGAACCTGGGAAACAGAGTTTGCAGTAAGCCAAGATCACACCAAAAAATAAAAATAAAAAATAAAATAAAAATAAGATATGCAGAAAAGGCACACTTAAGGAAACAGAAAGCAAACCAGTGGTTGCCTATGGCTGGAAATGGAAGCAGAGATGAACTGCAAATGGGCAGGAGGAAAGTTTCTGGGGTGTTGGAAATGTCGTAATACTGGATTGTGATAATGGCTTTATAAGTAAATTCACTAAAAATCACTGAATTATATACTTACAATGGGTGATTGTTATGGTGTGGAAATGATGCCTCAACAAAGCTGCTTTAAAAATCAAAAATGATGCAGGTCAAAACCTACTAAATTGATGTCTTGACTGACTAAAGACTCATGAGCTGTTGTGGTAACGTTGCCTAATTGTATAGTAAGGAAACTCTCCTAAGCTTCTCACCGAAAGTTCTTAAACTTCAGAAGTTAAAATTCTTAAACTTAAGATCCTTAAGTTATCTTCATTTCTTGCCTTAACTGGAACTAAGATACCAGTTTTATCTCCCAGTGCTATGTCCAGATCTCCTGCAAACATAGGTTCATATCCTTCTGTGAAGTTCCTACAGCAGGGGTTTCCCCTCCTCTTCCCCCTTCTCGCATCTAATTAATGGCAATGTTCTCAAATGGTACTTCCTTAATCTTGTTGGCTTCTCTCTACTTCTACTCCTCAGACTTATTGTCTCTTGCCTTGATTACTGAAACAACTTTTATTTGGTTGCTTTGACTCTAATCTTCTTTACAAGAGACATGCCCTTCCAAAGCACAATCTTTACACACTAGTCCCTGTTAAAACATTTTAATGGCTTCCAGTGCCCACAGGATGAAGTCTCAACTCCTTAGCAGGCAAGCAAAGTGTCTGGCAGACAATGATTGATAAAATTTGTTGAAAGATAAAATGAATGTGTCTCGTGTCATTGATTTTTCTTTTACTTTCATTCTATCTTTTTGTAAGTATGGGTGTCTCCCCTACAAATGAAACTCTCCTCTACAACAAGGATTTGTGTGTTTAAACTCATTTGTCTTCCCCAGCCCCCAGCACAATGTACTTCACACAGTGGTAATATGATGTGCATTTGTGAGTGAATACATGGAAGAGTACTTCTTGAAGAGCTGTGTTAGGACCCAAGAGTTGCTGGCTCCCCAGGATGCTCTTGGCTTTGGCATAACCCGCAAAGCAAACAAGAGGCTGCTAGTACAATATGCAAACTCACCGAATGTTCTACATTCCTGAAAACTGCCTGGGGACTCATCATTCAGGCATTGTTTTGACTTAAGAGAGTTGATGAGCTCGGTTCTGGACTCCGGTCAGCAGCCTCCTCTTGCCAGGCACTCCTAGAATCTTCCAGAGAGGAGGAGGAACATATGTAGCATTTATATTGAATGTAGAGATTTAACAGATAGCAACCACATGTGTGGTAATAGTTTTTATCCCAAATGTCACTAGAAAGGCTTTGTCCATCTCATATTAGCAAGCCTGGCAAAATGGCAAATTTGTGTTACAGAAAGTAGTAAAGGAAAACGTTTCATCGTCCTTTCCTTTCTATCATCTTGAAAATAAACACTGTCAATGTACATCTTCTTGGTTCACTGTTAAAACAATGAAGCACCTTAAAGAATTCCTCTGCTGCCTATGTCTAAAAGAATCATGTTCCTTTTATTCTAAAATTTGGCTGAGGCATTTTCAAAAGAAAACTGAATAACTATTTCTTACACAAAGCTCTTACTTACAAGAAAAAAAAATTACCATTACATTCAGCCAAATTAAGGCTGCCTTCTGTTAAGAAAGAATAGAATTCTCATAAAAAACTTTATATGTGATCATTTTGACTTTTATCTTGGCCTTCAAAGTAATAGATTTAATTAGATCATGTTCTTCAGAAAGAAAAGAGTAAAATAAAATAGCTGGGATTTGTGAAGAACAAAATTTTCATTGAACTAACTTCTCAGAGAGAATCATTTCTAAATGTTATCTTTTGGGTTACATTTTAAAGTGGTCTTAGGATATTTTTATAGCTGTTTCCCTGTATACCCTGTTCCTGCTATCTCGTTGGTTTTGCTTATGCCATTGACTTATTCTGGAAAACCATTCTTTCTTTTAAAGTGCCCAGTTTAAGTGCCATTTCCTCTAGAAGGCCTGCCCATAAAACTGCAGCTGTCTCTGAGTAAGCTTCTGCATTTGAGCAGCTAGTCACAGGGGATAAGGATGGGGAGGGAAACGCATCAGAATCTGAGGTGTAATTTGAAAAGGATATTATGATGTATTTTAAAATTTCAAAATAACCTATTATTTGTTGTTAGGGCTAACCAAACAAATCAGTCTTCTTGAAGCAGTGAAAGGCAGCTTCTCTGGCCCTTTGCCCTTCTTCAAATCAGAATCTCTAGATGGAATGTTTTAAAATTGAGTGAAACTAACATGGAGTCTACACCACACAGTGCACTTAACATGGAATAGTCAACATGTGTAAAGCTCTTAACAGTTTACAAAGGGCTCGCGCACACTTTTCAGTTGGTCCTTATTAAAATCTTGCAGGTGGGGTCAGTATTACTACTTTCCTCTTAGACAAGGTAGTTGAGTATCAAAAGTTCACCTCTGTCACGACATAAGTAGTAAGGAAAAGACCCAGGCTGGGATTCACGTTTAGTTTGCTTTCTTTTGTACCAAGTTATGATCTCTAATTTTTAATGTCTGGTGTCTCTGAATTTCTTGAGATTTTTTTTCCCTCAATTTCCTCATTGTGTCTAGTACAATTATGGGTGGGTGGATGGAGTTGCTACAAAGAGATATTTAAGTATAATATATAAAGCTGTTACAGGACTAAAATTAAAGGGAAAAATGTTTTTGATTGTCCAACACCCTGTTAATATATTCTAAATTAAGAAATCTGCAGAAATCCTAAAGCTTTTTAGATGTTAATCATTTTATTCATTTGATACAGCTAGAAAAACTCAGAAGCCAAAGATTTTGATCACAGTCATAAATCAATCATAGAAACAAAAAGAAAAAAAGTTGCTGTGATTCATTTTCCGTTCAATAAGAATTATTTCTCTTCTCAATACACATTTGAGCATGCTTATTTGTATTCTAAACAGACTTCTCAAATGAAAACCAACATGGTTTTTGCTAAAGACGTTAAGACAATGAGTAAACTAGTCATCAATTATCGTTTTTCACATAAATATAGACTTTCTTTCTCAGGCTTCAACGATGGAACAAAGTATAATAACTAGACTAAGAGGGTCTCTACACGATAGAAATATGCGACATTTTTTGTATGGCAAAGTGGAGCACCTGTGCAATCTAGCTATGGCCTCTATGTGAATTTAGAAAGAAAGGGAACTCGTGTGGTGTCTTGATTCTAGATAGCTATCGACTGAAATTGAAGTAAATATTGCAAGTTAATCAAAACTGACTCTTCCTCAGGCTAGGAAAACTGGGTCTCTTGTCAGCTCTCACTAATGAAGACAAAATAAAGAATGCTTGCAGTTAATCACGGGCACATGAACTACTTGCGGTGGGAAAATACCATGTCATTCCAAGCAGCCTTCAAATGCATAAGGACTACATATATGTTTCTTCAAAGTTTGAAACTAAAGAAATTTTAAGATTTTAAAAATATTTCCCAATAAATGATTTTCCCCATACATTTCCCGCTCCGTGAAGAATTTTTTTTGTTTGTTTGTTTTTTTTTTTTTTGAAGCAGTGTCTTGCTCTGTCACCCAGGCTGGAGTGCAGTGGCGCGATCTCGGCTCACTGCAAGCTCTGCCTCCCAGGTTCATGCCATTCTCCTGCCTCAGCCTCCCGAGTAGCTGGGACTACAGGCGCCCACCACCATGTCCGGCTAATTTTTTTTTTTTTTTTTTTTTTTTTCTCAGTAGAGACGGGTTTTCACCATGTTAGCCAGGATGGTCCCCATCTCCTGACCTCGTGATCCGCCCACTTCGGCCTCCCAAAGTGCTGGGATTACAGGTGTGAGCCACCGCGCCTGGCCT
>NW_016809656.1:2824945-2826750 GCF_001698545.2 Rhinopithecus bieti
GGGTTTTCACCATGTTAGCCAGGATGGTCCCCATCTCCTGACCTCGTGATCCGCCCACTTCGGCCTCCCAAAGTGCTGGGATTACAGGTGTGAGCCACCGCGCCTGGCCTTCCGTGAAGAATTTAGCAAGTGATTATGGAGGCTCTACTATGTGCCAGGGGCTTTCAAGTGCATTATTTTATTTTCACTCAATTATTACAGAGATCGTGGGCCCTTGACACAACACTACATTGTTTTCAACTACCAGTGATTGGCAGAAAAAAGTAAAAAACACTGAGAAAGTTTCCATAAGGTGTGGGTTGGGTTTTTTGTTTGTTTTGTTTTGTGTTTTGAGACAGAGTCTCACTCTGTCTTCCAGGCTGAGTGCAGTGGTGTAATCTCGGCTCACTGCAACCTCGACCTCCTGGGCTCAAGCCATCCTCCCACCTCAGCCTCCACAGGCATGTGCCACCACATCTCGCCAATTTTGTTTGGTCTTGTTTTGGTTTTTTGTTTCTTTGTTTTTTAAGAGATGAGGTGTCTGGCTGTTGCCCAGGCTGTCAGTAAGATTTTGTTGTCATTTTGCTGAAAATACAAAGAAGAAAATCAGAACCTCAAAATTTCAAGAAATATGAAGATTATCTTCATTAGAACAAGTGGTACAAATAAAATGCCATCAAAATAAATTCTTTTGCTCCTAAATGAGACTTTATATTTATCAAATTCCCTGCATTTATGTCATACTAATTATTTTATTTCAGAGCTGGATGAATTAAAAGAATTACGTGATAATTATTTTGAACTAGAACAGATCAAATTTCTGCAACTTCTCCAGTGTTATAGCCCCATAATTTTCTCTCTAAATATTTTAAAACTTACCATTAATGTTTAAAAGTTTTTTCAAATGTGATATTTAAATACTTTCTCTCCAAGGACTACATCATCCTTCCACTATAACCAATCTGATGGCTTCTGGCCAAAATAAACTCTTTAGCAAAATTACATTCATGTGTTTACCACGGTGTAGTTATTTAAATACTTGAATTCCAGGAAATGAAGTTTTAAAACATGTTTAGGTAAATGGTTTTAACATTATCCAAATGGCTCAGTTAACTTGATTTACAAAATTATGAGCAATTTCTGTTGCAAAGCAAACTTTAATTTCTGCAGAAGCTTATTGCACCAATCTCTTAAGAATAACTCTTAGTATGGGTCATCCAAAATTTTGAATTGACCTAAATGATTAATATACAGCTATTTCCCAGAGACATAGCATAACTAAACTACAAACACAATTTGGAGTCAGAATACCTGAGTTTGAATGAAAACTTCTAGTCACAACTGAGACTCTGATATATTTAGGAAATGATACTCATTTTACTGAACCGTTTGTGCTTCAGTTTCACAATCTATTTGAAAATTCTATGTAAATGGATGTTTAAAATTATTTGCTTTACCTGGGGTGTCAACACCCACATTTGTGACTGAGCCAATAAAGGTCAAATGCAGCAAGCAAATTATTCTTTGAAGCTCATTTTGCCATGCTTTTAGATTAGGATTTCTGGGCTGGGGCTGTGGCTCGTGCCTGTAATCCCAGCACATTGGGAGGCTAAGCGGGGCAGATCACCTGAGGTCAATAGTTCGAGGCCAGGCTGGCCAACCCTGGTCTACTAAAATACAAAAAAACCTGTCTCTACTAAAATACAAAAAAATTAGCCTGGTGTGGTGGCATGCACCTATAGTCCCAGCTACTCAGGAGGCTGAGGCAGGAGAATCATTTGAGCAGGGGAGGTGGAAGTTGCAGTGAGCCAAGATCGCGCCACTGC
>NW_016809656.1:2827440-2861604 GCF_001698545.2 Rhinopithecus bieti
GTTAGCCAGGATGGTCCCCATCTCCTGACCTCGTGATCCGCCCACTTCGGCCTCCCAAAGTGCTGGGATTACAGGTGTGAGCCACCGCGCCTGGCCTTCCGTGAAGAATTTAGCAAGTGATTATGGAGGCTCTACTATGTGCCAGGGGCTTTCAAGTGCATTATTTTATTTTCACTCAATTATTACAGAGATCGTGGGCCCTTGACACAACACTACATTGTTTTCAACTACCAGTGATTGGCAGAAAAAAGTAAAAAACACTGAGAAAGTTTCCATAAGGTGTGGGTTGGGTTTTTTGTTTGTTTTTGTTTTGTGTTTTTGAGACAGAGTCTCACTCTGTCTTCCAGGCTGAGTGCAGTGGTGTAATCTCGGCTCACTGCAACCTCGACCTCCTGGGCTCAAGCCATCCTCCCACCTCAGCCTCCACAGGCATGTGCCACCACATCTCGCCAATTTTGTTTGGTCTTGTTTTGGTTTTTTGTTTCTTTGTTTTTTAAGAGATGAGGTGTCTGGCTGTTGCCCAGGCTGTCAGTAAGATTTTTGTTGTCATTTTGCTGAAAATACAAAGAAGAAAAATCAGAACCTCAAAATTTCAAGAAATATGAAGATTATCTTCATTAGAACAAGTGGTACAAATAAAAATGCCATCAAAATAAATTCTTTTGCTCCTAAATGAGACTTTATATTTATCAAATTCCCTGCATTTATGTCATACTAATTATTTTATTTCAGAGCTGGATGAATTAAAAGAATTACGTGATAATTATTTTGAACTAGAACAGATCAAATTTCTGCAACTTCTCCAGTGTTATAGCCCCATAATTTTTCTCTCTAAATATTTTAAAAACTTACCATTAATGTTTAAAAAGTTTTTTCAAATGTGATATTTAAATACTTTCTCTCCAAGGACTACATCATCCTTCCACTATAACCAATCTGATGGCTTCTGGCCAAAATAAACTCTTTAGCAAAAATTACATTCATGTGTTTACCACGGTGTAGTTATTTAAATACTTGAATTCCAGGAAATGAAGTTTTAAAACATGTTTAGGTAAATGGTTTTTAACATTATCCAAATGGCTCAGTTAACTTGATTTACAAAATTATGAGCAATTTCTGTTGCAAAGCAAACTTTAATTTCTGCAGAAGCTTATTGCACCAATCTCTTAAGAATAACTCTTAGTATGGGTCATCCAAAATTTTGAATTGACCTAAATGATTAATATACAGCTATTTCCCAGAGACATAGCATAACTAAACTACAAACACAATTTGGAGTCAGAATACCTGAGTTTGAATGAAAACTTCTAGTCACAACTGAGACTCTGATATATTTAGGAAATGATACTCATTTTACTGAACCGTTTGTGCTTCAGTTTCACAATCTATTTGAAAATTCTATGTAAATGGATGTTTAAAAATTATTTGCTTTACCTGGGGTGTCAACACCCACATTTGTGACTGAGCCAATAAAGGTCAAATGCAGCAAGCAAATTATTCTTTGAAGCTCATTTTTGCCATGCTTTTAGATTAGGATTTCTGGGCTGGGGGCTGTGGCTCGTGCCTGTAATCCCAGCACATTGGGAGGCTAAGCGGGGCAGATCACCTGAGGTCAATAGTTCGAGGCCAGGCTGGCCAACCCTGGTCTACTAAAATACAAAAAAACCTGTCTCTACTAAAATACAAAAAAATTAGCCTGGTGTGGTGGCATGCACCTATAGTCCCAGCTACTCAGGAGGCTGAGGCAGGAGAATCATTTGAGCAGGGGAGGTGGAAGTTGCAGTGAGCCAAGATCGCGCCACTGCACTCCAGCCTGAGCGACAGAGCAAGACTCTCTTTCAAAAAAAAAAAAAAAAGAGTTGGGGTTTCTGCTTTGCCTCAGAATAAATCAGAGCATATTCACTCCTAAGCAGTTACTGACCCCTCCGCCTGCCCCTGGCACTCTTCTGTGTGCAGACATGGCCTCATCCTCATCAAGCTCACCCATCCCCAAATATTCCCCATTGCCACCACATTCTGGCTTCTCGAATTCCTTGTGTTACACAGTCTTTCTAATATGCATTCCCAAATTAGTTAATTTAAGTAAAAGTACTTATTTTCCGTGGTTTTTGAAACTAAGTTATCTGAGAATATTTTGTCATGATTACAAAAAAAGGCACTATAAGATAATCATGTATCAAATAGTAAGTCTTATTACCAAGTCACACACACACAAATAGGATAATAAAATTAGTTTTTCTACCCTAAACCCTATATGGGTAACACAAACCCCTAATGGTGCCTAAAATAGCATTGTGAAGGATGCCTTGCTGACTATCTACATCAGAGTCATATGGGTTTTATAGAAAATGCTGGACTTCTCCCCTGACCTGCAGAATCAGAATTTTCTGGAGCTAGTTGGAAGTCTACATGTCATTTAAATTCCCTAGGGCAATGTTACGACAGACCTTTGAGCATGGCAACAAGCATACAGTCAGTGCTTGAATATGTTTGGATTTGTTGAGCAAACCAGCATGTGTCATTATGTTTTAACCCTTCTCCCTTTTATTTCTCCTTTTCATCCATGACTCATCCACTGTTCCACTGTAATCCACCACTGACCCTTTGAGCCACTTTGTCCAATTCCAAAGCATGTCCTGAGCGCCACATGATAGGGGCAGGGCCTTCTTGTGAACACTGTCTTGAGCTCCCTTGTTTTTATTTCCTCCTCAAGCCTCATCCCATTCTGCAGCTAACCCTCACCATAGACGAGGCATGTGAATTAAGTTTGGGCAGGGGTGACATGAAGGGAATAAGATTGTTTGTACATAGTAGAACTGACATCTCCACAGAATAGGACACAGGCAAGAAAGAAGCTTCATGAGAAATTTCAGGTTCATGTTCCTCAAACAGCTTCTATGTTTTTGAGTCATGAATTCACCAGTTTCTTCACATTATGCTATGTCACCAAAAATACCAACAACACATCTCCTGTAAGCAAAAAAGAATGCTTTAGGCCCTTTGAGTTAAATATTGAAAAAAAAACAAGTGTCAAAGAATACTAACCAAAAAGTCAAGTTATTCAAAGTGGGAATAAGCTAATGACGTATTTTTCATCTCTCAGCTAATTTGGCAAACTTCTCTATAATATCGCCGGGTCTATGAGGCTCTTCCTGTTGGTTACTAATTCTAGATAAATGACAACCAGGCAGGTCTTTGAGCTCTCTTCCTTCATGATTCTGAAGAACACTTTTTCAGACACCAGGGACCAAATATGAGCATTCTCTGCTCTCTGAAGTCCTCAGCTGGACCTAAGAAGCAATATAATGGGTAATGCCTCTGAGACCTGGACAGCCTCGTGAAAGCAGCAGCCAAGATGAATTAAGTTGATAATAACAACATACACAGTTCATTCAACTTTGTACAACAACAATAATGGGCTAAGATTATATGTGAGTCTCTAAATTCTTGTACATTTGTTTGTGCCATCGTCTTGAAATTTTGAACTGAGTTTTATTTTGAGAAATTTGTTTGCCAGAAGAAGTGAGCCTGGGCAGAAAGATTATCATCTGAGTAGAGGTGGTACAGGAGAACAGCTATTACAAAGAGCTCATAAGGTTTATTTTCTTCCTACCTTGATGAAAATTATAGTATGGAAATAAATGCAAATACAAAATGCAGCTGCTGTTATATGTTTTTGGCAAATCCATTAGGGATCTTACTGTTGAGCTCATTTCTAATTATTTCTGTTCTATTCTTACCCTCCTAGCTTGTTTGCCTTCCTAGTCATGACCTTGTTCCTCTTCTTCACACTGACAGGACCATTTCCTAGGCTGATGGGACTCAGGACCTTCTTTCCCTGGAACATTTCAGGGAAGATCTTCCCACCCAGAACCCAGGTCATGATCAGCAGTTTAGAACTGTTTCCAGGATGGTCACTGGGAAAAGTCATTGAATTCAGCCCACTAACCTATATGAAGTATAGACTAAAACCTGGAGTAAGAAATAATAAAGGGATCGGGTGCAGTGGCTCACACTTGTAATTCCAGCAGTGTGGGAGACCAAAGCAGGTGGATCACTTGAGGTCAGGAGTTCTAGAACAGCCTGACCAACGTGGTGAATCCCCTTCTCTACTAAAAAATACAAAACTAGCTGTGCGTGGCGGCACACACCTGTAATCTTGGGATGCTGAGGCAGGAGAATTGCTTGAACCTGGAGGCAGAGGTTACAGTGAGCTGAGATTGTGCCATTGCCCAGCCTGGGCAAAAGTGACACTCTGTCAAAAGAAAGAAAGAAAAGAAAGAAGGAAAGAAGGAAAGAAAAGAAAAGAAAGAAAGAAAGAAAGAAAGAAAGAAAGAAAGAAAGAAAGAAAGAAAGAAAGAAAAGAGAGAGAGAGGGAGGGAGGGAGGGAGGGAGGGAGAGAAAAGAAAAGAAAAGAAAAGAAAAAGAGAGGAACAGGCAGACAGAGTTTCAACACATACTTTAATCAATGTCCTATATGTGTAAATACAGCTCTCCTGATGTCATATACATCATTCATGAGAATTTACGGAGGTTATTTTGTTTCTTGATCCTTGATCTACAGAACATGGCTCATCACCTCAGGGCCACCAAAAGATTAATTATAAAGATTTGGAGGCCCCTGGGTAGACAGATGCTTTATTTTCTCCCAAAGAGGATGGAAACTGTAACAGATTTGCCATAAGGCATAAGACATTCTAGCAAGGTAAGTCACAGTTGCTGGCTTTTCACTCCTTTCTCTAAATTCTAATCAACTGCTATATAAACGTATCCTCTAGGAAAATGTGACCTGTCACCTGGGCAATGACCCCTGGCTCCTTCCAGTGGTCCTTGGCAGTAGAAAAGTGAAGAAATATCACTCTTGGGAGAGTACCTGAAAACCCAGAGACCAGGAGTCACAGAACTGTGGTATCCCCCAAGGAAGTTCAATCTTGAGACAGAGCAGGAGAGATTTCCTTGTCTGAGGATTTCCTTGTCACTTTCTGGAACCCAGGAAGAGCTCCGTGAGTACTTGATGCCACCAGCTATGCTCCAGAGAGGACAGTGTGGCAGAATCTTCCCCAAAGAAGAAAGAGTTCACACCAGAGGCCAGGACCACTTTAGAAGGCACATTTAATGTTCTGAATTTGGGGATGTGGAAGGCAGTAAAACACAAGTTTTAGAGGCAGATTGACTTGAATTCTGATTCACTACTTGCCAGCTGAGTGACGGGACCTTGAGCAAGAAATTTATTGGTATCCATTTTCATCATTTACAAAATGGAACTATTTATATCTTCTTTGTAGGGTTGTTGTGTAATCTAAAGAAGATAACACTTATGAAAACATTGGTGGCACATCCCAGTATTGCTATGTACAACTCTATGACCCTGGGTAAGTTATTAAACTCTGCGCCTTCATGTGCTTATCTTTAATATGGATGAGATGACAATAATTGCAGTACCTGCTTCATCGGGATCTTGTGAGTATTAAATGAGATAATACATGTAAAGTACTTAGAATTGTTTCTGGTACTTGCTGTCAGCTATTTTTAGTAATAGCAATAAATGTTAGCTATTGGTAAGAGTAAGCATGGAATAAATTGACGTTATAATCATTATCATCATCATTATCATCATTCAGAGACCATAAAGTAGTTTAAAGAAATATTCATTACAAAATTTTGCAGGCTCGCCAGATCTGCTCATTGCAGAACATAAACCTGATCTGCCTTCCTCTTAACCAGCTTCACTCACTCATAATGTGATCGAAGTGTTTGTAAATAGAAACCTCCAGGTCAGGCCACAGGGTGCATATCTGAGACTTCTTTGTGTTTAAACTTAAGTCAAGCAACACAAAACAACTGCACAGAAGCTCCCTGGGCTTTCCAGCAACAAGAAGTTTGAAGTAGCCAGATTCCAATGAGGCTGCTCAGGTAGAGCATCGGATAACTGGCATATCATGTAAACATCAAACAGTGAGAGGACCTTGAGTGAGAGGACCTTGAGGACCTTAAAGATAAAATAGATATCTTGGTGGCTGTCTCACTCAGCTTCTCACCCAGGGAGAGGTTCTTCATCAATGAGAATTCCTGTTCCATTCTTCTCTTTGGGGAGGGCTCGCTCAATGCCGGAGCCGTTGTCAGACAACTTGAGTTATTTTAAAGCTTTTTTTATATACTGAACTAAAATCGGACTTCTGGAATCTTCTACCCAATGCTTATTTCTGTCCTCTGAATATAAAAAAACACAAAAGTCAGTGCCCTCTTCCATACAAAGACTCTTCACAAGCTGCAAAGCTGCTCTCAAGCTGCCTCTTCATTTTCTCCTCTCTAGCTCTTCTCACCATTTTCCACCCAGTCTTCTTAATTAGCATCATGAAAATGGGAATATTCCCTCCATGGTGGACATCTGTTATGGCTCTTCTAACCATTTCTCACCCAGTCTTCTCAATTAGTATCTTGAAAATGGGAATATTCCCTCCATGGTGTCCATCTGTTATACTTGCCAGTTTAGTATCCATTTTTCTCCCCTTCTATTCATAGGATTCCTCATTCACATGGAAATCTACCTCATGGGGCTTAGATAGATATACCCCCATCTGCTGCTGCTATACCATCCAAACTAGGAGTGGGCACGTGGCCTACGTAAGGCCACTTTCCCCAATTGGTTCAGAGATGTGAACCAAGCCAGGTAAATAAGACCCCACCTAGGACTCTGCTGGAACTAATGGGAAAGGGGTTTTTATTCTGATGGGGCTCTGGTTCTGCTAAGTTAGTGGAATGTACTTCACAGGTGAGGGCTATGCTTGCTACCATTTGGTGAGAACCTGTCTAAGAAAGACTAACACAGGAAATGAAAGTCAAGAGATTGAGAGAGGCAGATTCCTCCTTGCACTGAGCACTTGGCTCCAGCTATGACAGAAGTAGGTTTCTCTCTGGAATTTGTATGATAGTCAACATACATTCTTTTCTGGTTTCAAATTTTATTTATGTCACTTTTTTACTTAAAACAAAATTAATTAGCACACTGCCCTTGCCTATGCTGTGATGAGAATAGACCAGGACCTAGAGTCCAAACCTGCTCCCCTAAGTCCCTCCCTCGTAGCTCTGCAGTTCCCCTGAGATTAGGTCCTTGATCAGTTGATGTTATCAGTTGTCTTAAATTTGGGATCCCTTGGTTGCAAGAAGAGAAACTCACGTTAACCAGCACAAGTGCTATCACATTTTATCAGTTGCCTTAGTTTGGGATTCCTTGGCTGCAGGAAAAGAAATTCACATACGTCGCACAAATAATAATATTCACAACAGTGCAATCATAAATGGAGCCCTCCTTCCTTTTAAATTGGATCTGATTTATTTTGATGCAATGTCTCAACATACTGAGATCACTTTAAATCCTGATTCCATCACCTTTTGAATTAGCTGTTTCTGGCAGATGTGTATCTTCTGCATACATTTATGAGTATGTCTTTTCTGGCTTTATTTAAACCACTAATACAAAAGATGCATAAGACAAGGCCTCAGAGTCCTGTGGTCCACCACTGGGAATCTATTTAGGTTAACCTGACTATTCATTAATATCCTTTGGGTCTAGTTAGCCAGCCAGCTGCTAAACTATCTACCATTTCTCTAATCCAGCTCACATTTCACATATGGTTTCTAATCCACAAACCTATCTCGAAGGAGACTTTGAAAATACTTTTCTTACAAGAAAAAAGTAATAACTCACCGCACCTGGCATCCACTAGACCTTCACTACTTGCCAGCGCTAATTCCTACTAAAGAACTAAAGAACATATCATTCTGCATTGTCACTGCCTTTCCAACAAGACTGAGTTCCTTGAGCTGGCTCGAGTCAATGCCTGCAGCACAGTGGTGTTCCCTTGACCCTTTAGTTCCCACTATAGTTTTACTGAATCAAAGGATGAAAGTTTCAGAATAAATAGATAAAACAGAGAATAAACCTAATAGTGCTTTAATGAATTAGGTTTTAAATGTTTTATTTTACCTTGCATATTGATATTTGAAGAGAAAAGTTTATTAATTAGAAAAAAAGAGAGCAATTAGGGAAAGGGGGACAAGAGATGGAGACTTCGGCAATAATCCAGAGAGATTAGCCTGGCCCTTTTGAAGAATATATGATGATGGCACTGGGTTTTATTACATCGATAGTTTTTTCCTCTAAAACAGGGGTGTCCTTAGTAATGTTCTTATGCTTATAAGCCATAGTTAGGAAATCGGAGGGTAATGAATGGATTAGACAGAAAGAGGAAAGACAGATAAAAATAAAGGAGATAAGCCAGGATGAAAGGAAATGAACTGCAAAGTGGCAAAAGACAGGGAAAAACTGAAAACAAAAAGCACAAAACTTGCCTTCTTTCCAGTAGGTGAATGAAATCATCCCCTTCCCGGACCACTGGCGCAGCCCCAGCGAAGACTGTGATATGATTGCCATGGGGTGGCCTCCAGAAGAGAGGAGAGGTGAGCTGTTGATATAAACAGGGCATCTCACTGTTTGGATTACATAATATAGGTAACTGAAAGTGGTTCAGATGAACTGGAAACAACGTCATATCTGTGGTCAATAGTTTGCAGTGTGTCTACCAACAAATTATTATTAGGCTTCCTGTGTGCCAGTCATTGCAGTAAACATTTTTTTAAACAAAATATCTATTTTAATTTCCATGATAACCCTGCGAAATGATATATCGCTCTCCTTTTTTTGGCAGTTAAGGAACTGAGGCTTAGATATACTGAATAATCACCTTAAGTCTATACTTAATTTGTGATGTAGCCAGAATGTGATTCCAGACATCCTTCACAGGCTCCCAGGGTCCTGAGATTTCACGGCTTGACTTACAGCTCAGTAGGCACAAACAGGTTAAATGTGTTTATCATTACCTCTTTTTTAAGATGCCTATATTCTTTTTTAAAAAAAACTGTGACATTGAACAGTATTTTGTTACTCAGTTTTTGCAATAAAGTTTTTAATAAACTTCAAAGTTTGGATTCTCACTTTAAAGCAAGGAACACATCCCTTTGTAACTGGACAAGATATTCATCACTCTGAGGTTTGAAGGATATTTGTTTGCTCATGTGTTGAAGGATAACGCAGCTGCCTGCAATGAACCCCTGATCACAGTCAGGGGAGGGGGATGGAGAAAGGGGCCTGATGGGAACAAACGGAACATCTGGCTGAAGAATTCAGATTTCCTTCTTTGGATTTTCCCTCTCTCAAGTGCCATTCATTGCATAACCTCTGATGATCAGTTATGATCCTTGGAAGTAAAGCCAAGTTGTTGGTCATACTGTCAATTTTTCTTCAGTACTATCATTTGTATTGTGAAAGCCATGATGAAGGAAAAAAAGAAAGAAAAATTTAAAATGACGACTTCTCCCAGAAAGTTTGCAACTTGCAATATTTATATAACCTTTATAAAAAGGTTATTAGTGGGTTCTGTAACTGGATGTTACTTCATTTCTTTAATAATTAATCAAACATGAAATGAATCTATTATTATGGATAATTATTTAATGAAATCCATTAGCATAAAGTTCCAAAAAGCAGAATGCCAGCACTTCAACTGTAATTCAAAGATGTGTTTTCCCTTAGAATCCACTTTATAGACAAGATGGTTTCTAAAAAGCAACACTTTTCACAGGAATAAAGTAGCACATCTGCTTCTAAACCGCATTTTTCTCCTCCTCCTTCTGCAGGTTCCTACCTTCCCCTCTCTGCTTCATCACTTCTCAAAGCACTGCTACAGAAAGTTGACATTAAACTTAGAGTTGTAAGATGAGTACTGATTCTGAGACTCCGCAGGTACTAGAACTGTCCCTGGAATCTTACCCATCCTAAGAACTAGGAAAAAGTTGCTTCCAAGCATTGGAGAAATTCAGATTGTTCTTCAACTGCCTTAGAAGATAGTTTAAGGTTCCCTTTTATCAGACCCCAGAAGCAAATCAGTAATGCAGTCCCAAATTAACCTTGTATTTTTGATTCAGTGTGAACTGGGCCCATTGGAATCACTGTCAACCAAGGCCCCCTGGCAAAGACAGGCCCTAACTCAGATCTGGGAGGCAAAGTTAAGACTGGAGGTCCCCCAAGCTTAGGCTGGCCTACATTAATTGCTTGCTTAAATCATCATTCTTTACTTGTTCTTCTTATTCTGCTCTGTTCCCTGGACACTTGTGAGGCATTGGAAATTGTACAGCAAGTAAGAACCTGTAGAGAAAAGGGACAAGGAGCCATAGGAATAAAGTGGCCAACCACAAAATGATCATGACACTTGATGGCAAAGGAAAATGGACATCTGTACAAGAGATGAAAGAAGATTCCATCCAAGCTGTGGAAAACTTACGAGCAAGAGGAAAGTCTATGAATACAAGAAATATGGCAAGCCTGAAGCCATATCTGACACATGGAAAGTGACCATAGCAGGCCCACAGTGGCCGAGTGGCATCCAACTGGCCAGGCTTCACTCACTCAGTCTCAGCAGCCCTGCCAGAACCACGGAAGGTAGCTAGGGATGGCTCTCCAATCAAAGCTCATTGTACTGTCAAGAAACAGAAACCCACTGAAGCTAACTCAACTGCAGAGGAGATTTATGACACTGAGATACGTCTCCAAATCTAAGGTTGGTAAACAAGATACAAATCCTGACTTCTAGGATCTGAAAAGCTTCCAGGAATAAAATTTCCATTTGTCTGTGCCAGTGTGGATTCTCCACTTGACTTCTCACTCTATGCTTCCTCCACTCCCTTCTCTCCACAGGTTCATTTCCTCATCAGGCTCTATGATCTTCAAAATGCTCACTCTAAGTCCGAGGTTCCCACGACTTCCCTGCTTCTAAGCACTCTTGACTGATCAAAGTCTCTGTACAAAATAGTTCGAATTTTGAGAAAACAGAAGAAGGAGAATTAATTCTTCCTGGGAGACTCAGTGAAATCTTCAAAGGAGCTGATTTACTGCTAGACTTGGAAAACATACTGAGTTTTACAATAGATAAGCATGGAACAGCCTTTTTTCAAAGCATTTTGATATTTGAATCTCCCAACAGTGCCATGAAGTGTGTTGAGCAGGTTATTTCTATTATATAAATGAGAAAACTAAGTCCTACAAAAGGTAAATTAATTGACCAAGGCCATGTAGCCAGTGTGGGGTACATTCCAGACTAGATCCAAAGTTTTCTGACTTCTAATTCACTGATTTTTCTATTTGTTCATGTGTAGAGATGAAAGAATGAGTCTCTTTCATTGCCATTGATAAAATAAAAACTTCAGCTGAATTAAATTTAAAAGAGTTTAATTGAACAATGAACGATTTGTGAATTGGGCAACCTCCCGAGCCAGAGTACGCTCAGACTCCAGTTCAGCTGCGTGGTGGAAGATGATTTATGGACAGAAAAAGGAAAATGATGTATGGAAAAGGGAAGTGAGGTACAGAAACAGCCAGATTGATTACAGTACAGCATTTGCCTTATATGAACATGGTTAGAACAATCGGCTACATTTGATTGGCCAAAACTCCATGATTGGCACCAGTGTGGGCTACTGTCTGTTTACACCTCCGTTTGTTATAGTTCACAATGCACAGAGAAACCTTTAGGCTGAACTTAAAATATGTCAAGAGGCAGCTTTAGGCTAAACTTGATTTAATACCATCAATAGCCCTAGAATTGGGACTGACATTACTATAATTTTAACTTGCCTTTCTCAAGTTCAATCTCCATCACATCCTTTGCAAAAACTCATGTGTTTGTAGAATATATCTGTCTAAGTCATGATGGGAAACCAATGCCATATTTAAACAATTTGATTTGGGAAGAGTTTAATAGACAGATTATTTAGAGGTGCAGGCAGGGTTTAGGGGAACCAACAAAGAATAGTGCAGGATTCCCAAACTGGCAACAGCACGGATCTGTCATCACTAGCCCTTGGTCTGGGGACAAAATGAGAGCCAAGTCACCAGAACGTCGAGAAGGTAGCATGGAGAAGCCACCTGGTCAAAGCTGTGGCTTTCACAGAAGGACGCAGCCAACCCCTGCCAACAACCGCCCTCTCTTCCAGTTTTCAGAACTCCTGCCAGTGAGCCCACTGATTCATTGGCTGATTCCTCTGGAAACCAGAGAGTATGGGGAATCCTCGTTGACATCAAGCTTCCTAAGGAAATAGAGAGAAACTGAGACTGGAGAGGCAAATGAGAAACATCCAATACAGGGAATAAGGGGAGAAATTCAACATGGGAGGCCAGCCATGGTTTCTGATCTGTTTTGTGTCAATCTCCTTTCCCACACACACAGTCTTCTAAAACTGCACTAACACATGCACACACACAGGTGCACACACACCCCATTCTCCTTCTCCTTTCCCCTTGCTGTTTCCTTTTATATTTTGGAAATCCGACCATTCAAGTCAGTGCCCTGGGTTTTCAGCCAGGAATCCACTCCAGGTCAATGGAGCCAAATCAACTGGTCTCTTGGTCATTGCAAGTCCTGAACTGAACTCGAGAATGCATGCCTGCCAAGGTGAAGGATGAGTTGCAAAGGAAGCACTTATATAATTCTATAGTATTCCAAACCCTGTCCTTTTCAAGACCTTCTTCGTATTGTCAGAGTGGCAGCTCTATGGGATCATTTTGAGGAAAAAATCTTGGCAATTCAGACTGAGATTTTTCATAAGTTCTGGCTGGGTGAGCCAGTGATGCCATTGTGGACCAGCTGCAACCAATCTGCTGTCTTCCATGCTAGGACGAGGGGCTAAGGTGGGCCCACCTGAATTTGTTATGACAGATCAGTCCTTCACAGCAGTCAAAAGAATGCTCTTAGAGGGCACAACCTGGAAATATTATCTTTCTTCTTTTCTTTTTTGACTGTTAATGTAACTGGGCATCTAAAAGGTTTTTTTTGTGGAGAAGTAATTCCTTGATTTATTTTGCTAATGAATGAAGTTCGCCTTAATTTCCACTTTTGAAAATTTCATAGACATGAATTATATTTGTAACCTTATCCAGTGATGTTTTTCCTCTCAGAGTCTTGATAGGAAAGGCAATTTTATTGTAAGATAGAAAAGTGACAGTTTAAAAGGGATGGGAAGGTAGTGGTATTTATTATACATCATGATTAATTTTCCAATAGCTGATACTTTAACAACTGTGTGCCCATTAGAGTAAACCAAAATAATAATAATATTATTATTATTATTATTTGAGACGGAGTTTCACTTTTGTTGCCCAGGCAGGAGTGCAATGGTGCGATCTCGGCTCACTGCAACCTCCGCCTCCCAGGTTCGAGCGATTCTCCTGTCTCAGCTTCCCAAGTAGCTGGGATTACAGGCATGCACCACCACGCCCAGCTAATTTTTGTATTTTTAGTAGAGATGGGGTTTCATCATGTTGGTCAGACTGGTGTTGAACTGACCTCAGGTGATCCACCTGCCTCGGCCTCCCAAAGTGCTGGGATTACAGGCGTGAGCTGCCGCGCCTGGCCGAGTAATCCAAAATGATGTTCAAATGATACTGAAACGATGTTTCTTAAATCAGAGGTCTTAACTCAATGGCAGGCAGGTGGGATGATCCTAGAGAGTTATCTGGTGTGACTAAAGGTGTTTCCCTATCCCCTACCTCATGGCTGCCACCCCAGAGCCCCTCATACCCCTTCTGGCCAGTTATTCCTCCCAGGGGAGGCTGCCCATTCATGTGAGACTTTCCTCAGTCCCGTCTCATTGCTTTTTACTTCTCCTGCCATAGGCAACAAGGAGTTCAGTTGTCCTGGGATTGTTTTATCCTAGAGACATCTCAAAACAGTGCAAGGAGGACTCCAGGAGTTTTTAAGGTAGAAGAACAAAATCTCCCACAATAGGGCAATATTTTGCAGAAAAGGAGATTTTCAAAGGGAAGAAGGAAGTTGATTTTTTGGGAAACAGAATGTCTGGTTTTTATCTTCCCTGCCTTGCCTTCTAAATTCTTTTTTCTTGGCTGAACTTTTAGAAGTTGGGAGGAAGTTTGGAGTAAGTTTCTAATGTGTCAACTGGCAAAATTAAAGAACGTCACAGAACAATGGCTAGCTCTAGTCTAATGATCTCTGCTATATGAAGGTTTGAATGTTAAGTCAGATATAGGCAAAACTGTGAAGTAGGAAGTTTTCTCTTCTCCCAGCTCCTCTTCCGTCTCATCATGCTGGCTAGTTTCTCAGAACACATCCTTCTGTACCTCTTATTCCTAGCCCATGGTATCCCTTAGTCACAGCCTTTGCATTTTTGAACCCATCAAAACAATCAATTCACTTGACTTCAATTCTCATGGTATCCAACCAAAGGAAGTTAGCTAGTTCTCACAGATAGGAGCGGAGAAGTAAGGAGTTAACAGGTAACTAGGCAGATAATGTATTTGTGTTTAAACTGGGGCATCTTGGAGACTTTGCTCAAAAATAGAGAAATTACTGGCAATTTGGAGACCTTTAGTGTGTGACAGGGCAGTTGTGTTCTGGGGAGACAAGTCTTTTGGGAGCCTTCTATTCTTGTTATTTCGACCTCAATTCTGCTTCTTTCACACAGGGTTGATGCTTACAGTTTAACTGCAGAAATGTTTGGGAAGTGGGGTCAGAACCTCTAGACCTGAGACCCAAATGTGGGAAAACTTTGTAGTTGTTTGGTTTTGTTTGTTTGGTCTTTGAAACGCACAAGCCAGACGCCACTCAGTAAGATCCAAGATTAGTGGCACTGCTTGCTGCCTGATGACTAAGGCAATTAAATAAGTCTCGGTGCTGGCACAGCACCGCAATAACAAATCCCATAGTGTCAAACGCCTCTGCCAGATGGATTGCTCAAACCTTTGGAAGCATTCTCAAGTACACATAGTTAATCACTGCAGGCCCAGTTTGTGGAAAAATGACATGGTACTTGTGTGGGCGGAAGGTTCCTGTCACTTTCCTTGGGCCATCAATCCCATTGTCAGCTTCTATAGCCAGTATTGTCCTGAGTCCCCTTCTTGGGGCTCATGATATTTAAGTATTAGAAATGTGATGAATTTAGGAGACTTCATGATATTTTTTCTAAATATTTTAGATTTTTCTAGAACAGGCCTGATTTAAAATATCCTGTCCCATTGCCTTGAAAAGTCCATCATACTTGTCATATTGTGTCTCAATTTTTACTTTAAAAGCAGGTTATAGCATTTCATCTATTTGACTTATTAAAGAATGTAAGTTACTTGCCCAAGAGGGATGTATATATCGAAAAGTATGTTAAGCCTTTTGAAAACCTAATTAAGTCTAATATTAAATACACTTATGCCAATAAATCAACAAGCCATTTATTTTTCCTTCAATAAGTGTTTACCACGTTCAGGGAACTTGATGAGATAGAGACTCAGCCTGCTGTGATCTCTCTCTTCAAGGAGTTTACAGTTTGATTGAAGATGAATGCACTCGTGAATGATTGTGAACAAGAAGCGTAGATAATGTGATAATTGCCTGGCCCAGATTGTTACTGTTGTAGAAGTTCAGAAAGAGGGAAACAAGTATAGGAAGAAATAGTCAAACAAGTCTTAGAAAGGGGGTGACAGATGGCCTTGACCTCTAAGGTCTTGCTGAACTTGGGTAGACCCAGAGGAAGAGTGTCCATATAGGAAAAATACTAAAGCAAAGAGACTGTGGTGGGCATATATACCAAGATTAGGCTGCAGGGGTGGAGGGTTTGTCTGATGAGAAAGGAGACAAGAATGAAGACAGGTAAGGTTGGAATATGGAAAGCCTCAGGACGGGCAGAAGCAGTCAGACTTAATGGAGTAGTCTGGGGAAAACCACTAAAAAGTTCTGATGAAGAGTTAAATTTCAGGACCCTTAAGCTGGATAAGAAGCAGGACAAACTAAGGTCTTCCGTCATGATTCAGATGATAGTAAGAAGGCCTTAGACTAACTTGGTATAAGTGAAATGGAAAAGGAAAGAGAGATTGAAAAAGATCTATTAAGACTAGGTGCAAAAGGCCAGGTGCAGTGGCTCACGCTTGTAATCCCAGCACTTTGGGAGGCCAAGGCAGGTGGATCATGAGGTTAGGAGATCGAGACCATGCTGGCTAACATGGTGACACCCCATTTCCACTAAAAGTGCAAAAAATTAGCTGGGCATGGTGGTGGGCACCTGTAGTCCCAGCTACTCAGGAGGCTGAGGCAGGAGAATGGCGTAAACCCGGGAGGCGGAGCTTGCAGTGAGCCGAGATTGCGCCACTGCACTCCAGCCCGGGTAACAGCGAGACTCCGTCAAAGAAAGAGAGAGAGAGAGAGAGAGAGAGAGAGAGAGAGAGAGAGAGAAAGAAAGAAAGAAAGAAAGAAAGAAAGAAAGAAAGAAAGAAAGAAAGAAAGAAAGAAAGAAGAAAGAAGACTAGGTGCAAGAAATAAAGGAGAATGGGTCATGGTCTACTCCAAACCCAGCCACTGTGTCTGTGGCAATCACTGAATAAATCTGCATTACATGGAATTGAGAGAATGTTGATGCCACTGATGGAAAGGAGACTTCAGAAAGTACTCTATTTTGGTTTGAATTTATGATTGTAAGATGATGAAGTCCAAATGAAAGTATCTCTTAGATAATCAATGAGGTGCATAGATCTCAGGTGAAAGGTCATAAAAAAAGAATCACTGGAAAGAATGTGATGCTGAAGCCTTGATAAAGGCTGAACATTCCCAGGAAGGGAGGCTTTTAACCCTTAAATTTGAAGACTGGTTATATCCTACATGGAAGGTCTGGCCAGTGATGAGCAACATTACAATAGCAGAGCTGTGTACATAATCTTACCAACTTGATCAAATAGCCTTTTAGCATTGAAACACTGTGTGAGAGATAGTTTGAAAATATATTGACTTCTGCTAAATTAAAAAAATAAAATTTCAAAATTAATGGAATGTGTTTCAAACCTCCAGCCTGATGCATTAAGTGAATCAACATAGTATGCAGGGGTGGGAGGGGGTTGAGGGTTGAAAAATTACCTATTTGGTACAATGTTCACTGTTTAGGTGATGGGTACATTAGAAGCCCAAACCTCACCACTACACAATATATCCATGTAACAAACCTACGCATGTATCCCCTGAATCTATAATTTAATATATATGTGTGTATATGTATGTGTATATATATACATATATATATTTTAAAAGGCAAATATAAGCATGTTAAAAAAAACCATAGTGTGTGGCATAACTTGTATCTTCCACCATCTTTGTTTCTAGAATACTATGCCACTGTTAAGTAAGATAGGTTTTTCTATGGAGCTCTGACATATATTGTATTACAACTATCTTGCTATGTTGCAGTTATTATTATCCTGATTCTTACCTGAGAAAACCAAAGATCACAGAAATTTGGTAGCTTGCTTCAGATCAAATAGTCAGTAAATGGCAGAAATAAGGCTATTACTAAGATTTTCTTGTTTCAAATGCCATACTTTTTCTGCTATGTGATGAGAAGCCATGTTCAATGGCAATGCAGAAAAGGTGGGACCTCATCCAAAAAGCCAGATGAACAAATTCCTGCAATGCTAGGTCTCCAAGAAGAGTTTCAAGGGCACAGACTGCTAACTTCTTTTCACTATCTGTATCCCACAGGGCATATGCACATGTACACACACACATGCACACACATACAATACACACACACACACACAAATCTGCAAGGCCTCTTGGGATCAGGAGGTGAATTATAGTCCATTGCAGGTACATAGTTGTGGGATACATGAGGAGTAATTATGCTGCTATATATTCATACTTAATAAATATTGGCGCTTTGCTATTTACAAACTTTCAAACCTTGATACAGATGAACAAAGTTCCTTTTCAGAGCAAAAACCCACCATTTCTACTCTTCACCAACAGTTGGCACCATGATTGTGCACAGACATTTTAGTCTAGGCTTAAGTTTGTTACTCTGTGGCCAAAATCATAAACTCAACCAGGTAAAGTAAATGAATGAAGTGAGACGAAGGTAAGGCAATAGGGAGTGAAACTGAATGACTGTGGAGTGTCTGCCCAGTCAAAAGCGGACAACCAAATCTCAGCTCTAGACCATTGCTATCATGCAGGTTAGAGGCCCACTATTGTAAGATATCTTGATTTTTCAAGATAGTATGAACATTAATGTGAAAATTCTGACTTTCATTTGAATGCTCTTGGTTTGTTAATTTGGCAGCTGATTCACATAGCAGCACTGTGTAGACAAAACACATGCACATCTGCAGGCCAGATTGTGTTTGTGTGTTTTGTTTTGTTTTTTGACATGGAGTCTTGCTCTGTCGCCCAGTCTAGAGTTCAGTGGCATGATCTCAGCTCACCGCAACCTCTGGCTCCTAGGTTCAAGCAATTATCCTGCCTCAGCCTCCTGAGTAGCTGTGACTACAGGCATGCACCACCATGCCCGGCTAATTTTTGTATTTTTAGTAGAGGCAGGTTTCACCGTGTTGGCCAGGCTGGTCTCGAACTCCTGACCTCAAGTGATCCACCTGCTTTGGCCTCCCAAAGTGCTGGGATTACTGACATGAGCCACCGCGCCCGGCCTGTGTTTGTGTTTTTTGAGTTAGTTTACTAACATCATTAACTTCATTATTTCCAAAAAGTGCAAACTAGGAAGACTGATGAGAGTCATAAGAAGAGAGCCAAGAAAGTTAAGAAAGTCTTAACTAATGCCATCAATATGCATGTTCTCTGGAAAAGCCTAACTTTACACAGGTATGGATATTTTAATTGATTTGAAAGTGATACTTTGGATTCATGATCTTAAGCTTTTAAGATCCTTATGTGTCATCAAGACAAAAGTGCCAACAACAAACATTTATACCGTGAACCTTCTTTAAAAAGGGATTCTCTTAACATATTTATATAAGGGATGCTGCTCTGTGACTCCAGGAAGGTTGAAAGCCTCTGAAATATTTTAAAAGTTACATCAAACCAGCCAGGCGTGGTGGCTCACGCCTGTAATCCCAGCACTTTGGGAGGCCGAGGCGGGCAGATTGCCTGAGCTCAAGAGTTTGAGACCAGCCTGGGCAGCACAGTGAAACCCCATCTCTATTAAAATACAAAAACTTAGCCGGGCGTGGTGGCATGTGCCTGTAATCCCAGCTACTTGGGAGGCTGAGGCAGTAGAATCGCTTGAACCTGGGAGGCAGAGGTTGCAGTAAGCCGAGATTGTGCCACTGCACTTCAGCCTGGGTGACAGAGTGAGACCCCATCTCCAAAAAAAAATGATAAATAAAAGTTACATCAAACATGAATTTTGAAGGCAAGATTAGTTGAGAAAAAAACAATTTTATCACTAATTAAGAGAGGGACTGGAGAAAAGATATTTTGGTATGGTGATAAAACTACATGGGATTTTTAATCAGAAGGCCTGAACTTTAATCTTAGCTCTGTTATATATATCTACCTTACCTTAAGCAAGTCTTGTAACATTTATGTATTTAATTTCATTTTTATAGAGTGGGAGTTAATAATTACTTTCCTTACAAAATTGTATTAATTAAGTATGTAATAATACAATGTTTCTAAATCAAAAAACTGAACAAGCATTTATTTTTTTAATTACTGTTAAAATTATAATGATAATGAGGAAGAAGATGATGTCGGAGAAGAATAAATATATCAGATGAAGTGCATAAAGCAGAAATCATTTGCACTCTGTGAAACACAAATCTTCCCCAGCTCTTTCTAGACTGAAAGAGAATACAGACTTCTCAGGGACACTGCTATAAAGGACACTAGTCCCGAAACAATGTGAGCATCGGAGAACAACTGCATCCCAAAGCAGTTCAAGCAAAACTATCCTCAGGATTGGAACACAATAAGTCCTGGACAGTGATTTTTAACAGTTTACCCTTACTTTTATAATTAAAATCATTTTGTTGCATTGAAAAGCTTGACTAGAGAATGAGATATGTGGGGGTACATACATCTGCACTGTGATTTCCAATACAGAAAGGTGCAAATGATAAGAGGAGGCCAACTCCCATTACATTGAGGGAGAATCCAGTGCTGGGATATGGGTAGTAAATGAAGGATCCTAGTGAAGTAGATACTATACTGCCACATTTATATATTTTACATTAAATTTATATATTAGGTTGGTGCAAACATAATCATGGTTTTTACCATTACTTTTGATGGCAAAAAAAGTACATTTGCACCAACTAACTGTATATATATATATATACACACACACATATATACATGTATATATATAGAAATTTATATCATTTTATAGTTAGTCTTTGACACCATATATGTCATGATTTCTTTAGCTAATTTATTAATTTAAAAAGATTTTGAAGGAGACATCCATTTCAGCCATGACTGAATAATTAGAGCTGAATTTACCCTCCCATCATAAACTACGAGCAAATTGGCAAGATAATAAAGAAATAGCTTTGGGATATTAGGCAACAGACAATGCTGGAATGTGATTCCTGGGAGAATAGAGACAAAAAGTGAACCCAGCTATCTGCTTGAGGGTGTTTCTGGATCATGAATCTTGGAGAGGGATTCATTTTACTCATGAGATATGGACCAAATTATGAGGAAGCTAAATTGGCTACAACATGTAGGGCAGAGTACTGGGTGGTGTGGGGAAGTGCATGGAGAAAGAGTTCATGAAAATTTCATAAGGATCAACACCATATTAAATGTAAATGGTTCAAACACTTTGATTAAAAGAGATTGTCAAATTGGATAAAAAAGAAAGACTCAACTGGATGCTGCCTATAAGAAACTCATTTTACACATAAAACACAAATAGGTCAGAAGTTAGAAAGATAAAACAAGATCTATCGTACTAACATTAAAAGTAAATAAATAAAAAAAGTTTCTATGTTAATACTAAACAAAATTAATTTCACAGCAAAGAATATTACCAGAAACAAACAAGTTATTTCATAATGATAGAAGTTAATTAATCAAGAGAACAAAAAAATCCTAAATGTATGTGCACTTAATAATAGATCTTTAAAATATACGAAACAGAAATGAATAAACTGCAAGGAGGAATAGACAATTTACAATTATAATTGGAGAGTTCAGCACCCCTACATGTCTTTCTCAATAATTGATCAAGTAAGTAGACACAAAATTAGTAAGGATATAGAAGATTTAAACAACTCTGTCAACTAAATTGACTTAATTGATATTTGTCAGATATTCCACTGAACAACAGCAGAATGCTCATTTTCTCAAGTGCACACAGAACATTTACTAAGACAGACCATGTTCTTGGGATATAAAAGAAGTCTCAAAAAACGTAAAAGGATTCAAGTCTCACAAAATGTATTTTCTGACCAAAATGGAATTAAATTATAACCCATAACAGAAAGTAATCTGGAAAAAATCTTCAAATATTTGGCAACAAAATAACACACTTTTAAACAATCAATGGTCAAAGAAGAAATCAAAAGACTACAAAGTATTTTAAACCAAGTGAAGGTGAAAACACAAAATTCCCATACTTGTGTGATGCAACTAAAGCAGTCATAAAAGTATTAAAACGATAAAGAAGTATTAACTGTTTTATACTAACAAATACTAGACTAATATATTTGACAATATAGATTACATGGACACATTCCTTGAAATATAAATGGCTGAAATTCCTATAAGCAGAAATAAATAACCTGAATAGGACTTACATCTATTAAAGAAATTGTAGTTAAAACTTTCCCACAAAGAAAAGTCCAGGCCCATATGACTTAACTGAGGAATTCTAGCAAACATTTAAGAAAAAATGAATACCAATTTTATGCAAACCCTTCCAAGAAATTGAAGAGAAGAGATTATTTCTCAATTCCTTTTATGAGGCCAGCATTACAAACGTATTGCAAGGAAAAAAAACCCTGCACATATATGATCAATTCAGTTTTGACAAGGTGCCAAGATAATTCAACAAAGAGAGACTTTTAAAAAATGTTGCCATAAAATCTGGACATTCAAGTCAAAATAAATTAAATAAATAACCTCAACTCTTACTTCATACTATATACAAAACATAACTTGAGTTGGGTCATAGTCCTAAGTGTAATCTGTAAAACTATATAACTTCTAAAGGAAACCTAGGAGAAAATCCTTGTGATACTGGCATAGGCAAAGGTTTCTAAAGATGGAAGAAGAAATTATACTATGGCAAAATTATAAACTTTTATTCTTTGAAATACACCTCAAACAAAATATGGAAACAATCAATAAACTAGGAGATCTTTGCAGGACACAACTGTGTAAAATGACTTGTATCAAGAATCTATAAGGATCCTTGTAACTCAGTAAAACAAAACCGAAAACAAAACAAATGGGCAAAAAATTTAGCAGACGCTTCACTGAGGAAATACGTTTAGAAAATAAGTGCTTAAAAGATGCTCAACATCATTAATCATTGAGAAAATGCAAATTAAGAACACAATGGAAATTATTACACACTTATTGGATTGGCTAAAATTTTAAACAAACAATACCAAGTGTAGACAAAGATCTAAAGCAAATGAAATTTCATATATTACCAGTGAGAATACAAAATTGGGCAGTTCCCTTAGAAAACAGTTTGGCAGTATTTTAGAAAGTTCAGCATACTATTGGACCCAGCAATTCCATTCATAGGTATTTAATTAAAAGAAAAGAAAGATATATATTCACAGAAAGACATGCATGCAACTTTATAGCAGCTTTATTCATAATTTTCAAACACAGGAGTTATTTAAATGTCTATCCATCAATAAATGGATAAACAAATTGTGGTTTATCCATAAAATGAAATATTACTCAGCATTAAAGAGAAACAAACTGTCAATACCACAGCCTGGATGAATCTCAAATGCATATTGCTAAATGAGAGAAACCAATCTGGAAAAGCTACAATACAGGGTTGTTCCAATGATGTGAAACTTCTGGAAAGGGCAAATCAGATCTGTAGCTGCCAGAAGCTGGAGGTGGAGGGAGGGGATTGACTACAAAGGGCCACAAGGGGAACTTCCCAGGTAATAAAATAGTTTGTTTTTTATTGTGGTAATCATTATAGGACTATATATATTTGTCAAACTTTATTGAATGTACACCTAGGAAGAGTTAATTACACTATTGGAAATTGTATCTCAATAAACCTGACTTGAAATAAAGAAGATAATGGGAGGAAAATTGTTACTGTAGAGAGTGATAGGTGCAGTCTAGGGAGCACTACAGGCTCATAAAGATTCACAGGATCTTTACCATGAGAACCGTGCTTTGATCATCTTTAATCTTATATTTGAACAACCTCAGAAGCTCCTATGAAATCACATTTTCCTTTAAACTCAACCATAGTAACTTAATATACATAGCAACTTCCACACCTGGAAAATTACCCTGAAACATATAGTCTGCTGACACCTGTCTCCTCATCCATTCCAGGAAGGGAAGTGGTTGAAAGTCTGTGTGACAGGAAACATCTTGAAAACAAAAGCACATTCTATGTCCCTAAAACAAAACAAGCAAAACTGCAAATAGTTACCTCTATGCGCTCACTTAGATTAGTTAAAATTCAGAAGACTGGCAGGACTAACTGGGGCTAATGTGAAGCAATTGATGCTTGCAGACATTGCTGGTGAGGACGTAAATGGAAACAACTATGGTTCTGCATGCTTCCATTTACACGAAGTTCCTTCATAGGGAAATCTAATCAACTACAGAGAGCAGGTCAGTGATTGCCTGGGGCTGAGTGTAGAGAGGGGTCTAACTGCAAGGGCACACAAGGAAAATTTTGGGGTGCTGAAATGTTCATTGTAGTGGTGGTTACAGGGGTGACTATTTTGTCAAAATTACTAAACTTGACACTTAAATGGCTACATTTTATTATATACAGATTATATCACAATAGTGTAGATTTATTTTAACAAGACTTTTAAAGGCACTATTTCCTGTAGTGTAGTAGACTGGATGTACTTTTAACTCATTCAATATAAACAAATAAAATATAGGTTAATATTTAATGCTTACATTGTTTCAATTATGAGCTTAACTATTCACAGCTAAGACACATAGTAGGTTATTATTGTTTTTTCTTTTCCATGCATTAAAATTTTTTTTTTTCATTTAGGTTTGTGGAAATAAAAACCCACCAATGAGAACAAACAAAGGCTATTTATTCAGAGCTTGCAATAGCAGGGGAATCAGCCACCATCACTTGCGTTCCGGCTGAAACTCAAGGCAGGCAGAGGAGTGGGGAAATCGTTAGAGTGGTTTCAGGTGTGCCCTGGTTAGAAACTGTTGGCACCTGGAGGCAGGCTAACAGGAAGTGGGGCATCCTATGTGATTGGTTAAAGGAGAATATTTGGCTTTCTCTGGTCCTAAATTGGAAGCAGGAACAAAAAATAAGGAAGTTGTCAGTTATTAATCAAATCCTGGCTGATTTTTTTAAAAATTATTATTATACTTTAAATTTGGGGATACACGTGCAGAATGTGCAGGTTTGTTACATAGGTATACACGTGCCATGGTGGTTTGCTGCACCCATCAACCTGTCATCTGCATTAGGTATTTCTCCTAATGCTCTCCCTTCCCTAGCCTGCCAAGCCCCAGCAGATCCCGGTGTGTGATGTTCCCCTCCCTGTGTCCATGTGTTCTCATGGTTCAACTCCCACTTATGAGTGAGAACATGCAGTGTTTGGCTTTCTGTTCCTGCCTTAGGTTGCTGAGAGTGACTGTTTCCAGCTTCATCCATGTCCCTGGCTGTTTTAACTGACTGTTACAGGGACTGTTTGCCTTCATGGACCAGTTGCTAGAGATAACAGTCTAACTTTGTACAAATCTCACTTGTAGACAACTGGCTGGTTTCCTGGGCTGGTTGCTGTAGATAATGAATTGGTTTCTGGGGCTGGTTGCTCCAAGTGGTGGGTCAGAGTTCTATTTTGGTATGTGGTCTGGCCATTGTCTGTATATTCAGTCTGTCGGGTTTCTGTGACCTTATCCTGAATGTAAGCCCTAAGTCATCATCAGATATCTCAATCTCTTCTCAAGTTCTATCACTTTAATCTTCATAAGGAAAATTACTGGGGATCTTTTAGCCTGTCTCCATCTAAACACCTGTGTCTTGGGGAGCACGCTGCCCTGTCCTCTGGGGGAGGTCTTTCTCCCCTTTCCTGTATGAGATCTCTTCATTCTTCCTCTCCATGCCTTCCTTTATCTTGGTTCATTCTCCTATTTTAGTGGTACATATCAACTTCTCAAGGAAAATTCCATGAGTGGTAAAACTGTGGGGAGTTTGCACTCCCAAAACTCACCTTAGCCCAACTTCACTTATAAATAACATGGATAGGTAGAAATTCTTTTAGAAAATGTTTTTCTTCAGAAGATTTTCCTTCAGAATTTTAGGCATTGCTCCATTGCTTTTTTTTTTTAACCTTCAAATGCTGCTGTCTTTTTATGTATGTATGTATGTATGTATGTATGTATGTATGTATGTATGTATTTACTTATTTATTTGAGATGGAGTCTCACTTTGTCACCAGGCTGGAGTGCAGTGGCATGATCTCAACTCACTGCAGCTTCTGCCTCCTGGATTCAAGCAATTCTCCTGCCTCAGCCTCCCGAGTAGCTAGGACTACAGGTGCGTGCCACCACACCCTGCTAATTTTTGTATTTTTAGTAGAGACAGGGTTTCGCCATGTTGGCTAGGATGGTCTTGCTCTCCTGACCTTGTGATTCACCCACCTCGGCCTCCCAAAATGCTGGGGTTACAGCATACCACCGCACCTGCCCTGACTTTCCTTTTCTTAGAGCACCTAATTTATAAAATTTGCAATTATAAATTCTTTCTCTGCTCCCTTTGGGATGTCAATCTCCTCCCAGCTTCTTGCCAGTTTTACAACTCAGGAATGTCTTTCTCAAGGACCTGGGAACCATCCCTTTGACATGTAATCACCGAGAAAGATGGCCCTCTCTGTGGATGGGTAGGAGCCTGGCTTTGATAAACACAGGCTAGCACACACAGATGCCCAATCACACTGACCCACCTCTCCCTACCCTCCAGTACTTTTCCACTGGCTCATACCAGAAGTTAAAACCCTCCCACCTTTTGTTTTGTGGAATTGTGTTCAATCTCTTTCCCTTATTGCAACAGTCTTGAATAACGTCTTCCTTAACTGTTTAACTCTGGCTGGTGCAATTTTTCTTTTATGATGTTTACATTTTTTGTTTTAAAAATTATTTGTATCAGTAACTAATACAAGCAAATGTTTTATGTGAAAAGACATCACATTTTTTTCCTTTTTTCTTTTTATACTTTAAGTTCTAGGGCACATGTGCACAATGCGAAAGCTTGTCACATATGTATACACGTGCCATGTTGGTGTGCTGCACCCATCAACTTGTCATCCACATTAGATATTGATTTGTTTTTCTAAGACCACCAGAGCGGGCATAGGCAAGGGTAGGAGCAAAATTGCAAGTTTATTTTGGTCACCTAAGGTGTGGGGAAGAGGTCTGTCGGCCTCTGGCAAAGAAGGCTGACAGAGTCCCCCGGTGGGGCTCTCAGACGGAGTTCCTGCAGTCCTGACATCCCGACAGGAGTGGAGGACTGAGGAAGGCCGTGCGTGGCGTCCCTCCAGAGTGGCTTTTCTAGGAGTGGGAGGGCAATAGGCGGGGCACGGGCGTGTCAGGGGGCGTTCCGCAGGTGCGACCAGGTAAATCTTGGTCTCTTCGGATTGACGTCACCTGGCGCATGCCCAGTTGGTCTGCACCTTCCCGGGCACCGGCTGCATTTTCGCGCGCGCGGGAAAAGTTGGTGAAGAAGAACCCGGAAGTGCACCATCTTGCCTCCGTTCGTCCAAACAGTCCAACCTTTTATTGGTAATAGTGATAAGGGGCGCCGTGGTCTGTCTGGCTACTTCCTGCTGTTAAGGGGCGTCGTTAAGGTCGGGGCCCATGGTTGGCATTTGGACGTACGGATGAAGAATAAAATAAGGCACAGTATTAGTATAGGAATGAGGAATGGAAGCATTTGTTGGAATAGGGGCAAAACCCAGAAGGAAGGTCCCAGCAAGGTTGAGGAGTATGAGATAGTTAAGAAAATTTAGTAAGTTTGAGGCGAGTGGGGGAAAGCCAAACTGATTTCCACTGATTGCTTTCGGTAGGGGCCCTTTTTAGCTGGGAATGAGGAACGAGTGTGCAGAGTAGTTGTTGGCCAGGCAGCAATTAAGGAGTGGAGTTTTTGTGGAGTGGATGGCTTTCCGCTTACTCCTACTACAGAGATATTGGATGGAAGGCTAGGTCCAGAGAAGGACGGCAAAACAGAATAGGTAGCCTCGCTGTTGATTAAAAAATTGTCTTACCCGCTACCAGGAGAGTTACCCGCGGCTCGGCGAGGGTGATGGGGGTCCCCGAGTCTCGGCACCTTCAGTTGTCGTCGTCGTCCAGATGTAGGAGCTGGAAGGAGCTCCCAGGATCCTGGGAAAGGGGGTCACGTGGAGACGCAGCACCTGTTCTCAGGGTGGGGCAATCAGACTTCCAGTGTCCTCCCTGCTGGCAAGCAGGGCAGGGGGTTGCTGGTGGACGAGGGTTAGGACATTCACTGGCCCAATGTCCTGATGCCTTGCACTTATAGCAAGGCTGCGTTGGGGCTCGGGGACCTTGAGGACACCTGTTGGCGTAGTGTCCTGCCTTGCCGCACTTATAGCAGGCTCCTTTCGTAGCCTTGGAGTCTGCGGAGTGTGTACTCTCTGGCCTGGGGTTACGACTGGGCTGTAAAGCCGCTGCTAGGAGCTGTAACTTCTGTTTGAGGCGAGCCTGCCGTCTCCTCTCTGGAGTTATAGACCTTAAAGGCTAATTTAACCAGGTCTTGTATTGGTGTCTGAGGACCATCCTCTACCTTTTGAAGTTTTTTACGAATGTCAGGAGCTGATTGAGAAATGAAATAAGACGCCAAAATGGTGGCCCCTGTGGGGGAGGCCGGATCTAACCGGGTATACTGGGTTAGAACCTCAGTCAGTTTAGGGTAGAGGTTAGGATAACCTGGAGGTTATGCCAAGTTAAGTCATAGGCCTGACAAAGGTATCTAAATTCCTTTATGTATATGGTAGGATTAGCTGAGAAATCACCTAAACGCTTCTCAATTTTGGAAAGATCGGCCAATGAAAAAGGGACATGTACTCTGACTACCCCCTCCGCCCCAGCCACCTCTCGCAAAGGTGCTAACACTGTAGGAGGGTGTGGGCAGAGATAGGGGACTCAAGACAGCCAGTTGGGGGCCCCGAAGGAGGCACGGGACCGAGTGGATTACTAGTAGATAAGGAGGAGGAAGGAGGAGTCTGGATGGGGGGAGGAGGAGGAGTCTGGGCAGGAAGGGAGGGGGTGGAGAGAGCGGGGAGAGAAGGAGGAGTATAGGGCAGGTCGGGACGAGAGCGTAAGGCCCAAAAGCCTTGTATGTAATTAATTTCGGACCACTTGCCTAGCCGCTGGCAGAAATTGCTGAGGTCGATCACGCCACAGTGGAAAGGAAAATTAACCGCTTCCTCCTAAGGTCTTGTTCAAGCTGTAAGGTTTTTAAATTGGCTAGGAGGCACCCTAAGGGGGTGCTCTTTGGAAATTTGGACTTGGGGGTTTCCCGTTTGTTTCGTCTTTACTTACACAATGGACACAATGGAAATGGAAGTGGATCTCTGCCTGGCTTCAAAGCGTCCTTTGGAACAAGCAGAGACAGACTGGAGGCTCATGGAGCCAAAGTGGAGATTACCTTCAGGCGGACGTCTCCATCCTGAATGGGTCTCCTGAGCCACTTAGTGGCTCAAAATGGACCTCGGACCTGTGCAGGATTTTGGCCGAGGGAGGTAAAGAGGAGACAAGGGCACTTACCCCAGAGAGGCCGTGAGAGTGAGGGAAGCGGGTCTCAGGTCCTGGTCCGTCTGCGGTGTGGAACGAGGAGGAGGAGGAGGCTCCCCAGACCCTGGGGGCCCTGAGGAGGGGTCTCCTCCCGGGTTCGGCACCAACTGATTTGTTTTTCTAAGACCACCAGAGCGGGCACAAAAGAACCAGCGACTAGGCAAGGGTAGGAGCAAAACTGCAAGTTTATTTTGGTCACCTAAGGTGTGGGGAAGAGGTCTGTCGGCCTCTGGCAAAGAAGGCTGACAGAGTCCCCCGGTGGGGCTCTCAGACGGAGTTCCTGCAGTCCTGACATCCCGACAGGAGTGGAGGACTGAGGAAGGCCGTGCGTGGCGTCCCTCCAGAGTGGCTTTTCTAGGAGTGGGAGGGCAATAGGCGGGGCACGGACGTGTCGGGGGGCGTTCTGCAGGTGCGACCAGGTAAATCTTGGTCTCTTCGGATTGACGTCACCTGACGCATGCCCAGTTGGTCTGCACCTTCCCGGGCGCCGGCTGCATTTTCGTGCGCGCGGGAAAAGTTGGGGGGGATGAAGAACCCGGAAGTGCACCATCTTGCCTCCGTTCATCCAAACAGATATATTTCCTAATGCCATCCCTCTCCCCTCCCTCCACCCCATCACAGGCCCCGGTGTGTGATGCTCCCCACCCCGTGTCCAAGTGTTCTCATTGTTCAATTCTCACCTATGAGTGAGAATATGCGGCGTTTGGTTTTCTGTCCTTGTGACAGTTTGCTCAGAATGATGGTTTCCAGCTTCATTCATGTCCTTACAAAGGACATGAACTCATCCTCTTTTACAGCTGCATAGTATTCCATGGTATATATGTGCCACATTTTCTTAATCCAGTCTATCACTGATGGACATTTCGGTTGGTTTCAAGTCTTTGCTATTGTGAATAGTGCCGCAACAAACATACATGTGCATGTGTCTTTATAGCCGCAATAAACATACATGTGCATGTGTCTTTATAGCAGCATGATTTATAATCCTTTGGGTATACACCCAGTAATGGTGTGGCTGGGTTAAATGGTATTTCTAGCTCTAGATCCTTGAGGAATCATCACACTGAGATCACATTTTTGACACATCATATAACTTAGTAAATGTTTCTTGAGAGGTTGTATTGTAATTGCATTATGCCAGGCCTCGAAGACACAAAAATAAGCAATACATTCAGAGAAAGGACAACTACATCCCAAAACATCTACTTTCATCATTGAATTTGATGTGTTTACTTATAACTGAGACAAACACTAGCTTTGAGACTTCAGACAAATCCAGACCCCTCACTGTACCTCTGTCCTGTTCTCAAAAAGCAGTATTGAGTATTGGACTACATGGTTTCTAAATTTCCTGTTTGACTCCTGGATTCTGAGAAAGTTTTGAAATAACTCGACAAGTCATTTTTGGCAATAAAATTGCTAAAATAATTTAAAATTTTTTACTTTAAACAATTTTTAATGTTAATAGCTTATTTTAAATGTTAGTAGAATTGTATAAGAATAATATGAAATTAAACTAAGCATAGCTGAATACTCCGAGAGGTATTTACAAATCAATACTGGAGCCTTATCTGAAATCCTACCAATTTTTTTTTTCATTGCAGGATGTAGTTTCAATGTCCAAAAATGTACCTCTGGAGAATATTACATTTTGGAGCCTGCTAAAAGTTTTTCTGTAAATACTCCACCAAATGAAAGAAAACAAGCCATCAGCAATCACTCTGACGGATTTATCGAGTGGCCCAGAGTGCTGGACTCTAGTCCCAACCACTGACAGGTTACAAAGGCAGCAGAGTCACCATTCAAATGCATTTAAGTGCCCATTGTGTGTAAAGACCTTTCTTACCTCTCAAGGCTAACAAGTTAAGATGGATAACAGGAGTCTTTTAGCCTTAAAGGGTGCTTGGCATAGCAAAATACAAACGAAGAAAAGATAACTTCACTCCAACTCCTGGCTGAGCTTATCCCAACAGTGTTGGTGAGGCTTTGGAGAACTAGAAATAATCTGCAGGCTTAAATTCATTTTGCAATCTATTCCCAGTTACTATTCGTATCACCATGGGAAGGCTTACTCAACTCCTTTGTGTCTCATAGAGTTGTTGGAAGAATCAAATGACATAAATTATGTGACATGCTTAGCACAGTGCCTGGGATATAAAATGTGTTCCAAAAGTATTCACTGAAATTATTAATATTAAGTAAGAGTCAATATGAGAGATAGCAACAATATTAAAGGTGGGAGTTTAGTTCACTGTGTATTTATTGTAGGGAGTCAGAATATGCCACCTCAAAATATGCCATTGGCATAAGGATTATTTTGAGCTGAAGACACTTGAAAAACAACAGATGCAGGAAGAGCTTTCTGACCTTCCCCTTTCTGTCTAAAAGTAGGACATAAAATTTCCCATGAGAAAGGTGCCCTTGCTGTACCAGGAAGAGCAGAATAACTCTTGATAACCAGATTCTTACCAGCCCAGAGACGAAATCTACATAACAAACCTTAGGAAAACAACTTGTCTTTCCTCACATATTTACCTTCCCACCCCTGAAAGTCTAAACCCCTTTTCCTTGTCACTTGTCTACGAGTTTATCATTCTTTGTTAACATGCTCTATAAGCTCCAAGTTCTAATCGCCCCTTTGAGAGACCAATCACCAGATTTCTCATGAATGTATTCATGCTGCATGTGTGAATCAACTGTGTTTTTCTCTTATTCATCTGCCTTTTTTCAGTTTAATTTCCAGGGTCCCTGTCATAGAAGGCAAGTGAGGAGAGGAAGAGTTTTTTTAATCTCCCCTACATATGTGTATATGTGATAACTCTGTCTATTTAGAGGAATAATGATCTTATCTATTGATTCGGGAAGGCCCTATGGAGGAGGTAAAAAAGTCACAGGATTGATTCCAAGTAGTTTTGTTAAGGCATGTTAAAGCAAACTACATTATATGGCCTGAGAAGGACTCTGTACTTGTATATCTGAGTCCTTGTGGATGAACAGTCACCTAGCTTAATAGGCAGACAAGATTGAAAACCTTATTTAGGAGTATGGGCCTGTAACAATAGCTGAATCTTGGCCTATCCCAACAGCCATACTTCAATCACTCATAGACTGCTAAGTGTTCAAATTGTGTTCAAATAAGGCAAACATCAACCTGTAACCAATCCAGTTGTTTCTATACCTCACTTCCAATTTCTATACATCACTTCCCTTTCTTTGTCTCTAAATTTGTTCTTACCGTGAGGCATACCTGGAGTCTCTCTAGACCTACTATGATTCTGGGGGCTGCCTGATTCATGAATTGTTCATTACACAATTAAACTCCTTTAAATTTAATTCACCTGAAGTTTTTCTTTTAACAGACAGGAGCCTGAACCATTTCCACACTGCTGGCTTCGGAAAATAAAGTCACTTTCCTTCTACAGCACCTCATCCTTGTTATGGTTTAGCAGATGGCAAGCAGCCAAACCTGTATTCAGGTACAAGAGGAACTGTGAAATCTGGGAGCTCCCCTGGCAGTAGAGGGTTGAGCATCAAAGCTGTGTTGTGTTGAGATCTAGTCTTGCTCAAGTGAATTTTCTTATCTGAACCACAGAACACAGAAAGTGATCTCGGTGACTATCTCCTGATTTTTCCAAGGATGTTACATTCTAGTATCATTCTAGAGACCTAGTTAATTTGTGACATACAATGAATGTCTTAGGACATTGGGGCTTAATGCAGGTCTTGGACTTGATGTAATCACATGGAAAGTGGTTCAATGGCCTTTAGGAGTAATTTTCAGAGCATTGTAAAATTCTATGTATCTGTTAAAAAAGATGAGGTGAGCTTGTACATAACATGGAAGAATATCCATGATTCATTGATAAATGCAAAAGGTTAAGTCTTGAATAACAAGCAGAGAATACCCCATTTTATTTTTTAAAAAATCCTACATGCAAATACTTAAATAAAAAACAAATCCTAGAAGATTCTATATCAAATTGGGGAAAAGATTGCCCTAATCTCTAAAATAAAATAAAATTACTTAAAATGAAATTTAAGTAAAAGTAGTGGGTGAGCAAAGATAAACTAGCACATTTTATTTTTATTGTTCAAATTTATTCAGTGAGCATACACTTCTTTTTAAATTAGGAACAATTTCTTTAATTCTCCAGTTCAGATATGGTTTTAAAAAATTAACAATGTGAAAAGTAAAGTAAACTCACTTTAACAATGTGAGTTGTGAGTGGCAGGGTAGTAGGGTAGTAAGAGACAGAAGTGGTGGAAATAAGTTTATAAGTGATTGCAGAAGTTTGGGGCAGCGCTGGGTAATTGGAGCATTTGCAGGCTGAAATATTGGGGGCTGGCAAGGCTCCAAGGAGAGGCTGGGACTGGACAGGTCATCTGGGAGGATGAGCCAAGTGCCTTCAAAGGTTGCCCAGCACTGCACACATGGAGTACCCATCTGCTTCTGTAGCTCTGTCCTCTGGAGGAGGTGTCACAACCAAGGTCTCCTGCCTCCCAAATCAGAGCTTATCTCACATTGATGACTGTATCCAAGTTCCCCAAATACCAGTCATTCTCATAGTATCTTTATACTGTCCTCTAATTTACTTATTTCCTTTAGCTCAATAAATTTGGCTCTGTTTTTACTTATAATATTCATAAAATAGTGAGTTTCAATATTAATTATATTTTCTGCTTCACAGTACGGTGATGCATCACTTAGTAATTGGGATACATTCTGAGAAATGCATCTTTGGGCGATTTCATTCTCATGCAATTTCTTCATCATGTGAACATCATAAGAGTGTACTGAAGTGTACTTATGCAACCTAGAAGGTAGAACCTAGCACACACTTAGCCTATTGCTCCATCCATGGTCATGTAGCAGTCCATCATTGACTAAAACATATAGGACACATGATTTTTTTTTTTTTTATTATACCTTAAGTTCTAGGGTACATGTGCATAACGTGCAGGTTTGTTACATATGTATACTTGTGCCATGTTGGTGTGCTGCATCCATCAACTCGTCAGCACCCATCAATTCATCATTTATATCAGGTATAACTCCCAATGCAATCCCTCCCCCCTCCCCCCTCCCCATGATAGGCCCCGATGTGTGATGTTCCCCTTCCCGAGTCCAAGTGATCTCATTGTTCAGTTCCCACCTATGAGTGAGAACATGCGGTGTTTGGTTTTCTCTTCTTGTGATAGTTTGCTAAGAATGATGGTTTCCAGCTGCATCCATGTCCCTACAAAGGACGCAAACTCATCCTTTTTTATGGCTGCATAGTATTCCATGGTGTATATGTGCCACATTTTCTTAATCCAGTCT
>NW_016809656.1:2864999-2866572 GCF_001698545.2 Rhinopithecus bieti
AAGATAGAATATTGCTGAACAGCGAGTGTACCTGTCTGATTCTTACTTTGGAAGCTTCCTCTCAGGGGTATACTCCACCCTGTGAGGTGTGGGGTGTCAGACTGCCCCTAGTGGGGGATGTCTCCCAGTTAGGCTACTCAGGGGTCAGGGACCCACTTGAGCAGGCAGTCTGTCCGTTCTCAGATCTCAACCTCCGTGTTGGGAGATCCACTGCTCTCTTCAAAGCTGTCAGACAGAGTCGTTTGCGTCTGCACAGGTTTCTGCTGCTTTTTTTGTTGTTATTGTTTGCTGTGCCCTGTCCCCAGAGGTGGATTCCACAGAGACAGGCAGGTTTCCTTGAGCTGCTATGAGCTCCACCCAGTTGGAGCTTCCCAGCGGCTTTGTTTACCTACTTAAGCCTCAGCAATGGCGGACGCCCCTCCCCCAGCCTCCCTGCTGCCTTGCATTTAGATCGCAGACTGCTGTGCTAGCAATGAGGGTGGCTCCGTGGCCGTGGGACCCTCCCAGCCAGGTGTGGGTATAATCTCCTGGTGTGCCCTTGCTTAAAGCGCAGTATTGGGGTGGGAGTTACCTGATGTTCCAGGTGTTGTGTGTCTCAGTTCCCCTGGCTAGGAAAAGGGATTCCCTTCCCCTTGCACTTCCCAGGTGAGGCGATGCCTCGCCCTGCTTCAGCTCTCGCTGGTCGGGCTGCAGCAGCTGACCAGCACCAACTGTCCGGCACTCCCTAGTGAGATGACCCCAGTACCTCAGCTGAAAATGCAGAAATCACTGGTTTTCTGTGTCGCTCGCGCTGGGAGTTGGAGACTGGAGCTGTTCCTATTCGGCCATCTTGCTCTGCCCCCACCAATGAAATCTTACAGATAGCAGCCCTTAAAGAGGGTATCAGGGTGGCCCACAGCTGTAGTCTCAGCTACTCAGGAGGCTGAGATGGGAGGATCTCTTGAGTCCAGAAGGTCAAGGCTGCAGTGAGCTATGATCATATCACTGCACAACAGCCTGGGGGGATCCTTGCTCCCAGAGCTCCCAAGATGGTGGCGGGCACTTCCAAAATGGTGGCAGGCCACTTCCAAGATGGTGGTAAGCCTCGTGTTCTCCAACTCTGGGTTCTTGGCCTCACGGATTCCAAGGAACAGAATCTTGGGCCATGCGGTGAGTGTTATAGCTCTATTTGAAGCTGTGGGTCACAGAAGAGAACTGTGGAACCCAGCAACTAGGGTTCAGCTCGATTAGGATGAACCCAGGCACTTAGCCGTGTGGGAACAATGGCAAGCCTTTAGCCCAATCAGGAGTGGCAGCGGGTGCCTCGCTGGATCAGGAGCACAGAGGACACCCTGCGGGATCCGGAAGGATGGAAGTCAGCGGCGGGTCTGCGACAGCAGCAAATGGCAGTGGTAGACGGCAAGCAAAAGCTCAGCTCCAGCCGTAACAAAATACGAACCAGAAGAGTGCAGTTGCAAGATTTAATACAGTGAAATAGAGTGAAGACAGACCTCCCACATAAGGGGAGGGGACCCAAAGGGGGTTGCTCCACATGACTGTTTTGAATAATTTTTTTTTTTTTTTTTTTTTTTTT
>NW_016809656.1:2867161-2923389 GCF_001698545.2 Rhinopithecus bieti
AAGAAAAGAGGGCTGAATAATTTTTAAGAAGCTTTAGTCTGTATCTCATCTAAAAGCATCAAAGCATATTTTAGGAAATAACAAATTACATTATATATTAGATAATTATTGAGATCATGCTATAAAGTAGAGGAAGGCAAGTTTATTAAGTATTTAGAAAGAAAGTATCCATATTTTAAAAGTTGCTGATAATGCTGGAGAAATTATTATTAATTGGCAGTCTGAGTACAGAATACTTCTCATGTATCATAAGATACTGTTAAGACATAGGAATAAGATGGGAACTACTCTCCTCAAGCAAGAGTAATGGCCAGAGGTGTAACTGTCACTCCATGGTTAAAACAATTAACGCAGATATGAACTCTCCTGCTAAGGTGAGTCAGGTTTAGTTGGACATTTTTGTTGGGTCTGCATGGGTTTTCTAAAGGCCACAAATCCAGGCATCAATAGGCCTGGCCACAATACAAGCAGCTGAGAGCCAATACCTCCCACCACTTCTCTCCATGTCTCTGCAAGCTTGCGAGTTTGTAACTGTGCAGATGCATGAGTAACAGGTAAGGTCACCTAGTCATTCATTCAGCATGGATTCATGGAGCATCGATGTGCCAAGCACTGTTCTAGAACCTGCAGATATGGTAGTGAACGCAGTAGACCCAGTTTCTGCTCCATGTCTGTGAAGGGGATAGGAGACAGGAAATGGTCAATATTTGTTCATACTCTATGTGGGATGGAGGTAAGAGCCATAAATACAAGGAAAGGCACACATTTATGTTTTATTATTTGTGCACATTTATGGGGTACATGTGAAATTTTGTTACATGTATATATTGCATAGTGATCAAAATAGGGTGTCCATCTCCTGGGTGCAATACACTTTTGTTTAACTATAGTCACCCTATTCTGCTATCAAACATTGAATTTATTCCTTCTGTGTAACTGTATAGTGGCAGGGCACAATTTTAGAAAGGGATCGGTGATGCTGTTTTAGACCCAGCAATCAAGGAAGGCCTTTATGAGGAGGAAGTTGATGAAGAATGGAGCTCCAAGGCTTTCTGGGAGGAAGGTCACAGGAACAGATGTGCAAAGGCTCAGACAGTGGAAAATACTTCACATGCCCAAGGAATCCCAGACAAGAGTGACTGGAGCAGCAAGGGCCAGAAGGAGACGGAGAGGATACGAGGTCAGAGACCATGGTTAAGACTTAAAATTTCATCTCGGTGGGAATGAAAATCCCCTAAGGGTTTCGGCAGCCATGTGACCTCTGAATGCAAGGGAAATGGAGCCATTCCTGCCCAGTGAGAGTTAACTGGAGTTTTATGTATGGCTTACACTTTTACCGCTAAGTAGAGGTACAGAGGGGAAATTTGGGCGATAATTTAACTTTTGACTGGATGAAGGCACGGGGGTGTCAGAACAGCTCATTTTTTCCCTAGATAATTTACTTTCACAACCATGCCTTGTGACTGGCTGAGGGCCTTATCTGTCAGAAACTTAGCCATTTGACTTTACAAATGAAATCTCATGAGCTCTCACTCCTCATCTGGAGCCTGGATCCCTCAATGGGGCCCGAGGCAGCAGGGCAACAGCATCATGTTAGCATCATGTCAGCATCCTGCCACCTCCCTCCATGCAGCAGAAGCAGATGGGAGAAAGAGCGGCGGCTCCTGTAGAGAGGGGGCTTAACCCGTGAGCATGAGAGGCAGTGGGGGAAGTCATTTGCTCAGTCAGAAGAGGCCCAAACACAGGGAAAATGTTGTGTGAGTATAATTTCAACTTCCACTTCCATTTCACGGCCACATGCCACTTCTTGTAGTCATAACAATGTTAAAGCTGGAACAAAATAATCGTTTAGGGAACTTCAAGTCCTATAAATTATCAAACTGTGCCGAGCAGTGCTAGGATTCCACAGAGGTGACTCAGGCACACTCTGGAGAATGTCACTGGATGTGAGGAGAAGCCCGTGGGTGGACAGAGGGTCCTCTACCCTCTGCTTCCATCTATGCTGGATTGGGTATTTATCTAAGATTTTGCTTCAAGGAAGAGTTTTGGCACCAAAAAGGAAAAAACAACAACAACAAAAAAGCAAGTTCAGAGATTAATTAGGACTAACTATGTACCAGGCACTCCACTGAATTTTTTTACAAACATTGTCTCATTAATCCTCCAATAACCCTATGAAGTAGATATTATAGTCCTATTAATGAGAAAATTGAGACTTCATGAAGTTAAGTAAATTTTTCATGTCTCACAGCTACTGCAAAGCCAAGATTTGAACCCAGGCCAACTCATCTGACACCTAAACCTCAACTCCTAACATCTATGCCATCCTAAAAAAAAAAAAAAACCTATCAACCAAGGTTATTCTCATTACCATTCCAGGAAATGTCTTAAAATGTTTAGAATAGCCATTGTGTTCAACTGCTTGGGCTGACAGAACAAAGTATCACAGACTGCATGTCTTAACAGAAATATATTTCCTCACAGTTGTAGAGGCTAAGAAGTCCAAGATCAAGGTGCTGGCAGATTTCGTGTCTGGTGAGGACTCTCTTCCCGGATTGCAGACGGCACCTTCTCACAATGTCCTTTCATGACCTTCCTTGTTGCACACATGTGCAGAGAGAGAGTGCTGGTATATTTTCCTCTTCTTAAAAGAGCACCAGGCCAGGCGTGGTGGCTCATGCCTGTAATCCCACCACTTTGGGGGGCCAGTGGAGGAGGATCATGAGGTCAGGAGATCAAGACAATCCTGGCTAACACGATGAAATCCCGTCTCTACAAAAAATACAAAAAATTAGCTGGGTGTGATGACACCTGCCTGTAGTCCCAGCTACTTGGGAGGCTGAGGCAGAAGAATCACTTGAGCCTGGGAGGCGGAGGTTGCAGTGAGCCGAGATTGGGCCATTGCACTCCAGACTGGGCAACAGAGCGAGACTCATTCTCAAAAAAAATGAAATAAAAGGCACCAGGCCTATCAGATTAGGGACCCATATGTGTGACCTCATTTAATTGTATTGTGTTCTCATAGTTGCTATCTCCAAGTATTGTCACACTGAGGATTAAGATTTCAACATATGAATTTTGAGGATACACAAATATTCAGTCCTTAACAGCTATAAAGGCTAATAGAATACTGACACTTAGAGAGCTTTCACTATTTAACATATCTTTATGTAGTGCTTACTCTAAGCAGAGCCCTATTCTAAGTGTTTTTAAAATATTGACTCATTTAGTACTTCCAATAGCCCCAAGAGGTAGTTGCTATCAATATTTTCAGATAAGGAAAAAACTGAGGCACAGAAAAAATGATTAATTTGTTCCCTAGTGGTGAGCAGTGATGTAAACCTGTCAAATACTTCACAGAAAAAAATATATATATATATAATCATCACTCAGCCTCCCCTCTGCAGATACCAAAATCCCTGGATGCTCAAGTCCCTGATACAAATGGCATAGTATTTGCATGTAACCTATGCACATCCTCCTATATACTTTAAAAAATCTTTAGATTACTTATAATACTTAATACATGCTAGGTGCAATGGCTCCCACTTGTAATCTCAACAGTTTGGGAGGCCAAGGTGGAAAGATTGCCTGAGCCCAGGAGTTTGAGGTGGCAGTAAACTATGATTGTGCCACTGCACTCCAGCCTGGGCAACATAGTGAGAACCCAAAAAATTAAATACCTAAAAAAAATTAAAATAAATACCTAATATAATGTAAATGCTGTGTAAATAGTTGTTACTGTATATTGTTTCCTATTTGTATTATTTTTTATTGTTATATTGTTATTTTTTTGTTGTTGTTTCAAATATTTTCAAGTTGGCATTGACTGGATCTGAGGATGTGGAGCCCACAGATTTGGAGGGCTAACTGTAACTCAGGGATCAGGCTCCTTTCCCACCCATGGCTCTGCCTTCTTCAACGCATGCTTCCAATGTCACTATGGAAGGGAAAATAACATGAGAGGTTCTGTGCGTCTGCTCTGGCTTCCTCTCACATTCCTCACATTGGCTAGAACTCAGTCATGTGACCACACTTACCTGTGAGAGAGGCTGGGAAATGCAATCCAGTTGTGCATCCATGATGAAAAGGAAAACGTTAGGTGAACAACTCGCAATATCTTCTACTATAAAGACACAGTAAGTAATATAAAATATTCTCAATTTATTTGGAGAAAATAATCCAATTTATGTATTTGAATCTCAGAGCTTGAAGACTGTCTTTCTGAAATAAGACGGCACACAAGTATAGAGAAAAAAGAATGAAAAGGAATGAACAATATCTCTGAGAAATATGAGATTATTTTAAAAGACCAAACCTACGACTGATTGGGGTACCAGAAAGAGACAAGCGGAATGGAGCGAAGTTGGGAAACATACTTCAGGATAGTATCCAGGAGAACATCTCCAACCTAGCAAGATAGGAAAACATTAATATTCAGAAAATGCAGAGAATCCCAGTAAGATGCTCTATGAGAAGATCAACCCCAAGACACATAATCATCAGTTTCTTCAAGGTTGAAATGAAAGAAAATATGTTAAGAACAGCCAGAGAGAAAGGCCAGGTCACCTACAAAGGGAAGCCCATTAGACTAACAGTGGACCTCTCAGCAGAAACCCTACAAGCCAGAAAAGACTGGGGGCCAATATTCAACACTTTTAAGGAAAATAATATCCAACCCAGGATTTCATCTACACCCAAATTAAGCTTTATAAGTGAAGGAGTAATAAGATCCTTTTTAGGCAAGCAAATGCTCAGGGAATTCATCACCACCAGACATGCCTTGCACGAGTTCCTGAAGGAAGCACTAAATATGGAAAGGAAAAACTGTAACCAGCCACTACGAAAGCACACTGAAGTACACAGACCAATGAGACTATGAAGCAACTACATAAACAAGTCTGCAAAATTAACAGCTAGCATCATGATGACAGGATCAAATCCACACATAATAATAGTAACCTTAAATGTAAATAAGCTAAATCCCCCAATTAAAAGACACAGAATGGCAAGCTGGATGAAGAACCAAGACCTATCAGTATGTTGTCTTCAAGAGACCCATCTCACATGAAAAGATACACATAGGCTCAAAATAAAGGGATGTAGAAAAATTTACCAAGCAAATGGAAAACAGAAAAAAGCAGGGGTTGCACTACTAGTTTCTGAAAAAAACAGACTTTAAACCAACAAAGAGCAAAAAAGAGAAAGAGGGCATTACATAATAGCAAAGGGTTCAATTCAACAAGAAGAGCCCACTATCCTAAATGTATATGCACCCAATACAGGAGCACCCAGGTTCATAAAGCAAGTTCTTATACCTTCAAAGAGACTTAGACACCCACACAATAATAGTGGGAGACTTTAACACCCCATTGACGATATTAGACAGATTATCAAGGCAGAAAATTAACAAAGATATTCAGGACCTGAACTCAGCTCTGGATCAAGTAAACTTCACAGATATCTACAGAACTCTCTACCCAAAACCAACAGAGTAAACATTCTCCTCATCACCACATGACACTTACTTTAAAATTGATCACATAATCAGAAGTAAAACACTCCTCAGCAAATGCAAAAGAACTGAAATCATAACAAATAGTTTCTCAGACCATAGCACCATCAAATTAGAATGCAAGATTAAGAAATTCACTCAAAATCACACAACTACATGGAAATGGACAACCTGCTCCTGAATGACTCTTGGGTAAATAATGAAATTAAGACAGAAACCAAGAAGTTATTTGAAACTAATGAGAACAAAGATAAAACATATGAGAATCTCTGGGACATAGCTAAAGCAGTGTTAAGAGGACAATTAAATGCCCACATCAAAAAGCTGAAAAGATCTCAAGTTGACAACCTAACATCTCAACTAAAGGAACTGAAGAACCAAGAGCAAACAAACCCCAAAACTAGCAGAGGGCAAGAAATACCAAGATCAGAACTGAACTGAAGGAGATAGAGACATGAAAAACCCTTCAAAAAATCAAGGAATTCAGGAGCTTTTTTTTTGAAAAAATTAATAAAATAGATAGACCATTAGCCACACTAATAAAGAAGACAGAATATTCAAATAACATAACCAGAAATGATAAGGGGGATATCATCACTGACCCCACAGAAATACAAACAACCATCAGAGAATACTATAAACACCTCTATGCATAAAGATAAATTCCTGGACAGATACACCCTCCCAGGACTGAACCAGGTAGGAACTGAATCCCTGAATAGAAACAATAATGAGTTCTGAAATGGAGGCAATAATAAATAGTCTACCAACCAAAGAAAGCCCAGGAGGTACAAAGAAGGATTCTACCAGAGGTACAAAGAATAGCTGGTACCATTTCTACTGACAATATTCCAAAAAATTGAAAAAGAGGGACTCCTCTCTAACTCTATGAGGCCAGCATCATCCTAATACCAAAACCTGTCAGATTAAAAACAAAGAAAACTTCAGGCCAGTGTTCTGATGAACCTCAATGCAAAAATCCTCAATAAAATACTGGCAAACTGATTCCAGCAGTGCATCAAAAAACATATCCACAACAATCAAGTAGGCTTCATTCCCAGGATGCAAGGTTGGTTCAACCTACAGAAATCAATAAATGTGATTCATCACATAAACAGAACTAAAGACAAAAAACACATGATTATCTCAATACATGCAAAAAAGGTCTTTGATAAAATTCAACATCCCTTCACGTTAAAAACTCTCAATAAACTAGATATTGAAGGAACATACCTCAAAATAATAAGAGCCATATATGACAAACCCACAGCCAATAGCATACTGAATGGGCAAAAGCTGGAAGCACTCCTCTTGAAAACCAGCACAAGACACAGATGCCATCTCTCACAACTCCTTTTCAACATAGTATTGGAATTTCTGGCCAGGGAAATCAGGCAAGAGAAATAAATAAAGGGTATTCAAATCAGAAGAGAGAAAGTCAAACTATCCTTTTTTGCAGATGACATAATCCTATATCTAGAAAACCCCTTATCTCAGCTCAAAAGTTTCTTAAGCTGATAAGCAACTTTGACAAAGTCTCAGGATACAAAATCAGTGTGCAAAAATAGCTAGCATTTCTATACACCAACAACAGGCAAGTAGAGAGCCAAATCATGAATAATCTCCCATTTACAATTGTCACAAAAAGAATAAAATACCTAGGAATACAGCTAATAAGGGAAGTGAAGGACCTCTTCAAGGAGAACTACAAACANGCCATATATGACAAACCCACAGCCAATAGCATACTGAATGGGCAAAAGCTGGAAGCACTCCTCTTGAAAACCAGCACAAGACACAGATGCCATCTCTCACAACTCCTTTTCAACATAGTATTGGAATTTCTGGCCAGGGAAATCAGGCAAGAGAAATAAATAAAGGGTATTCAAATCAGAAGAGAGAAAGTCAAACTATCCTTTTTTGCAGATGACATAATCCTATATCTAGAAAACCCCTTATCTCAGCTCAAAAGTTTCTTAAGCTGATAAGCAACTTTGACAAAGTCTCAGGATACAAAATCAGTGTGCAAAATAGCTAGCATTTCTATACACCAACAACAGGCAAGTAGAGAGCCAAATCATGAATAATCTCCCATTTACAATTGTCACAAAAAGAATAAAATACCTAGGAATACAGCTAATAAGGGAAGTGAAGGACCTCTTCAAGGAGAACTACAAACACTGCTCAAAGTAATCAGAGATGACACAAACAAATGGAAAAACATTCCATGCTCACGGAAAGAATCAATATCGTGAAAATGGCCATACTGCCCAAAGCAATTTATAGATTCAATGCTGTTCCCATTAAATTACCATTGACATTCTTCACAGAATTAGAGAAAACTATTTTAAAATTTATATGGGACCCAAAAAGCTCCCAAAGAGCCAAGACAATTCTAAGCAAAAATAACAAACCTGGAGGCATCAAACTATCCAATTTCAAACTATACTACAAGGCTACAATAACCAAAACAGCATGGTACTCGTACAAGAAGACCAATGGAGCAGAATAGACACATAGACCAATGGAACATAATAGAGCACCCAGAAATAAGACCGCACACCTACAGCCATCTGATCTTTAACAAATCTGATCAAAACAAGCAATGAGGAGAGGATTCCCTATTTAATAAGTGGTGTTGGGAGAACTGGCTAACCATATGCAGAATATTGAAACTGGACACCTTCTTTATACCATATACAAAAATGAACTCAAGATGGATTAAAGACTTAAATATAAAACCTAAAACCGGCTGGGCACAGTGGCTCATGCCGGTAATTCCAGCACTTTGGGAGGCAGAGGCAGACAGATCACCTGAGGTTGTGAGTTCAAGACCAACCTGACCAACATGTAGAAACCCTGTCTCTACTAAAAATACAAAATTAGCTGGGCACGTTGGCACATGCCTGTAATCCTTGCCACTCGGGAGGCTGAGGCAGGAGAATCACTTGAACCCAAGAGGCAGAGGTTGCAGTGAGCCAAGATCATGCCATTGCCCTCCAGCCTGGGCAACAAGAGTAAAACTCCATCTCAAAAACGAACAAACAAACCTAAAACTATAAAAACCCTAGAAGAAAATCAAGACAATACCATTCAGGACATAGGTACAGGCAAAGATTTCACGACAGACACCAAAAGCAATTGCAACAAAAGCAAAAATTGACAATGGGATCTAATTAAACTAAAGAGCTTCTGCACAGCAAAAGAAACTATCATCAGAGTGAACAGACAACCTACAGAATGGGAGAAAATTTTTGCAATCTATCCATTTGACAAAGGTCTAACATCCAGCATCTACAAGGCACTTAAACAAATTTACAAGAAAAAAACCAAACAATCCCATTAAAAAGGACATAAACAGACACTTCTCAAAAGAGGATACACATGCAAACCATGAAAAAAGGCTCAACATCCCTGACCATTAGAGAAAAGCAAATCAAAACCCCAATGTGATACTATCTCAAGCCAGTCAGGACGAAGATTATTAAAAAGTCAAAAAACAACAGATGCTGACAAGGTTGTGGAGAAAAAGGAACACTTTTACACTTTTGGTGAGAGTGTAAATTAGTTCAACCTTTGTGGAAGACACTGTGGTGATTCTTCAAAGACCTAGAGGCAGAAATACCATCTGACCCAGCAATTCCATTACTGGGCATATACCCAAAGGAATATAAATTATTATATTATAAAGATACATGCAATTGTATGTTCATTGCAGCACTATTCACAATAGCAAAGACATGGAATCAAGCAAATGCCCATCAATGATAGATAGACTAGATAAAGAAAATGTGGCACATATACACCATGGAATACCATGCAGCCATAAAAAGGAATGAGATCATGGTTTTTGCAGGAAGATGAATGGAATTGGAAGCCATTATCCTCAGCAAACTAATGCAGGAACAGAAAACCAAATATTGCATGTTCTCACTTATAAGTGGGAGCTGAATGATGAGAACACATGGACACATGGTCAGGAACAAAACACACTGGGGCTTGTCAGAGGGTGTGAGGTGGGAGGAGGAAGAGAGCATCAGGAAGAATAGCTAATGGATGCTGGGCTTAATACCTAAGTGATGGTATTTCTGGTAGTAAGACAGGAATGAGTGCAACAGGAGAGGGCTCTTTTCCACCCACTAGGAATGTCAGGTGATGGTTTGGCAGTTATCACATTGCCTTTCTAGAAGGGATGAATTGGAAGCCAGTGCCAGGAAGGAGCCATTTCCTGATGGTCAACACCTGCCCAACTAAAGTGCTAATTGGATCCATACGCCAGGGAGAAACAACTTCCCAGCACATGCATTAAGACAAAATGGTGGAGTATGACCTTCCAAGGGCATACCGCCAGCATAGAGAAGAAAGTCTCAGATGGTCATGCATACAACTTCCTAACCACACTGTACGTGCTCTCCTCCCATGGGTAAGGAGGGCATTGTGCATGCTGGCAGCCCACCCTAAGGGAAGAACCATGGGAAAGGGGCCAGCCTAGAAAGTCCTAGGATCAATGTTAAACAGAGCACTTGATCTGAGTGCCCACTTGGTTCTCTTCCAAGCATAGTTTTCTTCTTTCTTTCCTGTTCTAAAGCCTTTTAAAATAAACTTCCACTCCTGCTCTGAAACTCGTCTTGGTCTCTTTTTCTGCCTTATGCCTCTCCGTCTAATCCTTTCTTCTGAGAAGGCAAGAATTGAGGTTGCTGCAGACCCATACGGATTCACCTCTGGTAACTCGGATACCTTCCACCAGTAACGATGGGGTGATCTGTGCAGCAAACCACCATGGAACACATTTACCTGTGTAACAAACCTGTACATCCTGCAAATGTACCCCTGAACTTAAAATAACAGTTGCGGGAAAAAAATTTTAAGTATGATCCAAAAAAAAAAAAAAAAAGAAAGAAATACATGAGAAATCTTAAAATGTGACACGAAGACATGAAGTGAGCACATGTTGTTGGAAATATTACGCCAATAGACTTGCTGGATGCAGGGTTGCCCCAAGTCTTCAATTTGTGAAAAACGCAGTATGTGTGCAGTGCAACAAAGCAGAGAACAATAAAATGAGGTGTGCCTGTCCTTGATGATCTTATCAAGTTTGAGGAGTGAGCTCCCTGGCTTAGTCAGGGAACCACACGTGGAGGGTTACAAGCTATTTCAAAGGACTAGGGGATAAAAACCAAGCACAGAACATATGGTTTTTAAGAGCCTGCCTCATTCAGGAAGTTGCCAGAAGGAAGTGAGGACTTAAGGATAAGTAAATATTAATGGTGCTGGCATAAAAACAGACACATAGACCAGTGGAACAGAATAGAGAGGCCAGAAATCAATCCAAAATATATGGTCTACTAATTTTCCACAAGGGCACCAAGAGGATATATGCCTCTTCAATAAATGATGCTAAGGAAATTGGATTTCTACTTGCAAAGAAATAAAATTGGGGCTTTATCTTACACCATACATAGAAATTAACTCAAAACATATAATATATAAATACCTACATGTAAGACCTGAACCTGTAAAATTTTTAGAAAAAAAAAAAAATAGGAGACAATCTCCTAGACATTGGTTTTAGAAATGATTTTTTTTATATTACACCAAAAGCTCAGGCTACTAAAGCAAACATAAATAAAATAAATAAATAAATAAATAAATAAATAAATAAATGGGACTACATCAAACTAAAAGCCTCCTGCACAACAAAGGAAACAACCAACAAAATGAAAAGGCAACCTACAGACTGGGAAAATATATTTGCAAACCACATATCTAATAAGGGGCTAATGCCCAAAATTTACAACTCAATAGCAGAAAAACAAATAATCCAATTAAAAATGGGTAAAAGACTTGAACAGAATTTTCTCCAAAGAAGACATAAAAATGGCCAACGGGTATATGAAAAAGTGCTCAACATCACAACCTATCAGGGAAATGCAAATTAAAACCACTGTGAGATAATGCCTCACACCTGTTAAGGTGGCTATTATCAAACAGATAAGAGACAACAAATGCTGATGGCAGTGTGGAGAAAAGAAAACTCTGGTACATTTCTGGTGGGAATGTAGATTGGAACATTATAGAAAACAGCATGGAAATCCCTAAAAACATTAAAAATAAAATTATGACATGATCCAGCAGTTCCTCTTCTGGGGATATACCCCAAAGAGATGAAATCACCGCCTTGTAAAAATATCTGCACTCCCATGTTAATTGCAGCATTATTCATCATAATCAAGAGATGGAAACAACTTAAGCATCCATTGGAGGATAAATGGATAAAGAAAATGTGGCGTATGTATATCAGTGGAAAATTATTCAGCCTTCCAAAAGGAGATCCTGCTATTTGCCACACATAGATGAACCTGGAGGACACTGTGCTAAGTGAAATAGGCCAGACGCAGAAAGAAAATATTGCATGATCTCACTTACATGTAGAATCTTAAAAAAAAAAAAAAAAAAAAAAAAAAAAAGGTTAAAAATACAGAGATAGAGACTGAAACAGTTAGTTACCAGGGAAAAAGGAATGTGGAGGAAAATGGGAAAGGTAGATTAAAGGATACAAAGTAGCAGATATGTAGGCGGAATAAGTCTGGAGATCTAATGTAGAACATGAGGACTATAGCTAATAAAATAGTATTGTATTGGGGGTTTGTTAAATAAGTAGATTTTAGCTGCTGTTTTCACAAAAAAAAAAAAAAAAAAAAAGGTGAGTTTATGGATATGACAATTTGCTTCATGATAGTAACCACTGTACTATCTATACATGTCTCTTAACATCATGTTGTAAACCTCAAATATACCAAATACAATTTATTTTTACTTTTAGGATAAGTAAATCGTAGAGAAGTGGTTGAACTCCTCCCCACAAAACACACATACAGACACTCCAAGGCAGACCAAAGCACACAGCCTGGGCTGAGAAGGGAACGAGGTCCCTAAGGGAAGACGTTGGGACAAGAGCCACTCACTCTAATCCTGTGGTGTCCAAGCAGGACCTGAATATGCCAGGCTGGCCAGTGGGGTCCACAGAAACTGAGGGGCACAACGTCCAGTCCAGCTCCACAGTTTCCCTGCAAGAATTTGGCGTGGCTGTTGCCAGATTTACCTATTTTTCAAAAGAAATGGAAACACCGGACTCTTTTCATTCTAAAATGTTAATACTTATATTTACAAAATGTAACATTATAAGTGAAACAAAACATGTGCATGGGCCAAATTGACCCCAGGTGGACAATCTGTGACTCTAGATTAGGTCCATATGGCACAGTCACCTACGGAGAATTGTCTGTGTCAAATCGGAGTCCAGCAGCTGCCACTCAGGACACTTTTCCATGCATGTACAGATATTCTTTACTTGTGAGCTGGGAGGGCTGATGCCCTGGACATCATTAACCAAAACATTAAACAAAACAGATGAAGGTGACATTGTGATGGATTACTGCTGGGACTGTCTTCATCATGAGATGACGTCCTCATTCTTCCCTAAGGCAGGCAAAGCTCAAAGTTGCTGCCTCATTTCCACAGAACTCCTAGCTGCTTGGAGGGCCGCTGCCTCCTTCACACTGTCCCCAGGAGCAGCGCTGCAGAGCTGCCCCGTGTCACTCGAAGGGCGTCAGCACCACTGTGTGGTCAGGCTTCATAGCTCCACATAGGCTGCCGGAATAAACCAGAACCCAGAAAATGTGGTTTTCTTAAGTTGCATTGATGACAACTGAATTGAATTGAATTGAAAATACAATTAGCTTGATATGTATACAAATTCGGTGGGAAACCATTTTGTAGATTCAAAGAATCTTCTGGGGAAGTAGGTAACCCATGCCCCAGCCTGAATTTCTAAATTCTTGCATACATTCAAAATGATGAGTGCCAGGTTTTCTGAATCACAAAGCTGAATGTGTGAGGAAGAGGTCCGAGGGCACCCATTTAGACTTTGCTTCATGAGTGGGAATTGCCCTCACTAAGAACCTCATGAATCTCAGGGCAGAGTTGGGGAAGAAAGTTAAGAATCATATAGAAGTAAAAGAATGAGCTTATTAAGAAAAAAAAAACTTTACTTTAAAAATATTTTCAATTAAGAAATAAAAATTTTATTATTAATTAGTTAAAAATAATTTGATTAAATTATTAATATTATTACATATGTTTAAAATATAAATTTGTATGATTATACACATAATTTCTGTTTAAATTCAAATATAAATAATTGTGGGTACATACTGATGATATCATTTTTCATAGTTATTAAAATATTGTTTAATTGTTTAAAATGAATAAATTAAACAACGGAAAAAACTTCCATAAATATCAAAAATAGATTTATTCATTATAATTAGAATATGATCATTCGTATAGATCATTGTATAGATGTGTTTAAGGGGAGGGGAACAAAAGAACTCGGGGTGAAATGGGAAAGAAAGACAAGGAGTTCTGGGGGACAAAGCTAAAACTGTCTACAGTTAAAGACTCCAGTCCTTCAAGCTGTTGAAGCTGCCAACCAGATGGAATTCTCAGTGAGCCATTAAGCCTCTCTTAGTCCCAGCTTCCTTTTCTACAAAAACGGGAATTACATAGCTGACCCTATCTATCTACCAAATATGCTGTCAAAAGGCTTAATAGGATTTTTGATAAAGCATTGGAAAATTATGAAGTACTGTAGGACCGTACAGTATTTATGATAATATAACTTTAATAATATACATGGGAAAAAACACAGAAGAGGACAAAAGTAGGTTGAGGAGGCCAAAGAGTGGGTGGGCGGCTCTTCTGGTTCTGCCTGCTGTGATGTGGCCATCAGAACAAATTTTCTCCTGCTCTCTCTTGCCTTTAAAATTCAAGTTGTCTCAGTAGTCTTTCGAATGGTCCTGATCAGCTTTATTTCTGACTTTATAGTTTACATTTTACTTTTATTTTTCTGAGTCTCACTCTGTTGCCCAGGCTGGAGTACAGTAGTGAGATCACAGCTCACTGCAGCCTCCACCTGATGGGCTTAAGTGATCCTCCCACCTCAGCCTCCCAAGTAGCTGGGACTACAGGCGCACCCCACCACGCTTGGCTAATTTAGTAATTTTTTTGTAGAGATGAGTTCTTACTATGTTTTCCAGTCTGTTTTTAAAATCAAGCTCAAGTGATCCACCCACCTCAGCCTTCCAAAGTGCTGGTATTACAGGTGTGCACCACTGCGCCTGGTCCAACGTTGACATTTTAAATAATGCCTGTTCTGACATGGAGTGTTGAAAAGTGTTAACTGTATGAAGAAATTTAGACATTTACATTGACCTGAACTTTGAATTTCTGTGACATTGAAGATTCCTTATCCATTACTTTTTATCAGAGATTGTTTTCCTCCCATTGTAAGTGTCTAAGAGTTAGATTCAGGATCAGCATTTGCTTAGTTACTCTACATCATTGCTTGTATAGCTTAAATGTATGTATGGCAGTTCTAAGGAAGAACGGTGTATAGGTAAAAGCAGCCTGAAACCATGAACTTCAGGATAGACATAGCCTCCTTGACCCACAGTTACTCTGGTACAATGACACTGTGAAACACTAATTTCATCTTATCACTTCTTATGGTTCTCCAGTAACTTAAAGGAATCCAAACTCTTTGTGGCAAACCAACCTCTCGATGGTCTTGCTCCAACCCACTTTTCCATCTAGTTCTGCAGTCAGCTTAGGATAATACAGGATACCACTGTGTAGCAGCCTAGAAAGCAAATGGTTTAGATAGTATGTGGAGAATGGGCACGACAGGGGGGTCTTTAGAGAAATATAAACAATAATAAAATGATAGACTATCTGATATTCTTCAGATATTCTTCAGCATTTAAAAAAATCCATTGATAGATAAATAATCCAAAACAGAAAAAAAAATTAAGTCTCAGTATATACAAAGGTAAACCTTGATAATTTCAGGAAAACAAAACATTTTTGCAAGAATGAAACCATGATAATAGTGGATTACTTAGGTTTTGCAATGAATGTTATTTACAGAAACATACTAATGTCAATACTTGTATCTTTATTGATTTGGCTAAAAGTGGGATATAACTACTGAGGGGATGGCAAGAAAGGAAGAAGGGTAGGGAATAGAGAAGTACTAAATCTCCATCTAGCATAACAGAAAATCAATAGGTAATGTTCCAGTTAACAAAAATAGTTCTGTAAGTGTACTATTTAGAAATCTAGAAATAAATATCATCTCCTTCATTATACCAATTATAAAGGTCTATTTTCATATCCTAGATACTCAATTTGAAAATGTCTTGCTTTTCCAGGAAGCTTTACACAGCCAATAGCCAATTTCTCAAGGCACCCTGTACACTTAGGTTAAGGTTCTTTGTTCCAGAAAAAGGATCTGAGTGCCTATTTTGAGTCTTTTCTTGATAATTTTGAATTCTTTGGACCAACCTCTTATAAAATATAAATGATCTTTTTTCTACCATATCATTATAGAGTTGACAAATCACTCTGGGACCGCTTGTTCACTTTCTGGTTGGTTGTTCATTGGGCTTGCATGATTAGTGTTGACTTGTCTATTCCATGAGGATCCTTTCAGTGAAATTCGGCAATATAATCTTGAAAACCACTTCCGTGGTCACATAGAAACAGCAATGCCTTGGAAACTCACCAGAGAACAAATGAATGAGGGACATTGTCACCCCCCTGCCCTGTGATGTTGTGGAGCTCTTTCCTTGGGGTTGACAGTGACATGAGGCAAATGACCTAATGATAGTGTCAGTGGTGACCCCTACATAGAACACAGTCATGATTCATTTATTTTTAATATAAAGATTAAATAGGCACAGAAGTTCTCTATTTTCACCCTTCATTCTAGTGAATTGCCTTTCATATACCATTCTGGATTGCAAGGTGTGTCTTTAAAGGGCCAACCTCCATGCTCTGCTTCTCAGCATTTTTCAAAATGTCCCTGAGTCAGAAGGGAGGGAGCATGAGCCACTGAGGTCTCTAAAGGAAAAAAGGAGCTTTGGCCAGGGTGGAGCAAGGGAGTCATTTCCTTGAGTTATTTTGCTTTACCTTAAAATTTTATGCAGTTTGTTTTCTATCTGAGAACGTTATACCTATGCATGCATTAATCAAACCTATTTGCATCAAACTCAAAGTGATAATTCAGGCGGAAGCCTGCTTGTTGTTCTAGTGTCTCATTTTTGAAGCACACATCTGTAGGATAAAGGAATAAGGTTGATCTGAAATTAGCACTAAGGAAAGCCAGCTATTGACCAAATTCATTCAAATGTTCCCTAGGAAACATTTTCTATTTGAGTCACAGTGGGAATTTATTCTCTAAATAAATATATATTTGCAGCCATAAATGCTGCAATTTTAAAGTATCATGTAGGAACTCAGAAATGCTCGCTGCTAGTTCATGGGCATTCTATTCCATGCATATTGTTTGCATTAGTCTTCTTTTTTTTATATGACAAAGAAAATTAAATAGCAGCAAATTGTTTGTAACCAGAAATGGTTGTCCCCTACCTCACCTTTTTTCTCCCCTACCTCTGGTGCCGATCCTCAAGGGAGATGGTTTTCAATTATTTTACTTTTTCATTTCATGTTTATTTCTAGATTTCTAAGTAGCATGCTAATGTGAGGGTTTTTTTTAAGCTTGAACATTACCTATTGGTTTTCTGTTGTGCTGGATGGCGATCTAGCACTCCTGTATTCCCTACTCCTGTTTCCTCTCTGCCATCCTTCCAACAGTTATATCCCATTGTTAGCTAAATCAGTAAAGGTATCGACATTACTGTGTTTGTGTAAATAACATTCACTGCAAAGCCTAAGTAATCCACTGTTATTATATTTTCCTTCTTGCAAAATGTTAAGTTTTCTTGGATTTAACAATTGCCTTATTTTCTGTCGGTATAGTTGTCTCTAAATTGAAGGCTTCGTTTCCCCTATTATATTGTTCATACATCACTCAACTTTGAAACGCTTAAGTGTATCCAATATGGTCTATCTACTTTTTATTATTTTTAATTTGTCCTGGAGACCTCCCTCCCAGCATCCTCCATCCTCCACCTATGATCAGATCTGGTTGCTTTCTAAGCCTGCCATGCAGCGTCTATCCTGGATCTTTTTTACCTTCTGGTGTTGGAGTCTCTGCTTCCTGGCTCTTACATTTTCTTTGCCCCCAGCCTATTCTCCCATTTTTCTGGCACCTTCTTCAGGAGCTTTCTGTGGTAGTCAGCCTCCCGTGGTCCCCAAAGATCCTTGATCCTGGATGTCTGTGCCTCGCTCAGATCCCTCCCATACTGAGCTAGGGCTGCCTTGGGCGGTGCATTGTATACAGGGAAGGCGATGATGCATAACTGCAACAGTGAGGCCATGAGGGGCACTGCAGCACTTGCCTGTTTCCTCCAATAACTTGCTTATTCTGTGGAAGTGAAACAATATTTGATGGTTAAGGGAGTACAAAGGTTCATATGTCCCCATGTGTCAATCTATTGGGGAGACACAAAGACACCCACCAGGGAATTTTTAATTTCCATTTTGCACTGAGTTAATACCCTTAGACTGGATGAACATTGAACACATGAATGTACCCTAATTTTATATGTATTTATTCATTTATTGGTGAGTCTAGGGACATAGGAAGTCATTGACATAGGAAGTCAAGACCATTCGGGCCTGCTAAGCCCTTGTGATCATAATGTAGGAAGCCCAGCCAATGATGAGCTTCTCTCTGCATCTTTGTGAGGGATCAACTTCAGTCGCTAATGCCGTTAAAACCAAGCACAGAAACAAACCCTTGATCACAGAATCACAAAGTGTAAATCAAGATTTCCAGAAACAATGCATCCATATATAATTAGAGCCCTGTCAAGGGCATTTTTATTTGGTAATACATCAAGGGCTTTTGGTATCATTAATAAAGTAAAACAATGTATTTTCATTATTGTTTATTTTGTCTTCATCTCATACTTTAAATCTTGCTTGTTTCATAATAGGTATTAGTATAGCAATACACGTAAACAAAATTTGTAAATAAATAAATGCACCTATATCTGTGGTACGTATTCAAAGCTTTCTAATGCATGTAAGGTCAAAAAAGTTTGGGGAGAGCTGAGATTATAAGCTACCATTTTTTCAGGGGTTTTTTTGTTTGTTTTTTAGACAGGCTCTCGCTCTGCTGCCAATGCTAAAATGCGGTGCTGCAATCATAGCTCTCTGAAGCCTCAAACTCCCAAACTCAAGCGACCCTCCTGCCACAGCTTCTCAAGTAGCTGGGACTACAAGCACAAACCACTACACCCAGCTAATCATCGTTTTTTCTTTTTAGTAGAGATGAGGACTGCATTACTGAGATGAGGTCTCACCATGTTGCCCAGGCTGGTCTCGAACTCCTGAGCACAACTGATCCTCCTGCCTCAGCCTTCCAAAGTGCTGGGATTACAATTGTAAGCCACCACGCCCAGCCACTTTTCAGTGTTTGCATAGGAAATTCTTGGACTAGGGATTGCTCTATCTAGGATGGCCTAGAAGGAGCCACATTGTAGCCTTAATGCTCCTCCTCCTTGGTCTTAGTATCAAATGTGAGCTTTATACACTTTATCTCCTTTAGTTCCCTGAGGTAATAATTAGCCGTGTTTTAGAGAGGAGGAAATTGAGAGTCTCTAGGTTTAGTAACTGGGGCTATATTTAACTATAAGTCAACCCAGGTCATACTGACTCCAAAGCACATATTAATATTACCCTGCCTTGAGATTCCATAAAAGTAGGCCTTCTTACAACTCAATTTTTCGTTCCATACATATTCTGCTTTACTATCCCTAAGACGTATAGTTTTTTGACACTTGAAAATCTCAGAAGTCAGGCTGTATCTTATAACTGAGGCGGTCTCAGCCCTGCTCCTGCCCAAGTGGCAGTCCTAATGCAGGAGTAGCTGTCTGTACACATGACCTGTGCACACTTTCTGACATTCTGGGAGTGTGAACAGTCTACTGTACCTGCACATGGTTTCAGACCACAAGCAATTTAAGGACATGAAAATCCTACGTGTTGAGAAACATGATCTTTTTTCTATGTTTAACACTGTTGCTTCCTTTAACCATTCCTAATGGGGTTTTCCTAACACACCATGCCCAGTTTATTTCATGTCTTTGTTCCATTTCTTTCATCTGTCTAGAATGTTCTTTCCTCATTCTCTTCCTGGTTTGTTCTCCTGCAAGACTCAGAGTTCAAGAGTCAGATTCAAGAGTTACCTTTGCACTGGGCACAGTGGCTCATGAGCTTGAATCCAGGAGTTTGAGACCACCCTGGGCAATATAATGAGACCTTGTCTTTACAAACTTTTTTTTTCTTTTTTTTTTTGAGACAGGGTCTCGCTCTGTCACCCAGGTTGGAGCGCAGTGGTGCAATCATGGCTCACTGTGGCTTCAACCCCGCTGTGCTCAAGCAATCCTCCTATCTCAGCCTCTAAAGTAGCTGGGATCACAGGTGCATGTCACCACACTCAGCTAATTTTTAAAATTTTTAGTAGAGACAAGGTCTCATAATGTTGCCCAGGCTGCTCTCAAACTCCTAGACTCAAGCAATCTGCCCATCTCAGCCTCCCAAAGTGCTGGGGTTACAGGTGGGAGACATCGCGCCTGGACCCCCAAAAATTAACAATTAGCTGAGTGTGGTGCTGTGAGCCTGTAGTCCCACTTACTGGGGAGGCTGATGTGGGAGGATTTCTTGAGCCCTCAAGGCAGAGGCTACAGTGAGTTGAGATTGTGCCACTGCACTACAGCTTGGGCGACAGAGTGAGACTTTGTCTCAAACAAAACAAAACAAAACAGTCACCTTCTCAGTAAAGCAGTCACAGAGCACTTAACTAACACGTTTCTCCCCTCTCAGTCTCCACTATCACACTTTCAGCTCTTAGAGAGGGGGCCTCAGCCATCGCTATGCCCCTGAACATATAGAACCTGCATGGGTACCACTGTGGACCCTCATAAAGGCGTCGTCCTCCATATCCCAATCCCTCTCTCGTTTGTGCCCCACCCACTGATTGAGCTTGCATGTCATGGACGGAGCCCCTTCTTCCTGTTGGCCTTGCAGTGCGCTGCAGTGTGCCACTGCCCTGTCCTGTCTGGGATCTGTATGTGATGAACTGGTGTGCTTCTGTTTCTTCATGGGCTCTGTGGAACTGCCCCTTCTGTGTCTCCCCTGACTTCTCTCTTGCTTAGGGCTCTCCTAGAGAGCCGCCATCTTGGTGGGAATAAACTGCGCACAGATCAGACAAGAGCCACAAGGGACCTGCCAATATCAACAGGTGTTCTGTGAAACGGACGCCTGACCATGGGTCACACATTTAAACATTAGGCTGTCTGCCAGGATAAAGAGGTACCCCATGAAAGACTCACTGTAAACATCCATGATGAAGTTCCCTGGAGCGCCTCAAGGGCAGGGCTAAAGTTTGTGGCCACTCTCCTGAAGGAGACCACAAGACCAAATTAGAGTAAAACACAGCACCTACTGGCCAGGGTGTCAACGGTGAAGGGGGCAAACGCACTGCTAAAGAATGGCCTAAGGCTGAGAGTCCTGAAGGAAGAAGCACACTTCAAAGGGGAGCCGATTTGTGTCCCCCAGAATACATGTACTGAAGTCCTACTGAGAAGGTGACCTTATTTGGAAGTGAAGCCATTACGGATATAATTAATTAAGTTAGGATAAGGTCATGTGGGAACAGGGTGTGCCCCTAGTCCAGTATGACTCGTGTCCCTTATGGAAGAAGAAAATGTGGACACAGACATGCACACAGGGAGAAGAACACCTTGTGCAGATAAAGGCAGTGATCAGGATGTTTCTACAAGCCAAGCAATGCCAAAGTTTGCCCCAAAGCCCCAGAAGCAGGAGCAGAGTCTCTCTCCCAGCCCTCTGAAGGAACTAATGCTGCCCATACCGCCTCCATAGTCATGCGGCCTCCAGAATGGGAAGATTACATTTTTGTTGCTTAAGCCACCCAGTCCATGGTACTTTGTTACACCAGCCCTACGAAACGATTGCAGGAGCCTCCTTCCTCAAAACTGCTGGTCAGGCCTCACTGGGAAGGTGTAACTGTTGCCCGATGGATGACAGATTAGTTTCCTGAACTGGCCCAGGTGAGAACTGGTCCAAGTTACAGGGCTGAGCTGGCAGGAAACAGCCACTGACTCTCTCAGGCTGGCAGAGGAAGCCTCCAAAAGCCTCCTGCAGGTACCCGTGGGCTGTGGCTGGTGGGCAGGAAAGGGCAACGTGGAACTCACTAAGAACTGTAGGGTGCCATTCAGGCTTGGTTGGGGGAGTACCGGTGGATGCCCACCTCCCATGTCACTGGTAGCTGTGCAGGAGGAGCAATGAGAAAGCAAAGGAAGCGTGCTGGGTGCTAGGAAGAGAAGCCCCTTCCTCCTGCATTGGTTCGCCCAGTGCCCTGTATGCACACGCAAAGGAGAAACTCACAGTGCTCGATGTCAGGGTGGAGTAAGCGACAAACAGTCCATTTGGAGCAGAGGGGTAACAAATTTGTAGCCAGCTCACCCCTTCTTCCCTTCAATGTATTTAAAGAATATAAAATAGAATGTACGATTTTGAGAAGGATTTGTTTCCACCAAGGGAGTGGTCAAACAAGGGCTGGGGGGCCACATGGCAAAACTGTTCTCCACGGGGTTTCTTAAGATTTTTTTTTGGTGCCACGTGCTTCTTTGACTCTCTGGTGAAGCCTGTGTGTCTTTTCTCAAAATAATGTTTTTAATATGCGTAATCTAAAATACATAGAATTAACAAAGAAACCAACGACATCAAAACAAAGTAATATAAATATTTAAAAAAAAAAATTTGTGGCCAGGTGCTGTGGCTCACACCTGTAATCTCAGCAATTTGGGAAGCCACGGCAGGAGGATCACTTGAGGCCAGGAGTTTAAGACTGTCCTTAACACCATCGCGAGACCCCATCTCTACAAAAATTTTTTTTTAAATTAGCCAGGCATGGTGTACACACCTGTAGTCCTAGCTGCTTGGGAGGCTGAGATGGGAGGATCACTTCAGCCCAGGAGTCTGAGGCTGCAGTGAGCTATGATTATGCCACTGTACTCCAGCCTGGGTGACAGAGCGAGACCCTGTCTCAAAAAAACAAAATGAAACAAAACAAAACAAACAAACAAAAAGCAAAACCAAATTTGTGATATAGTTTGATGATTAATTCTATGTGTGAAATTTATGGCATCATGGAGAGCCCAGAAAGCTGGCTAAACATGATTTCTGGGTATATCTGTCAGGGTGTTTCCAGATAAGGTTAGAATTGAATGGTAGCCTCAGTAAAGCATTGTGGATGGGCATCAGCCAATCTGTTGAGGGACTGAATACAACAAAAAGTTGGAGGAAAAGGGAATTTGCTTGCTGTGCCTGACTGTTGAGCACAGACATCCGACTTCACCCCTCAGTGGAAACTTGACACCATTGGTCCTCTGGATCTCAGAACTGTACCACCAGGCTCCCCAGGTCTCGAGCTTGAAGATGGCAGATGGTGGGACTTCTTGACCTCTATGATTGTGATAGACAATACCTTATTTTATTTATACACAGACACAGACCCACACACACAAATACACACACATATATATATGTGTACAAGATAAAATTCCTAAGAAGGAAAGTAGCTTAAAGTTTAGACAGGGTTTCATTTTAATATTAAAGCATTTTGCGTGGTTTTTTTTTTAAAGTGGAGTCCTTATTTAATGGGAGGAATGGGCCCTCCTGCCTCCCTGCTTCCACAGCCCCGGGATAGACTTCACAGCCTATGGAATCATCACACCACACTGTCATTACCGCCTATGTCGATAGTCCCTTTCCTAGAATGAGCTTCCAGAGAGCCAGAATTGGCATGCTGCATCATTTCTACCCCACCAACCAGTGGAGCACCACCTCCGTGCCGGGGCTCCAGAGGTATTTGTTGGATGAAGAGGACACAACAAGAAAGTATGCCAGCACCTTTTTTTTTTTTTCCTTTTTTCATGAGGCTACCCTAAGGGAGAGTGGAATTGAGCAAAAAAGGAATGTGCAACCTGGGGACTTTAGTTCTGTGCTCCAGCCTGTGCCTGCCAGCCTTGGCCACTCTGCCCTAACTTCCAGTTCTGCCTTCTGGGATGTTGCTTTACATAAGCAGGATAGGGCAGGAATATATATATTACACATATGTATACACATACATATATGTAATTATGTAAATTATGTAATAGTTATGTATTATTATAATATGATAATTATGTATTATTATAATAATATAAAGTATCTATGTTTATGTTATTATATTATATCAATATCATTATAAATATATATTGAATGACTAGATAAAACAATACTAATAATTAATAATATATATTATTATTTACATTTGTATATATTATAGATGCCACCATGCATATAAAATACAAAAGAACTATATTATAGGTAACATAAAATATAACATATTATAGATATAGTAGTAATATAAATATAACTATAATTATAGGTAATATATTTAATATAATTTAAAAGTTTAATATACAGTATAAAAAAGTGTGTATATAATCATGATGTATATATTTATATATACAATGTGTGTATATGTGCATATATTATATATGTATATGTGCATATATATGTATATACTATATATACATCTGTATATCTAATATACATATATACTTATAGATATATTATACATACATATATCATACATTATATACATAATACAATATATAATACATATAATACATGCATATATAATATACATATATAATACATGCATATAATATAATAAACATATATTATATATACAGATGTATATATGCATACATATGTATTTAATATACATACATTAATACACATCTATATGTATATGTATGTTATACAAACATGTGTATCGTATGTATATTACATATACATATGTATACATTATATATGCATACATATGTATATGTTATATACGTATGCATATATACACACATATTGTATATATAATATATGCATATATATGCAATATGCATATATATCCACACATATTGTTCTGCCTCCTCTGGAGAGCTCTAATACACAAGTGCTTCTTTATTAATGCACTGAAAACCAAGATCTAGCAGTAGATTCAATAGCTACATTTCTTCTAAGTAGTGATGAGTACAAATAACATCACGGACTATTTGTAGCCACTCTGAAGTGATATGAAAATATCTGTGTTTTGGACACTTCCGCTTCCGATTTATTTATTTATTTATTTATTTTTGAGACAGAGTCTCACTCTGTTGCTCAGGTTGGAGTGCCATAGCGTGATCTCAGCTCACTGCAGACTCTGCCTCCTGGGTTCAAACAATCCTCCCGCCTCAGCCTCCCAAGTAGCTGGGTAGCTGGGATTACAGGCGTGAACCATCACACTCAGCTATTTTTTTGTATTTGAGTACAGAGCGGGTTTCGCTATGTTGGCCAGGCTGGTCTTGACCTCCTAGCCTCAAGCCATCTGCCTGCCTCGGCCTCCCATAGTGCTGAGATGACAGGTGTGAGTCACCATGCCCAGTCCATTTTCAGTTCTTTATTCCAGAAGTTGCTGGCTGAGGTAGCGTGTGAGTGAGTGTGCTCTCTGTGGGAGTCCACCATGGCATACCGTGGCCAGGGCCAGAAAGTGCAGAAGGTTGTGGTGTAGCCCATCAACCTCATCTTCAGATGCTTGTGGGTCTATGAGCAAGTGAATATGTGGACAGGAAGCTTTATCATTGGTTTCGATGAGTGTAAGAACCTTGTATTAGATGATGCAGAAGAGATTCATTCTAAAACAAAGTCAAGAAAACAACTGGGTCGGATTATGCTAAAAGGAGATACTATTATTCTGCTACAAAGTGTCTCCAACTAGAAATGATCAATGAAGTGAGAAACTGTTGAGAAGGATACACTCTGTTTTTTAGATGTCCTTTGTCCAATATGAACATTTATTCGCATTGTTTTGATTACCCTTATGTCATTACAAGATGATGATAAATGCTCTAGGATTGTTTGAATTAAAGAAAGAAAGGAAAGAAAGAAAGAAAGAGAAAGAAAGAAAGAGGGGGGAGGGAGGGAGAAAGAGAAAAAAGAAGAAAGAAAGAAAGAGAGAGAAAGAAAGAAAGAGAGAGAGAAAGAAAGAAAGAAAGGGGGAGGGAGGGAGAAAGAGAAAAAAGAAGAAAGAAAGAAAGAGAGAGAAAGAAAGAAAGAGAAAGAAAGAAGGAAAGAAAGAAAGGAAAGAAAGGAAGGAAGGGAAAGAAAAGAGGAAAGAAAGGAAAGAAAGAAAGAAAGAAATAAGAAAGAAAAAGAAAGAAAGAACAAAAAGAAAGAAAGAAGGGAACAAAGGAGGAAAGAAAGAAAAGAAAGAAAATATCTGTGGTTTGTATGGGTGATGTCACAGATAGTGCTAATACTGGCAATTGTTGCTTACATTCAGAATTGAAGAAAATGCTAAATTTAAGTCAGAAGTTAGTGGGAAGGAAAAAAAAAAAAGATAAAATTCTTCTATTCACATTTGTGGACCCCTGAGTTAAGAATCCCTGCGCAGGCCGGGCGCGGTGGCTCAAGCCTGTAATCCCAGCACTTTGGGAGGCCGAGACGGGCGGATCACGAGGTCAGGAGATCGAGATCATCCTGGCTAACACGGTGAAACCCCGTCTCTACTAAAATACAAAACTAGCCGGGCGAAGTGGCCGGCGCCTGTAGTCCCAGCTACTCGGGAGGCTGAGGCAGGAGAATGGCGTAAACTCGGGAGGCGGAGCTTGCAGTGAGCTGAGATCTGGCCACTGCACTCCAGTCCGGGCGACAGAGCGAGACTCCGCCTCAAAAAAAAAAAAAAAGAATCCCTGCGCAAGAGGCAGTTCCAGCACTAGCACTGAAGTTGATCAAGATTTCACCACATATCAGGCAGGTATTTTTGAGGTTCGCACCAGGAAAACTAATTATCTAAACACAAGTGTCAGCCATTTCTATGTCCTTTATATGCATCAAATATTGTTCTGGAAGCTTTAGGTGCCTCTCTGGATGACCCACTGAAAGGCCTCTCCTACTCCTCTTGTCTCTCCCCTGCCATAATTGCTGCCTCCTGCATGAGGAAGCAAACAAAACACAAATGCATGTGGTCTGAAATGTGAGGAAGAGGAAAGTTCCTGGCTTCACAATGCTTGCTCACATGAAAACACAATCATGTACTTCATAATTCTTGGTGGGAGGGTCGTGTGGTTCCGCCCACGCCTTCGCCAACTGAGTCAGTCAAAGAGGAAATGCTTGTGTATTTGCATGGGTGGTGCTGGGCAGGAAAACTGACCCACTGACCACTGGTGAGGATAAAGACATGACTGACTTCCTTCACTGTGTTGCACAGCTTGCAAAGCAATGTCCCAGAAGGCAGAGCTAGAAGTTAGGGCAGAGTGGCCAAGGCTGGCAGGCACAGGCTGGAGCACAGACCTAAAGTCCCCAGGCTGCACATTCCTTTTTTGCTCAATTCCATTCTCCCTTGGGGTAGCCTCATGAAATAAGGGAAAAAAAAAAAAAAAGGTGCTGGCATACTTTCTTGTTGTGTCCTCTTCATCCAACAAATACCTGTGGAGCCCGGGCATGGCGGAGGTGGTGCTGCCCTGGTTGGTGGGGTCGAAATGATGCAGCATGCCAATTCTGGCTCCCTGGGAGCTCAGTCCAGGGAGGAGAACATCGACGTGGGCACTAATGACAGTGTGGTGTGATGACTCCATAAGCTGCAAAGTCTATCCCGGGGCTGTGGAAGCAGGGAGGCAGGAGAGCCCATTCCTCCCGTTAAATAAGGACTCCACTTTTTAAAAAATGACATGCAAAATGCTTTAAGATTAAAATGAAACCCTGCCTAAACTTTGAGTTATTTTCCTTTTTAGGAATTTTATCTTGTACAGAAACATAACCAACAAATATTTAGCCAGGGGGAAAGAAAGGAGACACAGAGTGACTTGTCATCACCCTGGAGAAAGCACTCATTTCCACCACCTCTCACTTCCAAGACGCCTTTTTGTCCAGCCCCACTCCCTGCCAAAGTCAATAAAAACACCAAGAAGTCAAATAATAAGGATAAAACAGTCTGTAAAATTCCATAAAGCAACTAAATTTGAAGACAAATTCTGGTTGCCATCCCTTTGAGAGGAGTGAGTGAGTTAGGATCTGGCGATGAATGAAGGAAATCGTGACAGGTCAGACTCTGAGACAGCACTCAGCACAGCCCTGCCCGCATGGTTTAGCAAGTGCTAGAAGCAGGGCCGAGGCCAGTGCAGCTTGGCATTCTGCTCCCTGGGGAAATCGGGCTGAGAGAGATCGCAGGGCTCAGCGTCTGGGTGAAATGTGGAGATCTTTTCACTAATGTTGTTGGAGGGACAGCCTCTTATGTGTCTTCTCGAAGACCACCTATTGTTTTTCTGGGTGGAAAAACAGGAGCGGGAAGCTTGAGTTGATAACCTGGACACTAGCACAAGTGGCCACCTGCATGGCAACCAAGTAATTAACACATTTCTGAGGGCAGCTTTGGGAAAGTAATGGGTGCCAGCAATGCCACCTCTCCTTTCTCTGCCAAATATGAGAGTAAATTAATTGTCCAATTTGTACATTTTTAGAAAGTGTTATGATAGAAACCAGTCCATCCATTTTCTACCATTGGGCATATATTTGGCCTCACCTGGCTGTGCCTGAAGAAAAAATTTGACTTCTTGGTTTGTGAAAATCATTCTTTACATACCTTTTGAAAAGATTCCCACAAGGAACACTATGCATTTTCTCCAATTTTGGAGGGGAAAAATATCTGCAAGGAAAATCTGAGTATTTGTAACATCCTCCACGATCCGACCAGCATGAACCCCTCATCAAACGTTCTTTTGTGGGCAACTCCCTTAAACCTCAAAGTCAGCAGGGGAGGAACCCTAGGGAGGGAGAATGGGAGGTCCCCGATGGCTCGGGCAACCACAGTCTCCATCTGTCTTAACAGTGCAGAGAATTACTACCATGGGCCTCCGCAAAGCCCAATTCCATACATTTGGAGCTGGGACTAACTAGGAAGTGTCTAGGTGCCAAAGTAAATGAGCTTCCTCCCTGGGGTGGTGCCAAGGCCCTGAATTTAGACCACAGCTGAAAGGGCCCTTGGAAAACTTGTGGAAAGCTCCCCTAGGAAGATGGAAGAAATACACACACTGTCTCTGTGTCCAGCACTCAAACTGCTCTGCAAATCACTGCAGGGTATTGCAAGAGCTGCAGCTGTCTCATGTGGAGCCTTCGTCTGGTCCCTAGGTGGACTCTGGCAGCCACTGGGGCCCTTGCAGATGTAGTGAACCATTCTGCAGAGACGAATTCAAACCAAGAAAAAGGATAGATAACTTGTTTTTGGTCCAAGCTTCAGGTCCCAGATCTGGGGCGACTTAGAATGTCTCCCTCTTTATCCACCTTTCCTCCAAACCTACCATCTACCCACTGCTTCTTTTTTCTTCTCTTCAACTTTTAAGTTTAGGGGTACATGTGCAGGATGCGCAGTTTTGTTACGTAGGTAAACGTGTGCCATGGCTATTTCCTGCACGGGTCGTCCATAACCTCGGTATTAAGCCCAGCGTCCATTAGTTATTCTTCCTGATGCTCTCCCTCCCCACATTCCCCACTCTGACGGGCCTCAGTGTGTGTTCCTCCCCACCATGTGTCCATGTGTTCTCATCATTCAGCTCCCACTTATAAGCGAGAACATGTGGTGTTTGGTTTTCTGTTCCTACATTAGTTTGCTGAGGATGATAATAGTTTCCAGCTCCATCCATGTCCCTGCAAAGGACATGATCTCATTCCTTTTATGGCTGCATGGTATTCCATGGTGTATATGTATCATATTTTCTTTACTCAGTCTATCATTGGTGAGCATTTGGGTTGATTCCACATCTTTTCTATTGTGAATAGTGCTGCCACGAACATACACATGCATATATCTTTATAGTAGAATGATTTATATTCCTTTGGGTATATGCTCAGTAATGGGATTGTTTGGTCAAATGGTATTTCTGCCTCTAGATCTTTGAGGAATTGCCACACTGTCTTCCACAATAGTTGAACTAACTTACATTCCCACCAATACCCACTGCTTCTAAAACAATCCCTTGAAATAGACTTTCACCTTGGCCCATGAGATAGAAGCCAAGAGGAGGCTTACTGTAGCTGAGGACAGAAGCTATTTCTCTTACTGTCTCCTGTCTCTGAAGAGGAGGAGGAAGTAAAAGTTGAAAAACAACAGGAATGATGTCAGTGGCAAGACCAGCTGGTGCCATTGATGACCAGGCCTGAAGTTAAAAGATTAACCCCCCACTCTAGCCACATGTGCTCTCAATCTATCATGACCCTTTCACGTGGAACCCCTTAGAGCTGCAAGCCCTTAAAAGGGCCAGGAACTCTGTCTTCAGAGAGCTCAGCTCTTGAGACACAAGTCTGCCAATGCTCCCAGCCAAATAAAAAAAAAAAAACCTCTTTCTTCTTTAATCTGGTGCCTGAGGAGTTTTGTCTGCAGCTCATCCTGCTATAGAGCTAGAAGAGGACTGGAATTAGCCAATGGGGAAGTGGGTGAAATGAATCTCAGAAGAGCTATTCCAGAGGACAAAGGGACAGTGAGGTCCCATCTTCTGATGTGCCCTAATGACCTTGGTGTGGAAACCCCAAACCCTATCGCTCCACCTGTCAAGAAGAGAGACAGGTCAGCCTCCAGGCTGCCTCAGCTGTCCTGGGCCTGCTCTGGTGCCTACATAGTCTTCAAAGAAAGAGGCCTTGTCTTCCCGAGGGAAACATTCCCAGGTCTGCCGTCCCAGGCAGCTGCATGAGACAGATGTATCCAGGCTATGATGGAAGGGAGGGGAGAGGCCAGGACCAGTGCAAAGTCCCTAACTTCCCCTGCATGGCTTCGCTGAGTTCTGACCAGAGTTCCTACTGTGGGGGGAGCTTGAACCCTTTCCAAGTTTAGAGCCTGAACTCTAACCAGCCTGGCTAAGCAGGACTTGAAGAAGCTGCCAAATAAAAAAGACCTGCCAGTTCTCCGCCTAGGTGGATACCCAGTCAGCCTGGTGCAGTTTTGGGGGTCCCTCCCACCCGGGGACCTTGTTGGTCAGGCAGATCAAAGAGGTTAGTTATTTTCAGAGATGGGACAAACTGGAAGCTCTCAGCATTCTCTTACCTCTGTGACAGGACCCTTAGACTAATGACATATTTAGTTAAATAGGAGCAGGTATGAGAGATAGCAAAATGTCCTCCAACAGAATTTCAGCCAATCTGTGTCACTTCCAAATGTGGTTTTACATTGATTTGTTAGGAATTGATGGTTTATGAAAAGGCAAAGGAAGAAATGAGATGCTTTGCAGGTTTAAACTGCTGGATGGGCCCCCCTCCTCCGGGATTGTCTGTGATTCTGAGACCCAATGCCTTAGCTAAGGGCGTTCTGTGCTGTCAGAAAGGGGTGGTGTTGACTGGTGTTACTTGAATCTTGTTGAAGGAGGCTTGACTTCAGATGGTAAAATTCAGACAGGCAGAGAAAGAAGAATGTGGGGAAGACTCTAGGATGGGAAGAAAATTCAAGCACGGATGAAATAGGAGTCACCATGCGATATTCAGGAGACATTGAGGGGACAGGGCATATCTGGTTGGGATGGGGCATGGCTGCACCATGGAGGGCCTTGAATGCTCCTTTCGGGATGAATTGTTACTTACTGAAGGACCCTGTAGTAAATAAGAGGTTTTTCTCTATGCGGAGGCCCTAGAGCCAGGGGAATCCACGTTCAGCTAGATCATTGAGTTCTGAATCTTTCCTCTCCAAAATCCCTGTTAGCTCCACACATTCCAAAGCTCTGAAATGAGACAGTTACAGAATCTTTCTCTCCCTTTCCCTGCCTTGACTACTGCCAATCAGGGCAGGCGTTCTCGCAAATATTTTATAATTGCAGGAGGAAAATGGTGCCCTGGCTCCAAAGTGGCATTGAGGACCCAAGCTATATTTAGTTTCTGATTTTCCTCCCTGGCGGGTGGGCTTGTGTCATTGATGTGGTCCCACATCAGTGGGTGCTGCCCCACCCTCATCTTCACTGCTGCCTGGGAGGCATCAGGAGAGTCTTCTATAACTGAGGAAGATATCACCCTTCACCTGTGCCTCATTGGATACAACTGGGTCCTGTGGCCACTGCTGGCTACAAGGGAAGCTGGCAAATGGGACTAGGAAGGGAGGGGCCAATGCTGCTGGGACTGGTTTGAGCCAATTACGATTCATGCCCTGGGACTGAAAATAATAAGGTCAAACAAAGCAGAGATTCTGCGATCAGACAGCAGAGGGGTGGCTTTTGGAGAGAGGTCAGTGGGGCAGGCAGGTCTTTTCCCAGCACCCGCTGTTTGCACAAATAATGACAATGAGGCTGAACAGTGAAAGGACCAGCCTAGGGTCACAGAGCAAGCACAACTCCAGAGCACAGCACCTCCAGACTGGGCGCTGTCTTTTCTCCTGGGATCCCAGCACAGTGGACCAAGTGCTGGTGGCTCAATGTAAATTTCAAGGCCCCAGGAACTCCTTCACTGAAGATACTACAGTTTTTAACCCTTACTATAATAACCTGGGGAACTTGCAGAAACTCATGAATGTCCAGACTTCATTCCTTGAAGTTCAGATTCAATTGGTCTGTAGTAGGTCCCAGGCAGCCTCCTTTGCAAAGCTTTCCAGGTATAATGGTGTTCTACTCTCCCCAGTTATTCAATGAAACACAAACTTAGGTGTTTCTATGAAGCTGGATGAGATCAAAGCCCCAAATCAGCTGACTTTAAGTAAGGGAGAGTATCCTAGGCCAGCAGTCCCCAACCGCTTTGGCACCGGTCACCAGTGTCATGCAAGACAATTTTTCCATAGATAGGGTAGGGTGCAGGGGGATGGTTTCAGGATGATTCAAGCATATTTTATTTATTGTCCATCTTTCTATTATTATTACATACTCACCATAATGCAGAATCAGTGGGAGCCCTGAGCTTCTCCTCCTGCAACTAGATGGTCCCTCCTGGGGGTGATGGGAGGCAGTGACAGATCATCAGGAATTAGATCCTCATACAGATCCTAACAGGCCACGGACTGCTACCAATCTGTGGTCCAGGGGCTGGGGACCCCTGTCCTAGACAATCCAGATGGGCCTGATTCAATGCATCGAGAGGCCTTAGAAGCAAAGCTGGGGCATCCTTAATGAAGAATAAATGTCATGGTGGACAGCAGCATCAGCTGGTGTCCGCGAGTTCCAGCCTGCCCTATGGATTTCAGACTTGCCTCGTCACACCTCGTAATTAAGCCAATTCTACCCAATAAATCTCAAATTATACATCTCTCACCGCTTCTGCTGAGAACCAGGGAATTATTCAGTAGTTGTTAAGCCAAAAGGCATCAGAGTAAAATAACCCAAGGTCAAATCTCATTTCCTCCCTGCGACCTCCGCGGCTGCAGTTCCCTCAGCTATAAAGTGGGAATCTCTGTGTTCAGCGCACAGGCATCCTGTGAAGGGTAACTGCTCTCAGGCGTGTTTACATTCACTACACATCGGGACCGAGTGGTGTCCGCTGCTCTTATACTGCTGGCCTATTCCGGGCCATGAGCAAATAAATGTTCGGATAAAAAATGCACCTGGTGTTCCCTCACATTGCTTGACATCTAAAGTTTAGGATCTTGGAGTGACCCAATCCGGCTTCCCCCAGCTTGCTCCTGCAGTAGGCAAGAGGGCGCCTGCGCACACAGACACGCGGACGCTGCACCCCAGCAGGTGCAGGACACCGAGGCGGCCACCCAGCTCTGGTCATGAAATCAGCCCGGAGTTCCATCGGCCACCCATCATGACTCTCCTGGGAGTTTTAATAGGGGTTTTGGTTACCCCTATTAAAGCAGCAGGTCTCGCTGCTCACTTGGTGAGTCGTGGCGGTCCTGCTGGTCCTGCCGCCGCCGCACTCGGTTTCGGGGCTGCTGCTCCGCGCCGCGCGGCATGGACGCTCTCCTCCCGGAGACTCCCGCGCCTTCCACCCGCGCCTCCCGGAGGGCCTGCTCGGCCTCCAGCCTGGCGAAGCAGTGCCCTCTGGCGGCCGCGCACTGCAGCAGCGGCTTGCTCTGCAGGCCGAAACCTGAAGCCGGCTCTGGGCTCTGATTTCCTCCTAAGCTACTACTGTTTTTTGACTTGGAAATCCATAGGAAATCCAAAATTGTATGTTTTCTTTTCTGTGTGAAAGAATTTTGTATTTTCCACCGACAAGAAATTAGATGTTTCTATTCCTGGTAGTGAACAATGTGAGGCTGGATACATTTACCACCTCACCTGCACATGTGAAGGCGACCCGACATTAAAAGTAGGGAAACTCCATGTTGATTTCGGTGATAAGGTACACGTGCACAAAAACCACCCTCCTTATTTCCACAACTTCCAGTCCTGAGAACTGGTCACTCCAGCAGGTTTAAGGTAAGAATCTGTGGATCAAAGTTAAGCCTTGGATGGGCAGAGAGGAACCGCCTCTTTGTCTATTAACCCTGTCACTAGCCCTCCGCCTATGGACCTCAGCCCCTCGTGTCACCCCTCTTGGTCTCCGTCTCCTAACTTAGGAAAGAAGAGGATTAAAATAGAGCCTCTTCAGCTTTCGCATTTAGGATCCAAGGGCTAGTCATTCTGGGTTAGTCATTCATTCAGCAAATACCATGTTAAGTGGAGGGGGTTCAGATTCACCAGGGAGCAAACCTGTGCATTCCTGGATCTTAAATTGTAACAAGGGAGAAAGGTAATAAGCAATAAACCTAAAGATGACACAGTGTGTTAGAAGGTGAGAATGAACGCCAGGTGGAAACTGGCACAGGTGTGGGACTTGAAAGTGGTCGCCCAGGGAAAGGCTGAGAGCGGGGGCAGTTTCAGGTGACGGAATCAGGCCAGGACTCTGAAAAGTGTCCTTGGAGCAAAGACCTGTGGGAGACGGACATGAGAAAGCCATATGATCTTTCTGAAGAAAGATCCTTCTGCCTTCCAGGCAGAGGGAAGCGTGCAGAGGCTCGAGGTGAGAACGGGCTGATAAACTTGCGGATCAAGGAGAAAGCCTGCGTGGCTGAGTCAGAGTGCCTGAAGAGTAGCGATGCCTGGCAAGGCTAGGAGGTCACAAGAGATGGCTACACAGAACCTGCTGGGCCACTGCAAAGGATTTGCCCTTGACTCTGAAAGAAACGGGGCCATTGGAGGTTTTGAGCAGAGGAGTGGCACAATCTGCCTGATGTTTTCAGAGGGTCTGCCTTAGCCTGCTCTGGCTGCCATACTTAACAAAATGCCACAGACTGGATAACTTACACAATAAACATTTTCTCACGACTCTGGAGGCTAGAAAGTCCAAGAAAGTCCCGTGAAGAGGCCAGGAACTGTGACTAACACCTGTAACCCCAGCACTTTGGGAGGCTGAGGTGGGTGGATCACTAGGTCAGGAGTTCGAGACCAGCCTGGCCAATATAGTGAAACCCCCATCTCTACTAAAAATACAAAAATTAGCTGGGTGTGGTGGCACATGCCTGTAGTCCCAGTTACTCCGGAGGCTGAGGCAGGAAAATTGCTTGAACCCAGGAGGTGGAGGTTGCAGTAAGCCGAGATCGCACCACTGCACTCCAGCTTGGCGACAGAGCGAGACTCCATCTGAAGAAAAAAGAAAGTCCGGTGAGGGTCCTCTTTCTGGCTTGCTCATGGCTGGCCACCTGCCCACTGTGTCTTCACATGGTAGAGAAAGACAGCAAGGCCTGGTGTCTTCTTCCTCTTCCCATAAGGGCATTAATCCCATCATGCGGCTCCACCCATGTGACCTCATCCAAATCTAATCATCTCCCAAAGGCCCCACCTCCAAATACCATCACACTGGAGGTTGGGGCTTCAACATATGAATCTGGAGGAGATTCAAGTGTTCAGCCCTTAACGAGGTCACCCAGGCTACTGTATGAGCTAGATCACAAGGGCTGGCGGAGATGGGGTCAGGAAGAGCAGGAAATCACAGTGAGCATTGAGGAGAGGGTGGTGGCTGTGGCTTGGGCTGCTATGGTAGTAGTGGAGACGGTGAGGAATAGTCAGATTCTGGAGAGACTTTGAAAGCAGAGACCACAGGATTTTCTGACAGGTTGAATGCAGAATGTGAAAGGAAAAAGAAGTAAAGGATGTTTAAATCTGAAGGAGGTAACTGGAAGCTGTTATTGAGAGGGGAAATTGACAAGGGTGGGGCAGAGGTCTGCAGGGGGGGCCAGACATTTCATTTGGGACATGTTGATAAAGTTTAAGACAGCTATTTGTGAAGAGAGAGAAGTGAATGTGTAAAGTTCAGGAGATTCAGGGGAGACTTGTTGCTGGAGACAATTATCCTATAAAAACGTGGGTTCCAGAGTCAGGTGGATTTGTGTTCAAATATCTGTCCTGTTACTTACTGGCTATGTCAGCCTGAAACAAAGTCTTAGCTTCTCTGAACCTTGTTATTCAATATTTATTTTTTCAGCTCCTCCTGTGTCAGGCACTGTACCGGGTGCTGGGATTGAAAAAATAGGCAAAGCAAAGTCCCTGTGCTCATGGACTCTACACTGGTCAAACAGGGATGAGAATAAAAGTCCACTTAGTGTTCATTGAATGAATAAAGTGTATAAATTGCCTCAGGCACTCAGTATAGTGATTTGCCCAGTAAATAGCTGATCTCACCACTCTTTCCTTGCTTTCTACTAATTGGGGGACAATTTGTGTTGCATACTTGGACTGACCAGTAAAAGTCTAGGGGACATTTTGGGTGTCAGCCTTCCAGTGCCACGGAAACTATAGAACTGACTCCCCAAAACCAGAAGGTGGTCCCGAATACCAGAAATTATAGAATCATATGTTGCCTGCACAGCAGAATACAGCCTCTGATTTTTTTCCTTTGGAATTATTCTGGAGACCAGATACTAAACCCAGCTCAGGGACACTGCAACACTGACTAAAACGGAGCTGGTGCCTGAGGATGAACGGGGAGTCTAACAAGCAAATAGCTGGGGCAGCATCTTACCATGAGGGTTGTTCTCACTGCAATCAGCATCCTCTTAGACAGAAGTGCTATATTTCTTCTTGAGTGACAGATTTCCGGGATTGCTTCTTTTACTCTAAACTAACTCTTGGAGATGAAAAGTCAACCACAGAGAGGAGCTCACCAAGGGCGAGAAGAGGCCCTGGGATGGAAGTCTGAGGCCCCTGAACATTCAAAGTGTGGGCAGAGAAAGAGGCTGCCAAGGGTGCTGAGAGGCAGTGGCTGTTGAGATGGGAGAGGGCAAGAGCAGGGCAGGGAAGATCGAGAATGGGAGGTGGGAGCAAAGGGCAGCCCCATGCAATGCTGCAGAGGAGACAAGCAAGTGGAAGCCGGGGAGGCCGCACTGGATTTAGCCATGTTGCTTCCGTCCATGGCCTTAGTTACAGCCGGGGAGCAGTGGGCTGAGGAATATATGGAGGATAAGGAAGAAGAGACAATGGACAGAAATATCATTTAAGATATTTGGCTGTGAAAAGCAAGAGACTGGATTATCTAGACAAGGCAAATGTGAATTCGAGAAAGAATTTTTCAAAGAAAGAATGGTGAACACTGTTCTAGCCTGGGAAGCGTTGTGCTCTGCTTGGAGAAGGATAGGGACACATGACGGGAAAGTGGTGCCAGGAACAACTTGAGATGTGGGGAGTGCAGTCTTCCCCAAGGGAGAGTGCAAATATCAAAATAGAGGACTATGGGCTGGCCTGGAGAGCACAGCACCACCTGCCGCAAGCATGTTCCAGGGGAAGGTACAGAGAAGTGAGGGAGTAAATGAGGGGCTGGGAGTCCCAAGACAACATCCTGAGCTCAAGTAGGGTTAGATGAATGGAGAAACACCTCCTTGGTCACGGCAGGAGCCACGAGGAACGATGAGAAGAGGATGCTGGGGAGTTTGCAAGTGAGGCCCAGTGGATGATTTCCATTGCTCTATGAAGTGGGAAGAGACTCAGTCAGGCTGAGATGGATCAGGAGTTTGGAGACACAGAGTATATTCATTAATTATTTCCTTGTTATTTCCAAGACTTTTGTTATTTCCAAGACTTTCTAATCAAGTCTGATGCTTAGCACGTGGCACACTGTTATCCATAGAACCACCTCCTCTGATCCTCTCTCTCCCCAGGCCAAATCCATCCTCCCTCTAGTTCCCACAACCCTTTGTACACGTCTCTCTTATGGCTCCAACCATATTCATTATCCAAGTTTTGGGGAAAGGCCATTGAGGATGAATGCGGATGGTGGTAAAATCCAACCAGATTAGTCTTAACTGCTGTGGCTCTCACACAAGTACCCTGGGATCCTTCCAAATTGAATTCAAACTCAGTTTGGTTAGGGTCTTCCAGGGTTTTTGTTACAGTGTGCAGAAGGTGACCGCTTAATACCCTTTTCAGAGCATTCTTCTTTGAGGTCATGTGAGAGGGGCGCTGTATTGGGAATTGTAATATTTCCAAATAATGGTGCCCATGGTTCTCTGATGAGTGGTCCAAACCTAGACCTGAATGAGCATTCATCTTCTCTTCCTCTCTCCCTCCTCCCTTTCTCTCTCTCACAGACAGACACACTCACACACACTCTAAGTTCTGGGAAGTGCAGTGTACATAGTTTGCTCTGAGAGGGTCCTCGTGGCTAAGAGTAAAGACAGTCAGCATTCTAAGGGTTCCAAAATGAATTGTGTGGTTGAACAATGACAACCAACCCCCTTCTCTTTTCTTCTTTCCCTAATCAAATTAATGTTCTTTATAAGCAAATACATCATAGATATCTACATACACAGAGAGGTTACAAGAAACATCAAGACTCTGGCAAGGGTTTCCTAGGAATCACAAGAAAAAGAGCATCTTCTTTGAAATATTGACTCTTAGGATTTAGCGGGGGATTGGGAAGATTTGAGGTTTATGGTTAGTTCTTTAAAATGATAGAGCAGAGTCAGGTGAACACCCACTCCTAGAAGACATGAAATATCCCCGTTCACAAAATGGGTTAGAGGAGTTGCGAGTAAGATGATTTAAAACTGGGCCAGGCATGGTAGCTCATGCCTGTAATCCCAGCACTTTGGGAGGCCAAGGCAGGTGGATCACCTGAGGTCGGGAGTTCGAGACCAGCCTGACCAACGTGGAGAAACCCCGTCCCTACTAAAAAAAAAAAAAAAAAAAAAAAATTAGCCGGGTGTGGTGGTGCACGCCTGTAATCCTAGCCACTCAGGAGGCTGAGGCAGAAGAATCGCTTGAACCCGGGAGATGGAGGTTGCAGTGAGCTGAGATCATGCCACTGCACTCCAGACCAGGCAACAAGAGCAAAATTCCCTCTGAAGAAAAAAAAAAAAAAGTGAAACCTACATTAAGCTTCCTTTAATGAAACCCACCTTATTCTATCAAAATTTAAAACACACACATAACTTTAATACAGCAATTCCACATGCTAAGTGATATAGGTATAGGGATATCCACTATAGCTTTTTCTTCAACAGCAGCAGAAGGTTGCACTTTCATAGAGTACCGGTTAAATAAATGACCTGCATAACAGAATACTATCCAGCCTTTAAGGGAGTGGGAGAATGTTGACATGGGAGGACCTCCAAGATGTATCAATTTAAAAGTATGGTGAATAGCATGAAAAATCTGCTCTCACTTCTGTATGGAGAAATACATATGCAATTATATTTATAAATACAGAAGAGTTTCTCTGAAAAGATGGACCAACACTGGTTATAGCAGGTCCCCTGTAGTGAGGAATGAGATGGCTAGGGGGAAGAAGAGGGTAATTTTTTAAATTGTTTCTCAAATGCATACATTACCTCTCAAAATTTTTTATGACAAACACCCTCTTCTCTCTATTAAAAATGTGTTTTTATATCAATTGTGGTACACTGAAGTTCAAAACGCATTATCGTCAAGTTGATTAATTTCTAGACTATCCAGACCTAGACTTGTTTTTTCTCTCTTTCTCAGCAGAAGATGTGGGTGGTGTTGTCATTTAAGTGTATAATACTGAGCAAGTCAGTCATCCATGTGGACTCAGATTCTTCATTTGAAAATGATGATCTTAGACTCAAGATGAATTCCAAAAAATATCTTGCTGGTCTAAGGTACTATCATTATATAACTTGATCATGCATATTTGAAAATAAAGCAATAAAGTGACAAAGAGAATCTGGGTGGATGTCAGAGGGTGAGTTCTGGTGGTGGCAGAATTGTAGACAACTACAATTTTCCCAATATATTTCATCGTTTGACCACTTTATAAATTCCCTTTCATTTCTACTCCATTCAGCTTTAAAATACCCAAGAAACAACAAAAAAGGCATATTCAACTGAAGAAATTTATTTACTTTTTTTCTAGGTACATAGATGACATAATTATAGACAAGTTTTGATACATAGGAAAACCCTTCTGTCCACCTCTCTTTGTGCTAAATGAATCATCACAATAATTTTTACAATTTTTAAAACAATACACAGCTTTCTTGGGCTGAAGCAATTGCAAGAACATATTGGTACTGGTATATTACAGCTACTTACAATGTTTTTAAGAACAGCAATGGAGAAAAATAAGTTATTTAAATATTGATTTCATATACAGAAAGTGCAATGTTGTTAGTTGTTATATAACTTGCTCGACAGTTTCTTTTTTCTATCAATTTTAAATCAAGATAACTTGGACTCAGACTATTATATTTTTTTCTGAAAATAATACAGTACACACATGGCAGCAGTGACTTGGTGAGTTGACCTCTTTTGCTGCAGTTATGAAAGCAAACTTTACTATGTCAGGAACTGATTTCCAATAGATTAGTAATTTCCAATTTCACCCATACCTGGGGGTTCAGGACAGAGAAAAGGGCCTCTAACTAAGGCAAGGCCATGAAACAATATCTTAGTTATCTGGGTACGTAAATAGTACTAGTTGGAGCTGACTGCATTTCCTTCCAGACAGCTTTGAAGTGAAAATCATACACAATGTTATGTGTAGCTACCTGAGCTGAACTGCCTTTCCAGGTTTCTTTTGTGCTTTCCAAAGACAACAATTTTCACCATTACTCAAAATTCTGTACCAAATGCAACTGATCAAAACTGGATATTGCTGAAGCCTACCACCTGTTCACTAACGTCCACAGGCAGCCTCAATCCACCTCAGTCAAACGTCACACCCAAACATTCAGCTTTTCTCAGACCAAAGTAAATGTTTAAAGAAAAAAAAAAAGACCAAACGCTAAATATATTTTAAAAATATTTAAACAACACAATAAAGTAAAAACAACCTCAGACCCCTCAGACTAGACATTCCCACTGAAAATTCTTTGTGGTCCCTGAATTTGATTTTCTATGCAAAGGCATTGATTTCCAAAGCAGAGTGATAAAAATATGGTTTGGCATTCTCAAAAACTCCAGAAAGTTCCCTCTTCTGCTGTGACTTTCACTTAAATGAAAATCCTTCATTGAGAATGAATCAAAACTTGAAAATTCACATGAGATTTCTCCCTCTCCTTTGTTACCTCTTACACAACTTTTGTGTGTTTTTTTGCTCAGCTTAAACAATGACAGGATCTGTCCAAATGTCAAGCCGAGGTATTTTGAGAGCAGGAAGAGAAGCCTGTCTACAGCACCCGCCTCCACCACAGCACGTGAAATGCATTGAACGCTTTAGCTATACGAGAACCCTGCAGCTTCTTACATTGCAAATAGGCTAGGCCACAACCCGAGAGGACAAACATGAGCTGTTTTTAAGAGTTCAATAGAAATTTGGCAGCTTTAGCTTTTTATTCTACATTTCCACAACTTCTTCACATGGCATCTTATAGAAGATGAAAACTATTAAAGAAACATGCATTCTTTTTAAAAAATGCATACTAATGCATGAAAAAAATACATCACCTGAGAATGTCTTTTCCCTCAGAAACATGGATGCAGACATAAGCAATATGCTAAAGATGGCTAATTTATGAAATCACTTCCCCTCCAACCCAAGGAAAATTATTTGTTTTAATAAGTAGATGAAATATTATAAAACTTTCAATCAAGGGCTTTGTGGTCAAGGTGTTTATATTATAAATGATTGCCCTTTATATTATAGATGATTGCATTTGATGCTTAAAATAGTGTTCATGATAAGAATGTAAAGGAAAATCATTTTGTAAGCAATGGAAACCTTAATAGTGTGTTAAAATTTACTGTTTGCTAGAAAACCAGACACTAGACTAAAAGAGGATAGAGGCCAGGCGTGGTGGCTCCCACCTGTAATCCCAGCACTTTGGGAGGCCGAGGGGAGTGGACCACCTGAAGTCAGGAGTTCAAGACCAGCCTGGCCAACACGGTGAAACCCCATATCTACTACTAATACAAAAATTAGCTGGGTATGGTAGTGGGTGCCTGTAATCCCAGCTATTTGGGAGGCTGAAGCAGGAGAATCACTTGAACCTGGGAGACTGAGGTTGCAGGGAGCCAAGATTGTGCCATTGCACTCCAGCCTGGGCAACAAGAGTGAAACTCCATCTCAAAAAAAAAAAAAAAAAAAAAAGAGGATAGAATGTGCTGAAATCAGTTGTAAAACAATTTAAAGTAGCAAACACTTAACACATGGCTAATGTGGTTTGTCTGGCTCCATACTGAACCTTTGTTTAAATTAAAAGAATTATCTAAATAAAAAAAGAAGGATAATAGTATTAGTTGTAATACTGAAAAGACTTTTAGAAAACATCTTATAAATGACTTCCCTTTTTAAGAACATCTTTCTGAAATATGCAGCCTCACAGTGACCTTTTGCAAAGATGATCCGTTAACTGAGGACTGAATTTTGGGATGGACATGGTCAGGATTCCAAGTCAATACTGCAGCACAACGACTCACACAGTAATGGTAACGATACTAAACTGGTTAAAACAAAAAGCAGTTACTATGAATAGAGACACACACACGCACACACACACGCACACACACGATATCTTTGTGAATTTCAGATAGTTTTGTACTAGATTTGTAGTTAGCTTAAAAACCAAAAACCAACATGAAGTGTGTGGCTGATGAATACCTCTACAAAATAAGCCATGTTAAAATGAGACCATTAGAAAAGCCTACTTTTGCTGAAAACATCCCAGAGAGGTTAGATGTCCGCTGAAGCTGAAGATGTGGAACTACTATGGTTACAGGGTTGTGGACACTAGTTAGATAACTGCTTAAAAGCTTATATTAAGGCAAATAAAAGCTGATTGCTAGAAAGCAATTATGAAAATGTCTCTTGTTTATCTAAAGAAGAACAGGACTTTTTTGTCCTGGTGCAGCCAGATGTTCTAACTTTTAAACAAATAAGCGTGGTCAGTAATGTACAATAACTCTCAAGTCTGTTCCTTTGGCCTAGCTAAGCCCTTCTGGCCCTCGGGCATCCTGCAAGATGACAGACAGAAGGGCAAGGGTACTATCAGAAATGGAACAGGCTGCCCCCACTCCTCCCAGCCTCTACCAGCACACAGAGACAGACTGGAGACACAGCATTCGCAGCCAGTTGGCATCTTGATTCTTTTGTCTTCTGAAAATAAAAATAAGTGCTTGTCTTGTCTTTGGAGGTCAAAGAGAACCGCACTGATTTCCTTGAGGGGGCTTTTCTGGAGGAGAGGATCCTCAGTCCTGTGCCAAGGTTTCACGCTGTTTGGCCACACGCCAGGCTTTTCTTCTGGATCTGGTCTGCACGTCCAGAGATGGAGGAATTGCATCAGCATCATATGCACAGTGAAAGGGTGGCTCTTGTCCAGAGAAGCCCATTCTGGGCCTGGCTACATGGCCTCGGGGCCTGGCGGCAGTTTGAAGAGTCTGGCTGCAGATAGGAGCTTTCTTATGTGTCTCTCCTCTGTGATGCCGGCCTCCTGAAGGCAAGTGTGGGACAGAGAAGGCACCTGGCTCAGTGTGCTGAAGCCCACGGTGGAGAGGGTGCTGGCATACATGGGCAGACCGATGGAAATGAGCCAATCTGACACAGACGAAATGCATCCAGGAGAGATGGGCTTTCGGCAGATTTCTGTGAGTCCACCACTTGGAATCTGGATAAATTAAGAAAGCAATATATGATAGAAACGCTTCATGTGTCATCGGAGGACTGCTTCATGTATGTCTAAAAGGAACAGCACTGAAATACTGCATTGCTAGACTATTATCAGAAAGCAACAATGGAGTGAGTGTCAGAGATCAAGACTAGCAGGAAAAATTCTTCTCTAAGATGAAACAAATCTTTAAGGAAGTGTTCCACAAGGTTCTCGAAGGTGTTTGGAATGAGATCAAATCCCATTTATGTCTCCAAGTCTCCAAACTGTAAGCATTTACATATTCTGCTATTTTGTTTCGCTGTGGATATGCTCTTGACAAGAGCCCTAAGGTAGTCTGAAGGGACAAATCTGGGGGATGGTGTGAAAAGTAGCACTCAATGGGTAGGGTTTTTATAAAGGAGACTTGCCACTGTAGTTTGAATCTATGTTAACCAGAAAATTACATATTTAGTCAATGTGGTTATAAAGAATTTAAAATACAATAATATCATGGGTTGGCTGGAACAGGGAAATGGATGTTTTTTTTTTGTTTTGTTTTGTTTTTTGAGACGGAGTCTTGCTCTGCCGCCCAGGCTGGAGTGCAGTGGCCGGCTCTCAGCTCACTGCAAGCTCCGCCTCCCGGGTTCACGCCATTCTCCTGTCTCAGCCTCCCGAGTAGCTGGGACTACAGGCGCCCGCCTCGTCGCCCGGCTAGTTTTTTGTATTTTTTAGTAGAGACGGGGTTTCACCGTATTAGCCAGGATGGTCTCGATCTCCTGACCTCGTGATCCGCCCGTCTCGGCCTCCCAAAGTGCTGGGATTACAGGCTTGAGCCACCGCGCCCGGCGGAAATGGATGTTTAACCTTGACTACTGGGTATATAAAGGGCCTACACCTTTCAGAAAGGTGATTTGCTAACAAGTGTGAAAATCTTTGGGATTTTATACAGTTTTGATGAAGCAAACCCTCTTCCAGGAATATATACTCAGAAATTAACCTTTAAAGTCTACAAAGGTTTATTAACAAGGATGTTCTTCATTACATTATTTAAAATAAAAGGTTGGAAAAATCTAAATGTTTTAACTATGAGACTCACTACTAGAGTACACTAGAATACTTTGAAATACAATAGCCATCCCCCCTTATCCACGGCTTTGCCTTCTACAGCCTGAAAATATTAAATGGGAAATTCCAGAAATAAACAATTCATAAGTCTTACATTGCATGTCATTCTGAGTAGTGTGAGGAAATCTCATACCATCCAGCTCTGTCCCATCTGACAATCATCCCTTTGTCTAGCAAATCCACACTGTCTACACTCTGGGCCCCGCAGTCACTTAGTAGCCCGTGGTCATCAGATCAACTGTCGCAGGACTGCAGCACTCACATTCAATCACTCTTATTTGGCCTTATGACGGCCCCAAAGTGCAAGAGTAACATGCTGGCCATTTGTGTGTGGCAAAGAGAAGTCATGTTCAAAGTGCTTCCTTTAAGTAAAAAGGTGAGAGTTCTTGACTTAATAAGAAAAGAAAAAAACATCGTGTGCTGAGGGTCCTAAGATCTATGGTGAAAACGAATCTTATATCCATGAAATTGTGAAGAAGGAAAAGGAAATTTGTGTATAATATATACAGGGTTTGGTACTTGGCAAGCTTTCAAGAGATCCACTTGGAGGTCTTGGACCATATCCCTCATGGATATGAGGAGACTACTGTATTGATAATATTAACTTTTTTTTTTTTTTAAGTAACAGAGAAACAGATTCATGATCTGATAATAGCAAACAATCAGGTTTCAATACTATACATTTACTATTATACATGTGCAGAGAAATGATTAGACAGAGTTTTAATGGACAAGTAAAAATTGTGTATATTTATGGTGTAAAACCTGGTGTTTTGATAATTGTGGAATGGCTAAATCAAGCTATTTAACATATGCATTACCTCACACACTATATTTTGTGGTGAGAACACTTAAAATCTGCTGTCCTAGCAATTTTCAAGTATACATTGTTATTAACTGTAGTCACCATGTCGAACAATAGATCTCTTAAAGTTATGCTTCTAACTGAAACTGTGTCATTCAGACGGATTTTATTTTATTTCTTAAGAGATGGGGTCTCACTATGTTGCCCAGGCTGGCATCAAAATTCTGGGCTCAAGCAATCCTCCTGCTTCTGCCTCCTGAGTAACTAGGATCACAGGTGTGCACCATCATGCCCAGCACTAGAGGGATCTTTAAAAAGTTTTTTACAGTGTTGGGATTACAGATAATTTTCATTTTTTTTTCTTTCTGAAAGTGTATTTTTAAATATTTCTAGGCTGACCACGTATTACTTTCTCCCCAGCTGTCTCCTTTCCATAGCTACGCAAGCCCTTGTCTACTTGGCAGTTGTTAGTATGCGCATTACTAAGCGTGATCACTAAATGTGCCTCAGGAAGCTGGAGAACCGTGGGCTGCTCACCGCCATGCGGTGCTGCTTCCGAAGCTGCTTCACCCGGATCTGGTCCATGTTGATGGCGACGTCCCTCTCAGGCTGATCCAAGTCCTCTGCGTATCTCTGCACCAGGGCTTCAGGAATCCCACAGCGGCCATGCTGCCAGGGAGAACAGGAATGTGGCATCAAGGGTATAAGGATTTTGTTTTTCTTTCCCTAAGATACACCACATATAACGTAGGGTCTCACTGTCGCTTAGACTGGAGCGCAATGGTGTGATCATGGCTCGCTGCAGTCTCAAACTCCTGGGCTCAAGCGGTCTTCTCGCCTTGACCTCCCAAAGTGTTGGGATTGCAGGCGTAAGCCACCGCGCCCAACCCAAAAGTTTTAATTTGAAATGAATATATTTTCTTTACTGGACAGGATAGATGCTTTAGAGAGAATACTTTTACATCTTTATCTTATAGTACTGATGAGCTCTAGGAAAGTGTTCTGAAGCAGTTAAGGCAGCACACAATTATTCTACACTTTTCAGGCCAATGCCTTCACCTCAATCGGATCATTTTGCAAAATATAATTCCTCTAATGTTATTGAAGAGTCTTCTAAACTGCAGGAGAGAAGGGCTAACTTCTACTTTACAGATATTCAACTGTTTGCGTTTCATCTGCTACAAGTTATAACACCAGCTTGCTAGGCCAGCATTTACTGTATGGTCACTCTCACTACTTTTTATTTAAAGACATTTACTCACGAAATATCAAGGAGGGTCAGGGAGGTGAACGAGGCTCTTATTCTAAGGCATTCATTGTCATGAGAATTTCATAATAAAGGACTCTCAGGAATGCATCCTAATAGGACCTGTATTTCCAGGAGTAAAGTACAGCTGTGTCTCTTAGCATTGCTTTGTCCTTGGAGTCACTTGGTATTGGTAGATCTCATTTTTTTTTTTTTAATGAGAAATTATTTTTCATTATAGAGCTAAATGATTTTGGTACAATGAGGGATTTTATATTATCTTTTTCCCATTACCCATACAGATAACTATAATACAATTATCACATCTGAATAGGGTTCTATAATTTTCAAAGTATGTCCACATTTATTTGCTTCTAGTAATCCCTCTAAGAGGTCTTCATGCAGGTTATTTTTAACCTCGATTTACCTACAGAGAGATGAAATGAGAAGGTGTCAATATCTGAACACATGCATGTCAAGTACGGTGTGGACACGTGGATTCAGGTGTCTCCTGTCCACTAAACCATCCTTCTCGGAAGCCAGTCTGGGTCCTAGTGATTCTCCCTGCGAAGTAGAGCTGCCAGAAACTAAAAGGAAACAAGCAAGAGCGAAACAAAGAAGACTCCAGCGAGGCTATATTTTCATTTAATCTGGAGCCTGCGCTCCCTGTTCTTCAGAAGCTGCTGGCTGTGGATCATTCATTCCACTCTCTCAGAGCGGCCCACGCTACTGGGCTGGCTACCGGGCTGGCTTCAGATGTGGGTTCATCTCACCTGGCTGCCTGACTTCTACAAAGGCCTGTGAATGTGGTGGGCCCAGGACCTTTGATACCTTATCAGAATACGGCTCCTCCGTGAGATCGATGCCTTCGGCATGCAGCTTGTTTTCGGTAAGCATTTCCAGATCCACTCCCCGGGCACAAGAGACCTTCCTGGTCAAAGCCGGGCCCAGCTTCACACCGTGCTCCTGGAGGCTTGTGTTCTCGGGGAGCTCTGAGAGCCAGGGGGGCGGCCTTGTGCTTGGTGGGCTGCCAGGCGCCTGCCCTGAGAGAGGCCTCGGAGCCAGTGCTGGGGGACAGTCGCTAGGGCTGGTGGGGCTGGTGGGGCTGCCCCTTTTCACTGGCAGGCAAGGTGCATCGGGACTGGGGAGGGTCCCACCGGGGCCCATGGGAACAGGGTGGAGTCCATTAGCAAGGCGTTCTCTGCTCTTTTTGGCAGGAACAGGTGGAGGCTGTGATGGAATTTTGGGTTGCGTTCTTGCCTCAGGGACCCTCTGCTCAGCATCTACCCCTTCTTTGGTGCCCAGGGGATGGTGTGTTCCTTCAAACTCGTGTCCTATTCTGTGGCCCTCCAGAGGTGTCCTTGCTAAACTGTGTTTAGCTCCAGGAGGCTGAGCATCATAGTTTCTGGGCAAACACTGAGGGGGTGACAGGCTGCGACCAGAGGCTGCGATTGAGCCCTCCAGTTTCTTAGTTGTCAATTTCTGAGGTTCAGAAAATCTCTTGCTTTGGGTCAGTAGCAACGCATTGTCGATGGCAGAGTCTCGCTCCGGGGGCTGGGCCTTCGTGGAAGAGGCAGTCATCTTCTGTGGCACTTTGGGTACAATCTGAGGGGGCGGTTCTGTCACCTCAGTAGGCACATCTTGCTCAGCACCAGGCTCTGCTTGAAGGTCATCCAGGGAATGGGATCGAGGCCAAGTGTCCACAGTCTGGGGGCCCTCGAGGGTCTCACAGCTCCGGCAGATGGAAACTGGGAGGCTTCTTCGGTTTTTATTCAAACCAGTCACACTAGGTGGGTCACAGCTCTTGGATGTGTCTGGGGCGAGGCCACCACCCAGCCTGCCCTCCTCCTGTCCCTGCTTCCGTGCATCTCCTGATTTCGTTAAAGGCAATGTTGGGTAATTGCCCAACTGGTTTCTGCTAAAAGACTTCAAGTTGGGCTCAGCAGACGACTTGGCAGATAGGAGGCTAGCTTTCCGAGTCTTGCCTGGGAGACAAGGGAATATTTTACAATCACATTTTAAAAGCAAATCAATCAAACAGATGCATAAAGGTGTGCTAATGTAATTGAAATCTCCAACTCCCACATCCTATTGTTCAATTACACTAAAGACATAAAATCACCATTTATGACATTGGGTGATAGAGGGTTATTATTGTTCCATTTTTATTTTAGAAAGAATTCTTAGTCTTATTAAAGAAATCAGGAAGACTGAAATTAATTGGGTTACATGGGAAAGAAATATGCTGTGTCAAGCAGTAAAATAACTCTTGGTTTAAGTCTGTGCCCAGCTGCAATTGATGTGGAAAGAGGGTGATCATCATACCGCATGTTGATGGCATTTGTTGGGTGAGCACAATTTCTGAAGGTCATGATGGAAAAGGAGAGCTGGACTGAATTTCAGAATAGGTTCTAGAAATGGTATCCCCTACAGAGTGATCAGTGAATGCTCAAATCCCACCTTCCTTGAAGCCCCTCCTTCTAATAAATGTATCCTAGAAACAATCAACCAACCTGGGCACAGACAGGTAAACTCATGTGAGTACTTTGCCAAAGAAAATCTACAAAATACTGATAAAGGTTTAGGTCCCAGCAAAGCAACAGTCCTGGTTACAACGGTCAGACTGATAACTGAACTATCAACCAGACATAATCTACTTATCTGATGACTGGTAATTGATATTAAACTTCTGCTGTTGGATAAGCTTTGCCAATTCATGGGCCACGCAACATGCTGAATGCTTTGTTCTCATCAGTACTTACACGCATGTGCGTGCGCGTGCACACACACACACACACACAGATTAACTGTCCCTTGTTATGTTTTTGGTTAATAACATGTTTGTTGTGTGCTTTGACCCTGTCCACCTGTATGTTCCACAACGATAAACACCAAAATGCTACGCATCTGTAGGATATTATTGTTTTTACATAAAGATCATCAGCCTAGTGCTACTACTGAAGATAATGACCATGGTCCTACTTTTCATTATTAGAAATATCATCACAGATAAATGAAGAAACACCTCTTCAGAAAAAAAAAAATCGCATCAAATTTTAAAAGTAGGTTGAAATAGAAAATTATTAGAACTTCTTTAGCATAACTTTTAGGAATATGACTTTCTTTTCCCTTAACTCCCAATATAAAACTATACATGTAAGTTCCATCTTTGCATTCTGCATTATATTAGAAAGATCTCTGAATTTACTTTATGTTCAAAGTATGGTTTGCTAGCAATCTAGTTCTTCAGCAAGTACACATGAATTCATTTGGGCGTGAAAAATTCTGCCAGTCTGTGAGATCCTTACCAATCACCAACAGCTGGGGGAATTAATTTCCTGGAAAGTTTTGGATATGAAAAGGTTATTAAGAGAAATAAAAATTCTTCAGAACCTACATGAGCTACACAAGGATTCTGACATTTACGGAAACTGAGGATGTACTGGGATACTAGGTGGGTTTTGCATCCTGTCTTGATATATTCAGGCTACCTGAATATTATATATAGCTTGGGGAGAACTGCTATCTTCCCAAGTTGATAGAATAGCAGGACGTCATGGTTGAATAGCAGGGCGTCATGGCTCAAATTCTGAGGTCCCCAAGATGCTTCTTAGAATTGGAATTAGAGTGAGGCAAACAAGGTGCCTGGAGGACAAACTCTAAGGAGGTGACTGCCCAGAGCCACATGAGTGCAGGGCTGATACCCGAGAGTGAGCACGCTTAGGGTTTGCATCCTAGACACCCACTTTCCTTTCCTTAGCCCTAGTTCTGGTGCCCACAATGGCTCTCAAACTATTTTTTCCCATGATTCCCGGTAAGAAATACATTTTACATTCAACATGTAGTACACAGAGACACACATGCATGCACACAACCGCAAACACACACACAGACATAACTGAAACAAGGATTACAAGTGACAGTGCTAACAATACTAACCTTTATCTTAGAGGATGCTCTCTGATATTTTGTATTCGATTTTGTCTTACAAAACTGCTGTCCATGACCCACTAAATTGCTTTCACTACCCACTAATAAAGTACAGCCTGGAGTTTTAAAAAGTTTGCTTTAGGAGGTGCTCAGCAAACATCTTAACACATGGGCTACTAGATAGGATTCCAATGGCTGCTAAAAACTATCAAACCTGGGCATTTTTTGTGACGGCCTTCAAGAGTTTGACAGAGATCTAGGTGACTGTGGCAGCGTGAGCTCTTACCGTTGTTTCTCATCTTGCTACAATGAGAATTCTGGGGTCACAACAGGAAACCACAGAGCCATCCACAGTAACGTTTAGCCCACCTGACCCCATACCACTTAAGACTCCTCTTCTGTTTGAGACAAGTACGTTTTCTGAAACTTCATACTGACTACTTCCTGACTGGCTGTACAGAGAGGCCACAAACAAGACATGTGGCCATCCAATCCTTCTCTCCTGCAGTAACTGCCTTGACACTCAGGCCGTGCAGCCGACGCATTTAAGACACTGCTGCTGGTGTAACCCTGATGGATGGTCTACCTGGTAAATTGTTTTCCTCATGGACCTAATAGCTCCCAACACTCAAATGTTGGTGTTTATTGCATAAAGAAAAGGGCATAAGAGACACACAATTTAGGTTTTACGGCTGCAGGTATTTTACACGGAATTTATTAACCTCACCCAGCAGCCAGGAGAACAGATAGGGAGGCTAACTTGGACTAGAATGGTATAGAGGTCAGAAAGGAAAAGATGATTGCTGAGTGCATGATAGGAATAGAATCGTCCTTTTGCAGAAAACTGTGCTTTGAAATCAGTAATTGTCAAAGCAGGTTCCCAGCGACTCATGCTGACACTACCGTTTTCCAGGTTCTCACTGCTTTCGTAGCATCCTGAGTCTCGGGGTGAGCATCCACTCAGGCCCTGGCTGTCAACAAGCAGCTTTTCCTGGGATCCTGACTGGTCGCTGTTACCTAGAGGAGAGAACACGGCACGAAATCAACAAGGGGAGTGAAAAGCAGAGATTTCAGAGTCAACAGATCTCGACTTTATTCTCAGTTACTGCCCTGAGCTTTTGGAAGAGAACAATTTATCTTAAAATAGATGAGATCAAAATGAACTACTGTCATCACAACTTTTCTTCCAATAAAGTAGTCATCGCACAAAGATAAGTTTGGAGAGAGCACACAGTTGGAATATGTTGACACCTTTTAAGTTATGCAAACAGAAGCTCTTAAGTTATGCAAACTCCAGCCTTGGGGCTATGAGGAAAGGAGAAAGGCAGAGTGTTGTTTCGGCAGTGGGGCTCCCAGTCCCTTCTGAGTGATGGCACCATCGAGGAGAAGCAAAGAGAGAATAAACGCCCCATGCACAAGGTGAGATTGGGTCATACGTTTTTTGGAGATCCATAAAACTTGTGCTGGAAGATAGTTGTGTTGCCAACTTCCCAAATTTGGGAGTTAATATTAAAGCGTCAAATGAAATAAATTTTATTAGCATTTAGGAGCATTCTTAGCCCTCAGGGACATGTGCTGAGGGCTCTTCTATTAGCTCAGCAGGAGTAAGGCTGGCAAGAGGAGGCACAAACCCCAAAACTGAGGAGAGGCCAGTGGCAAATCTCCTTTTATTTTTGTTGTTTGGGATAAGTTAGTGGTTGCTCTTCTTTTCTGCTTCTCCCTTTGTCTTGTGCCAGCACACTTCTGTCTCCTGCATATAAGTAAAAGCCGGGGAAAGCTTAGGAAACCCTCCAACTTGGAGGCTGAGTAACAGATACATGGTTGCTGGTATAGATAAATGGATGACCGAAAGCTGAACGTCCTCATTCCGAGTGGATAAAGAAAATGCAGTACCTCTATATACACCATGGAATACTACTTGGCCATGAAGAGGAATGAAATAATGTCCTTGCAGCAATTTGGATGGACCTGGAGGCCATTATTCTAAGTGAAGTAACATAGGAGTAGAAAGCCAAAATCCACATGGTCTCACTTGTAAGTAGGAGCTAAGCTATAAGCACACAAAGGCATACAAAGCGATACAATGGACTTTAGAGAGTCAGAAGGGGAACGGTGGGGGGAGTCTAGGGATAAAAAAAACTATATATTAGGTACAATGTATACTACTCAGGTGATGGGTGCAGTAAAATCTCAGAATTCACCACTATATAATTCATCCATGTAACCCAAAACCACTTATACCCCCAAAGCTATTGAAATAAATAAAAATAATAATAAAATAAAGAGAAAAAAAAAGGAAGACCTCATTCTGAGGAAGGCTTTTAAAGAGAAGCATCACTATTTGTCAATTGTGCCTCAACAAAGCTGGAGGAGGGGAAAAAATCAAGAGCAGCATCAGACACTTCTGTTGAGTGAATCTGCCCCCCAAGGAAATCACGTGGAAAGCCGTGAGGGTCTTCAACAACCCAGAAGTATCAGCCGGCATGTTGTAGAAAAGGCACGTGGAGCCTTACACGGGACACTGAGGTTACACGCAGATCATCTTTGCATTATTATGCAAAGTGCTTGGTCACATAAAACAGAAAGCAAGAAAACATTTTCTACATAAAATAGCTAGTTGCAGTGATGAATCGCTTTATTTTCCTTTCTTTTCATACCCCACCAGCTCCCCCACTCCAACCACATACACAAAGAAAAAAAGAAATCAATAAACCAGAAATGTGATGCCTTTTCTCAGGTCATCAAAATAAAAATGTGGGGAGGCGGAAGGCTCTGGCAGCTCTCCAGCTGTCCGTTCACCACTTCCTGCTTGCATTTCTCACAGGGAAAGCATTTTACAGCCCCAACTGCAGCAGAGATCCTGGCAGCGTAAGTCCCTCAATTAGAATCCCAAATGAAGAGTGCTACTTTTAAAATGACTAATGAAAAATTAACTAATTAGAAGCACAAGAGCAAATACTGTCCCCCCGACCACCTAAAAGTGGAACATTCTAGAGCAGTGTCCTCACTGTGTGGAAGAGCCTGTGGCTTTGCAGTGGCCTTTGTTCTAGCGTAGCATGTTATTTAGAAAAATGATGCTTATAAAATGAGGGCTTTGCGCTATCCATTACAACCCAGGGAGAGGAGTCAGTGTACTCTGTCTCTGGTGACACGGTTCAGTGCACCACAGTGGCCAAAACAGACTCCAGAGTGCTGGCCGGTGGGAGTAACACAGAAGACCTGCTCCTGCTGCAGCATGGAAATATGTGCTGTGCCTGCATATTTGGGGACCCCAGCCTCACCAGACACAGCAGGATACCTGAAATTATTTTGGAGAGGGAGGGGATCCATTCTGTCACCTGAAAACCACAGTTCTATTTATAGACCCATGAGGCATAAGGAAGGGGGCTAGAATCACTGTCTATTAGGGAGAAGACGAAAAGAGGTGAGGTGCCTCTCCTCTGTAGTGCAGAATCAGGACCATGACCTTTTCCCACACTTGTTAGCATTGGTGCCTAGGTACAAAGGATAAGAAAGAAGACGAGCTAGAACTCTGAAAATTCTCATAGTCAAATCACAGCAAAGTGCTAGGTTGTGAGGCTGAAACCCCATCTGAGTATGACCTGAACTTCAACCTGAAGGGGCTCTGCTTGGGCTAAGCTCTCTCTGCCTCCAGCCTCACCAACCCCCCCTCCCCCCGCCCACACAGGGAGAGAATATGCTAAGACACCTATGAATATTCCAACATCAAAAGGTAGTGGTACCCAAGGGCACATACCATTGCCTGGGGAGCAGTTGCTTTGGGAAAGAAGAGAAGGGAATGGGAGTCTCTGAAAGCAGGACTTTAGATGGGCTTACGCCATATTTCTTAAAATGTAAGAAATGAAGAAAATATGGCAAAACATTAACTTCAGCATGTACATGTGTATGTTTGTTTTCTTTTTGCCTGTACTTTTCTGCATGTTTGAAATAATTCCTAAATTAGAATTCTTATACAAGTTATTATTTATACTTAGAAATGGCTAAGACAGTAAACTTTAGATTATAATGTACTTTACCACAAGTAAAAATTCTTTTAGCAATTTGTAAGACACTTTCATCTGCCACACCTAAGATAGTGGGTCTGGGCTTGGTGTAAGGAGCAGCCATCTGACAATCAGAGTCTTTTCCCAGTGGGGTTCCCATATGAAGGCTGGCATTTTTCCCATACTTTGAGGGAGGCTGGACAGGTCTGACTTCCAAGTAGTGCTGGAAATGTACTTTTTGCTCTCAGTGATGGCTAAGCTAGAAACCTTTCAAGATCCCTACATATCTTCAAAGATCTCAATAGACCTCTGCATCTCTCTAGTGTATAGAAATTTGGTTTGACAGAAACCTATCATGTTTCTCTAAGTTATCAGTTAGAGGCACTACTTCTTAGCCATGATGACTTTAACTGTATTGGATGTAAAATCCTATAATGCTAGGAAAAGTCTGGACCCTGACTCTTGGCACTAATGGGTACCTCTGGAACCTTGAAGGCTTTGTTTTGGAACCAATAAAAGGAAGTACAACTTTATATATCAGGGAAGTTCTAAGCAACAGAGCAGAATAGATCCATAATGGAATGTTTGAAGAGGCAAAGAGGTCTTCTTCACCTTCCAGGTTAGCAACCTGATGGATAGCCATACCCTCCTACAAAATACTCCCTGGTACAAAAATCTCAGGATGTGATCCCAGGAGGAACGATAGGTCTGAGCCAACATGGCATGGAAGAGTCTAAGCACAGATTCCTGCCTTACACTCAGGAGTTAGTTTTTCTCCTCCAAAGCTGTGGATGATAAAGGAAATGTAATGGAGAGTACATATAAACCAGTTGTTGGTTGCATGTGGAGGCTCACGCCTGTAATCCCAGCACTTTGGGAGGCCAAGGTGGGCAGATCACCTGAGGTCAGGAATTTGAGGCCAGTCTGGCCAACATGGTGAAACTCCATCTCTACTAAAAATACACAAATTAGCTGGGCGTGGTGGTGCATGCCTGCAATCCCAGCTGCTTGCGAGGCTGAGGCAGGAGAACGGCTTGAACCCGGGAGGTGGAGGTTGCACTGAACCAAGATCGTGCCACTGCACTCCAGCCTGGGCAACGAGAGCAAAGTTCTGTCTCAAAAACAAAACAAACCAAAATAAAACAACAACAACAAAAAACCCAGCTGTTTTTGGTGACTGAGGAAAAGCAAGTGGGCTATGCTACTTGGCAGATGTGATTCAGAACAATAGATGATTTAATATTGACTCATACTAATTGAGCTGGTAGGCTACACCAGTTACTGTGCAGGCTCTTTATACACAACCTGGCCACAGACCCCAGCGTGTCTCTTGGGAATCAAATACTTAAAAGAATGTTAACACTGCCCTTTATAAAGTGATATTAACTATGAATCACAATTGTCTCCAAATATATCCCTGAAGGCAGCCTGTTTATCTTAGGCTCAGACATCTATCTGATGGTGTGTGTTTCTCTAGCTTATCAGTTCATTTAGAGGGACTGTCTATTTAGCAGAAGTGAATTTCTTTTTTTTTTTTTTTTTTTTTTTTT
>NW_016809656.1:2923650-2995976 GCF_001698545.2 Rhinopithecus bieti
TTTTTTTTTTTTTTTTTTTTTTTTTTTAGCAGAAGTGAATTTCACCTAATGACACTTGCTTCTGTATTTCTCAGGCCTGATACATTTCAGTAATGTATAATTCTTTTTTCCACCATTAACCATGGTTTTGGTGTGTCTTTCAGCAACAGAAATGCTATTAGCTACTGATATCCCTGAAGCAGAGTCCTTGAAGGAAAACGCATTTGAATTCAGTAACTAGAAAGGATACTCCTTTAAGATGAATTATTTCAGGAATATTTCTGATGGCAGATTGAAGAATACAGAGCAAGATAAGACTGAGTCAGTGGAGCAAAGGATATGGTATATTCAAATAGACTTCATAAAAGCTGTGAGCTCACTGATGATTCTGCTCACAGGCTGTAAAAATAAGCTGTCATTTAGGTTAGGAATTTGCAAGCCAATCGATACGGAATTCTCTGCTCTACATATTCACTGCGGAGAGACATCTCCTCCTTTAACGAAAGCTGATGAATTTCATTTATTCACTAACCAGTCTATTCAATAAGAACACAACTCATTGTGTGCTCTGAGAAGTAGTCAATCCTTAGCTGGGCGAAAACCTCCCAGCTGGTCAGTCACTTTTGTGCTCAGCTGTCCCAGTGGCCTGCTGGAGGCTGCACATCTCAATAGTACTGCAAGTGGAGTCTACCCAAACTGTAATTCCATTCTTGCAGACACTTGGTACAGAATCCTCTTCAACTATCACCTAGAAACATGCCTGGAAAGGCAGCGGCGGCACATGAGGTTTTCTTTTGTTCCCACGTCTGCCCTGGGAATTTATGTCTTTGTGCTATTTGACCTTGGCTTGTGAAAGAAGAGGACAGAATAAGCGACTCCAGGGACCTAAGCACATACTGGCGGCATACGTGGGGCCTGCTGTGGCGGACCTCACAGGGAACACCTCTGTGTGTTCAGGGACTTACTGTCATATTCTTGTAACAGCTCCACCGCTGTCAAGAGAACAGCTCTGTGTTCCGGGTCCCTGATATTTAACTCATCCAAGTCTTCCTCCTCCAGCAGCTTAAAGGTGTCCAAATCTTCATATCCATTGAACAGGAAAGTGGGCATGTGCTCCTGTGAGAGGGAGAAGGAAGACAGAAGGGAGTCAGCCAGCTCAGCCACGTGATATCACCGCCAACAACTAGCCTGCAACCCCCACACGGTTCTCATAGTCATCTTCATGTTAATCAAAAGATGAGAAAGTATCATTTGCAATGGACCCTGAACATCCCAGTCCTCTGGCTTAGTAGGCAAGCAGGGTGTTTTATTAACCATGGGTTAGGAAGATGTACATTGCAGGCTGTGATGGATTCCGCAGGCTTGCACTATAATTATACTCTTGATAAGAGCTAATTCCTTTACCTCCACAGAGCCCACAACAGAGGAGACGCCTCCTCCATTTACAGAGCTATTAAAATCCAGCATTTAATTCCTCAGGATCAAGAGTTTTGCAAAGAGGAAACGTAATCTCTCATTGCAGACTCACACTAGTAGATGCTGGGAGTGATGGTGGGGGGGAGGTGGGCACGGAGTTTCCTCGTGGCCCCTGTGGAGCTAGCTGTGATCAAGGTGCCAGGAGTTTCTGCCTACAGCTCTTCCAGCAGCAAGGTTTGATCTGGGACTTATGCTATCACCCATAGCTGAGGTCAAGGGCAGTGTTAGAAAACTGGTAACTCTTTCTGTAGAATGGATGCTCATCACAGTAACGAGTCACCCTTACTGGACCACACAGATCAGCCCCAACCCTACCCTAAAAATGCCCTCCCTTGCTCAGTGTAGGAGAGAAAAAGGCATTGAGGTAGTAGCGTGTGACGAGAATCCTAAGCGACTGACTTTTAGGTTAATCCGATCCAGGAGATCCTCCACAGACTTGGGCTGGGGCGGTCTTCCTTTCCGCCGCCTCCTGGTGGGGCGCTTGGGCTTCTCCTCGTCCTCGCTGAGCACATCCACGTAGATGAACTTGAATGTGCCGACTTTGTTGTTCAGCAGCCCCATCCAGGTCCCCATGGGCGGCTTGCTGATGATATCAATGATGTCTCCTTTCTGTGGCCCAGGGAGCAAAGATCTTTCCATTAGGTATATTCCATGAATGTACAGATCATGAGTCTGTCAGATACACAGGTCATGCAGAAGTGAAGATGCCATGAAGGCCAGAATCGGGGTCCCACAAGTCACCCCTCTGAGTGACCCGCATAGGATGTGACTGTGAGCTCAGCAGAGGCCAGACAGGTGTACAGAATTCCACACAGGCCCTTGGTCACAGCCCCTCCGCCCTCTTGCCCTGCAGAACCAGGGGTGCCTGGGGTGCCCCTGGTGCTCTCAGCCAGGCTGCCCACCTGGCACTCTGTACGCCTTCCTGCCTCAGAGGGCTCCCACTTCTTGGAGAAGGCACTTCCCACCTGTCCTAACCAGTGTCAATTCTGGCCCTGTCATGGCTGCACACACTTTGTGGAACGCCATCTGTCCATAAAGGTATCTCTGAGCACACCGAAGGCAGAAATTTTTCTTCAGATGGAGAAAATATAGAAACCAGGTGTGTGGAGCAGGAGGTGGTGGGGAGAGGGAGGGTGTGCAATAGGAATTCTAGAGGGAAGCTGAGGTCAGAGGGGTGAAGTGATGATAACCCAGGGATTAACACGAGATCCTCCCTCTGCCTCGAGGGCTGGCTGGTTCTTGTTCTGTTTTTCACTACAGAGGGGACCAGTGATCGAGGTAGCCAAGATACTGTCCAGTCTATACCATAGTAGTCTAGCATTCAACAGTGAGGAAAGAAAGCCTCCTAGAGAAAAGGAAGAGCCCAGTTAGCTGCTCTGAGGCCAGGGAGAGAGATACCTTGAGCTTGAGTGAGTCTGTGTCATAGGGACTGGGGGTGAAGTCAGTGTGCACCCTGGCACGCCCGCAGAACGGGCCTCGGTATGGCGGCTCTTCGTCATCCCCATCTTCCGACTTGACGCTTTCCCGGTTGCTGGTTGAGGAATCAGTGGTGCTCACTGTTTGACCACCTGTACAGGAAACAGAGGAAGAACAAGGGTAGATACAGATTTCCCACCCAGCAAAGCAGAAAGGTATTGAAGGTAAGGCAGATTAGGAAACGAAGGCCCAGAGAAAGGAAGCATCGAGCCACAACCCTCTGTCAGGACCAGGGCAGGGACCAGTTATGAATTCTCCGAGTGTTATCCCTCAGTTCCTCACTGGACAGGGGACTCACAGCAAGTTACCCTCAAGACCTGGGAATCCACGTGGCACCGAGGCTCCCATGTGGAAGACACTGCAGGATCAGTCACTAGACTCTGCTCTTAACATTCGTGACCTCTCAGTGGTAATGCACACTCTTTTGAACCATTTTACAGATGAGGAAACAAATTCAGAGTGGTCATATCATGTGCCCCAAAGGGTAAGAACTTAGTGGTAGGCTTAAATTTGATCTCGGGGCACGGTGGCTCACGCCTATAATCCCAACACTTTAGGAGGCCGAGGTGGGCGGACTGCTTGAGTCCAGGAGTTCCATCAGCCTGGGCTACGTGGCAAAACCCCATCTCTGCAACAAAATTAGCCGGGTGTGGTGGCATGCCTCTGTAGTGCAGCTACTCGGGAGGCTGAGGCAGAAGGAGGATCCCTTGAGCCAGGGAGGCAAAGGTTGCAGTGACCTGAGATCACAACACTGCATTCCAGCCTGGGAGACAGTAAGACTCCATCTCAAAAAATAAAAATAAAATAAAATAAAAAGTTGATCTTTTCCTTCATACCATTCAGCCAACTCCAACTACCATTGGCCCGAATTTATCAGTCACATATAAAATCCCCTCCCTTCCCCATTCCCTTTATTTTGCTGGTCACCTGCATGTGCTTATCTCCCTGGCTTATTCCCCCTGCTCTCTAGATCCTTCTTCTGAGATGCTTTCCCTGTTGTCTCTGATCAAAATTCATCACCTCCTCTTTTGGGCTGCTGCTGCTGCATGTCTACTAATAAACAGACACGACTCTGAGTCCAAGAGTTTGCAGGTCTGGTTCTCTAACAGCACCTGAAGGGCAGGACTTGGTCTTATTCACCTTAAAATTGCCTGAACCTAGTGCTCAGTATATGTCACATATTAACTCCAAAGAAAATAATCTACAATGACAAACTAGACTTACTCATGGAGCTCTGCCCACTCAGAGAACTGCGAAGACTTTCTACAGAACCCCCGGCCTTGAGCTTGGGCTTGTCCAAGTGTTCGGGGTCAGGCTGTGAAGGCGGAGGGGAGCCAGGCATTCCATCGAGGCCCGAATCCTGCCATGGGTTTCAACAAAATGAAGAAGTTCATCAGAGTGGACAGGTGTTGTTTTGTAATTCTCAGTGACTTGGCCTTCAATGAAATCAATCAAATCAATCCACACTCATATTTGATTCCTCAACCAATATTCTCCTCCTTTTAAACCTATATCCTTGCTTACTTTAAAGTTATGGACAATGTTACTATTTATTAACCACTCAAATATTATTTCTCATTCTCAAGTAGATATTCTTGAAATCTCCAAGAAAAAAAAATCTATCTACCACACAGACTAAATACATAAAGGCTTAGAGACTCAGCACACACAAAAGCCCAGTAGCAAGGCTGGACTTCAAATGTAGATCAAGTACAATCTATGATTAATGGAATACCTGGAAATGCAGTCAGAGGATATTTAATCTCTGGATAGGAAACATTTGCACTTTTAAAAAAGTATACTCCTTGGGAGAAAAAATTGGCTAGATTCTTATGTTTCTATTTATACAAATTATTGGCATTGGCTAAAGAAATACAAAATTAAAACCCAAATATACAGCAAACATACTATTTTCCAGTCTACAATAAAATTTCCATATCTCACTCTAAAGTCTTAGCTTCTTTCACTTTTCTAAAGTGCTGTCAGTAAAAAGCTGGGAAGTCTCTTTCAGACCAGAATCCTGATGGGAGTGACTCAGCAGTACTTTCTGCATTTTGGGTAGCTAAGTATTACCCTCTCAGCGGCTCCTCATTTGCACATTTGAGCATAGCATGCTTATTTGATTTATGGTGCTATATCAATACACGATGTCACACTTTAGAAAGTTTGCAGTGAGAATTGTTTACTTGCCAAAATAGAAAAGTCTCTGGCATATTACATATGGCCACAGCCACGTGAGCACAAAACCAACTAAACGCAACCTGCTATTTGCATGCTGCCGAATCATCAGAAGGGCCTTAACACAGTTCCACAGGCCCTATAAACATCTGAGGACATCAGCAACAGTAGTTTCTGATCCAACACACATTAGTGCTTTCAGTGTGAGGAAAGTGAGCAAGCGACCTCAAAAATAACAAAGAAAACTAAAGTTGACATTATTAGGAAGTTACTGAAGCTCCAAAGTATGAATTCCTTAAAAAAAAAAAAAAAAAAATTCATTCCTCCTTTCTGCATCATAAAATAAGTGATTTTTTTCCCATCAAAATCTTCTGTAATGCTTCTGAAAAAAGCACGCAGTTTGAAAAACAGCAATAGTAAATGTGGATCTCTGATATATTTTCAAATGCTTTTTAAAATTATTAATTTATTAATCACGTGTTTATTAATTACCTACAATAACAGGCACTATTCCAGGTACTGGGCATATAGCAGTATCAGAGAAAACAAATATCCCTGCCATAATGGTTGCTATATTTACTCAAAACTTTTTATTAAAAAACACACAAGGTGGGCGCGGTGGCTCATGCCTGTAATCCCAGCACTTTGGGAGGCCAAGGTGGGTGGCTCACAACATCAGGAGTTCGAGACCAGCCTGGCCAACGTAGTGAAACCCCATCTCTACTAAAAATACAATAATTAGCCAGGTATGGTGGCACGCGCCTGTAGTCCCAGCTATTCGGGAGGCTGAGGCAGGAGAATCGCTTGAACCCAGGAGGCAGAGGCTGCAGTGAGCCAAGACCACACCATTGCACTCCAGCCTGGGTAACTGAGTGAGACTCTGTCTCGAAACAAAACAAAACAAAACAAAAAAAAAAAACACACAAAACCTTCCATTATTTTTGCTTTACAGAAAATTTATAATGATCAGTTATTTCTTTGATTCCTTATGTGAAATGACTGCCTTAAAAAAATAGAACTAAGCACATAAGATTGCTATATGGTAGTAAAATTATTGAAAAATGTCAAAATGATATTAAAATTGTATGCTTATGATTCATAAAGCATAAAACCTCTTTGAACATAAGCTGAAGAGTTTTAGTGGCTGTTTCAATTTGGGGGAAAAGCAAACTTAATAAAATGCTTTAAATTAGTATCATGCTTTCACTAGCATGCTGACTGCTTCATTGCTGGGAAGAAATATAGAACCACTATCACTCCCTCATCCACAGGGACAAGAGAATGAAAAGAATAAAGAAAACAACCATGGACAAGATGCACTGAAGGCAGTCCAACATCTCCTGCAGGTCTAATAAGCCACGGTTTCTGAGCCTGAGCACTGATCATTTTGGATGGACAGTTCTTTGCTGTGGGGACTGTCCTGTCCATGCTAAGATGTTTGGCAGTGTCCCTGGCCTCTACCCTCTAGATCAGCATTCTGCAACTCCCGGGCCACGGACCAGAACCCGTCTGTGGCCTGTTAAGAAGTGGGCCACACAGCAGGAGGTGAGTGGCGGGTGAGTAGGCCAAGCTTGATCTGTTTTTACAGCCACTCTCCATTACTCGCATTACTGTCTGAGCTCCACCTCTTATCAGATCGGCAGTGGCATTAGATTCTCATAGGAGCACGAATCCTATTGTGAATTGTGCACATGAGGCATCTAAGTTGCAGACTCCTTATGAGAATCTAATGCCTGATGATCTGTCACTGTCTCCCATCACCCCAGATGGGACCATCTAGTTGCAGGAAAACAAGCTCAGGCTCCCACTGATTCTACATTATGGTGAGTTGTATAATTACTTCATTATATATTACAATGTAATAACAATAGAAATAAAGTGAACAAGAAATGTAATGCACATGAATCATCCTGAAACCACCACCCACCCCAGCTCTGTGGAAAAACTGCCTTCCACAAAACCAGTCCCTGGTGCAAAATGACTGGGCACTGCTGCTCTAGATGCCAGCAATATTCATTCCACTTCATCTCAACCCAGTCTGACCATTGAAAGACATTGCCCTGGGGTGCTTGGGGGAGCAAAATGATACCCTCTCACCCCTTCCCCATGAGAATCACTGTAATCAACTGAAGCTGCCATGCAGGCATTGTTTGAATCAAGTGAGGTGGGTGGCAGGCTGGTGGTGGTGTCATTCGCATAGGGGCGATGCTTGGTTTTAGCTCACTGTGCCCACCAGAGAGCAGCAGCTGAGCAAAAATGTCTGCTTTCACCGCTGATTTTATTTGGTAAATAAACTGCATTACCTACATATTTCAAGCAGACAACCAGCTCATACACAGGTACTTCAACAGGTTACAAAATGAATGCTGTACAGGTGCCGGAAGAGAGTGTCTTGAAAATCGAATGGTCATAATTACCTTGAGGTCCAGCTCTCCAACTGTCTTTACTCCCTCCACCCATGCAATTAAGACAGAAACAGTCATTTTTCTAGCAACAAAATTATAGATCTAGGGGGGAAAAACTTATTCTGTGATACCTTTCTTCATGGCTACAGATAGGGCAAATAAGGGAAAACACCCCGCTCTGAAACATTATTACCAAAGTCTGGTACCCAGGAAGAACTCCGAGTTTCTTTCTTAGACTGGCTATGTGCTTCTAGAACAACTTATGCCATGATTGACAAGTCTGCTGTTCAAAAAAAAAAGTTTTAGGTGTGATTCAGGTAACATCCATTCTGTAGCAAGGCATAGTTTAGAAAATAAAATGCTTCCTTTGCATTCAAATTTACAATGCCTATTGCACTGAAGAGTAACCATTTCTTTACATGTCTCTTTCTCTTGTCTGTACACAGAAGGCAAGTCCTATATTTTGTATTCCCCAGCACCAAGCACGGTGCTGAACAGCCCAAAGTGCTTAATAAATGTGTGCTGAATACAATGTTTCTCTATGTAAATAAAGCACGGACTTGGAGCAGGTTAATGCCAAGGAGTATGTATATTTAGCACCATTTAAAATCTCAGGTGGGCCATCCTCAGCTTTTCTTGTCAGGAAGAACCAAGGGAACATTCTACCAGGTAGCTGCATACCTGCTCAGACACAGAGCTGCTGTATTTTTTAGACATTCTCTTTCTCATCGTCTCTTTCACTGATTTCACCTTTTTCCCAAGAGAGATGCGAGAGGCAGTAGGTGATTTGATGACTTCTTTGTACACAAAGTCTCCTTCTTTACCCTGTAAAACAAAATGTTGCAAGTATTGTTGGTCGCAAAAGATGAAGGACAGGTTTTATTATTTAAACCATTACTGTCCTAGCTCTCAGAAATATGGGCATTCCTCAGGATCTTTAAGTTTTTCTTGTGTTAACTCTGTGCTGTTATTTATCTCTTTGATTAAAAATGAAAGCTTATTGACTATAGGGCTTTTGTTTGTTTGCTTACAGTGGTATGTGAGTCAGTTTTATTTTACTTACTTTTAGTACATCCTTATCAGGTTACATTTTTCCCGCTATTTTTAACACCCAAGGGGACTGCATTTCATCAGTAAAGAGTGATTTACCTTTGGGAGGCCGAGGCGGGTGGATCACGAGGTCAGGAGATCGAGACCATCCTGACTAACACAGTGAAACCCGTCTCTATTAAAAATACAAAAAATTAGCCGGGCATGGTGGCGGGCGCCTGTAGTCGCAGCTACTCAGGAGGCTGAGGCAAGAGAATGGCGTGAACCCAGGAGGCGGAGCTTGCAGTGAGCCGAGATCACGTCACTGCACTCCAGCCTGGGCGACAGAGTGAGACTCCGTCTCCAAAAAAAAAAAAAAAAAAAGAGTGATTTACTATGTTCATGTAATCCCAGCAATGAGCAATGAGGGAGAAGAGGGATAATACTACTGAATTGCCCTGAGAAAGAGGTTAGAACAAATGGTTAAGCTCACTCATTAGAAGAGCAACATCTGATTGGATTTCCATCACTATAGCGCTCAGTGTGTACATTTCTCTCTTAACAAACTAGATTGTGGTAATCTCTCATTCTAGTTTGCATTTTTTTTTTTAAACGAACTTTTCTCTGAGAAAGAAAACAAATCATATTTTCTCTCATTTCTAAAAAAGATTGACAGCAGAAAACTATTGGCTTAAGAATCAATATAATTTGATAGTCAAATAAAATAGTTTAAATTTCTTCCAGGAAATTTTCAAAACATTTCATATACATCCCAGGTGGGTATTTTAGCTGACACATGATCATAACAAACATGAAACATGAAATCTTCATTTTACAGTTTTATGACACAATGCAAAGGACAAACTAAACTATATATAAGACTCACCAAAGGCCGGGCGCAGTGGCTCACGCCTGTAATCCCAGCACTTTGGGAGGCCAAGACGGGTGGATCACAAGGTCAGGAGTTCAAGACCAGCCTGGCCAACATGGAGAAACCCCATCTCTACTAAAAATACAGAAATTATCTAGGCATGGTGGCATATGCCTGTAATCCCAGCCACTCGGGAGGCTGAGGCAGGAGAACTGCTACATTGGGACAGAGGTTGCAGTGAGACAAGATTGCAGATAAGACAAGATTGTGCCACTGCACTCCAGTCTGGGTACAAAGTGAGACTCTGTCTCAAAAAAAAAAAAAGACTCACTTTCACCCTTGGGGTCTGAGAAAGCAAACTTTAGGGAACAAAACTTGTGTGCCACTGTGGTGGCCTGTCCCTGGACTATGACCGCAAAGCAGGTCTGAGGGGGCAGACACCTGGGCCTGACACCAGATCCCTGAGGGGTCTGGTCTGCTTTGGTCCCACGGAGACTAAGTTCACTCCAGGACACCCCAGACCACAAAACCCTAGGCTTAGTATAGGCCATGCAGGGCCAGATACTGGGCCTATAATAAGACTGGTATTCCAAAATGCCAGCACATACCCACAGGGCTTCACTTCGTGGCACTATGTATGTGTCGTAGTTACGTGCTAGAAACTAGCAAGAAGAAAAGGCCATGTGCAAAATGACTCAGACCACAGAGGCCAGACTTATCTGGATTTGTTACTTCAAGAAAACCGGAAGCAAAGGCACTAAAGGAACTGTGCTACTCAGGGAAGGAGACGGCAGTGAGAGTGGTCATTATTCATTCCATGTGGAACGGTGGAGTCCGTAAGGTGAGTGAAATAGAGCTTTTCTCTAAATGTGACTGAGGATTACCAAGGAAAACAGTACCCACTATCATTTCTCAAAGATGCTCAATGGTCAACTATTGTCAGCCTCATTGCCTGAATCCATATCTTTTGCTTTCCTCTGACGCTACTCACCATTGGGTCAGAATTACTACTGCCAACGTGCAGAGAGCGATTTGTCAAGTCAAATCCTCCAAAACTGCAGGTTCTCTGTGGAAAAGAGGGCAGGGCAGAAAAACTCCAGTTATGCTTAAGCCAGCCGGTGGTGCACCAACCCAACAGTCCCCATTTGCAGGACATCTCTGAATCACAAATATGTGTACAGGATGAAAGTAGAACACGAGAAATGATGAGAAAAAAACACATGAGTCATGTCGTAAGGAAACTTCACTCATTTTTCCCTTTCACAGGCCACTGGAACTTTGCCTACCCCAGAAGTCTAGAATCCTCTTAACATGCAAAAACCAACCGCTTAAAAAAAGCCTAAACAACAACAACAACAAAAAAACCCTCCATGAGTCCAGTGCTGTGAGATTCCCTGTCTCCAGCACAGAACTTCCCCTAACATCAGCTACATTCAGTAGAGATAATGAAGGGATATGTGTTAGAGGATCCATGTGCTCAGGCATCCTGAAAACCCAGGTCTAAAATCCCATGGCTCTGACACCAACAGCAAGCTTTTCAAACAGACTTTCATTTTGTTTAGTTTTAAATCGCTGAGAAGAGGAGGGGGAAAGGTTATGTTTATAGTTGTCCAATCAGGCCAAGAGAATTACTCACTCACTGCTTCCCCATGCTAGCCAAAAACGCTGGTAACTTTCCCATCTAACTGACCAAGTTAAGTAACGATGACCCTTTTCTCTCGGTGAATGAAGATGCCACATTTGCCCAGAAAGAAAACGGGTGAATCGGTGACTGTCTTTGACCACACTCTTTAATTTCAATAGGAAAAATGCTGATGTTATAAACAATGAACACTTTATTATCCTTTTAGGTGGTTGCAAAACTTCACAGAACTGCTTATATCTTAGTGATTTTTGTATTTGCAGAACTTGGTTCAAATTCACTGTTGTTTTTCTGGTAACTTTTTTCATGGAACAGCTTATATCTTAGTGATTTTTGTATTTGCAGAACTTGGTTCAAATTCACTGTTGTTTTTCTAGTAAAAGGCTCTGAGCGACCACCCTGCGCCCTGCAACGCACATTAATGTTACAACTAATTATCTTTTTTAAACATCAGTAATGAAAGTTTAATTGTAGATTCAGGGTTCAATATTTTGTATTACCAGCTTCTCAGAGAAGTCTAATGAACAGCTATTAAATGGAAGAAATGAACAGAAAAGTACAATGTATTTGATTGGTGCAAAATAATTGCGGTTTTGCCATTTTTTCAATGGCAAAACTTTGATTACTTTTGCACCAACCTAATATACTATAAGCATTACTTATTTATTTAAAAAAAAAATATATATATATATAAAATTAACTGAATCGATAAAGTAGAAACATCCTAGAAGGAAAATGTCTAGGTTTTGAAATCACAAAATCTAGACACAAATCCTGGTTCTGCCACTTACTTGCTGTGTGATCTCAGGTAAAGTACTTACACTCTCTGAGCTTTAGATTCATTATTAAAATAATACTTATATCATGTTTGAAGCCTTCTAGCGCACTGCCTGGCACAAGGCAGACACTACGAAATGCTGGTTTCTTCCATTACTTTTCATTAAGGCTGTACTGAGAATGTGGTAGTCATCCTGGCAGCTGTTATATTGAAGTTGAGGCTTAGTTAACATTATAAATATGCAAATGCAGAGGTGGAGCTTTGTTCTGGGCCTTACAATCTAATCTGGGAGTTCAACTATAAAATCGGAGCATACCAGGAATAGGCCACAAAGTGAGAGATGGCCATTGGGGTACAGGGGAAGGCCAAGAGATAAGGAAAGCATTTCATGACAACCGACATCAGGATGACTCAGAGCTGTTCTTCTTCACCAGTGCTGCTGCTGCTGTTTTAAATAATCTACTACCGATTTATTTTCTAATAGACATTATCCTAATTCTACATTAAATATCAATGAGCAATGTGATTTCTTTTATCGTCAACTTAACTGGACCTATATCTATTCTATAGAAAGAGAAAAACCTTTCTACACAAATATATTCACCAAATCACCTAACTGGGTAAGCAATGCTATGACCACCTCTCAAGGCTAATTTTTAACATTAACTTTCTCTTTCCAGCTTATAATGCCATGTACATTTCCTCCTTCTTGCAAAAGCAGTGATTTTATTCTAGTTTCTTTCCTGTGACTCAGGGCTTCACAGACACGGTATGGCGCCCAGATGCCTCATTATTGTATGGTTTTGCATGTCCCTGCTTTAAACTACAGCATCTACTGCAATGTTGGAGCCCAAGTTATTTCTGATGCATATGAAATAACTGTGAAAGAATTTATGTGGAAACTATGACTGCAATAAATTAGAATCTCATTTAAGTTTTCATATGCCTATTGTATGCCTTTATTTCTAAAATGAAAAACTTAAAGAATGGACTAGTTTTCTTAACTACCAACTGAAACCTCTTCCAATGATAGACTAAGATATCTGGAATTGATTCTTTTTAACAGTGGAGGAGTGACAAAGAATATAACAATAAAGATTGCTTGAATTAATTTCTAGCTTTTTCTATAAGATCAAGTAGTTCTTTAACAGCATTCCTTCAAAAGAGAAAACGGTCTGTAAAGAGACTCATAAAAAATAAATCAGTATATCAACCAGCCTTTGACGTTGATGACCTAAATAAAGGACGACTAAATGAAGTTGTTTTAGTTCATACACCTCCTATACTGATAATTATAAAAACACTTTAGATAGATGCTTGGGATGAGGAGGGCTAGTCAATGGAATGGTCATGCAGTTGGAAACACATGTTTTGGGGTTGAATTTAAAAATGTACAAAATTGCAAAATGTCATGCATGTCTGTTCCCTCAAACAAAAATTGAATGACCAAATAAAATACAAGACAAGTGACCACTTCCAGTGAATACAAAGCATTATCATTTCCCTGAGGTTTCATCAAGCAAATATGGCATTTTGAAAGACAAAGAGATTGAAGTTGAAGAATAAAGGAAACTTTTAGATAAAATGAAAGAAATACCTGACAAGGAGAATGGAAAATAACTTTTAAATAAATCTAGCAAAGAAATAAAATTAGTCCCTTTTAAAAAAGTTATTTCTATTGTAAGATAGAATGCTTATTTCCTCTTACATTCTCTGGATAATTAGAAAGTTAAATTTTGATTGTACAACTGTACTACAAGAAAAGGAATATGCAAATATATAACTTCCTATTGAACACATAGTTTTACAAGTGTTGAAACTGTCCATTAGTGTCTCAGGCTCACAGTATTTTAAAAATACTCAGCTTCAGACTGATAACTGAGATAGGGATTACACAACAGCATGTTAGGTGGGGGTGGTACCTGGAGAGATTACACAACAGCACGTTAGGTGGGGGTGGTGCCTGGAAATGAGCTTGGCCAGATGTCTATACTCAATGTCAGTGAAGAATTAATCCCTGGTCCACAACGCTAACTAGCACAAATCCCAGAAATATAACTTCTAGAGACAAGGCCCTCATGGAGTTATAGTATGAATCCGACAATAAGTAACATGAGAGGCACATCAACAATTCAAGGTGCTCAAATTGGGAAAATTCTCAGTATTACATGATGTAAACTCAGAGGTGAGTCATCAATTAACAGAAGAAGTGGGTCTGTTCTATCAAGGTCATGTCAAAAGGTACAAGAGCAGACGAACTGGGCAGAAAACTTCTGAAAGTAAAAAATAAATACATAAAACTAAGACTGGTTATTTTTCAAAATATCTGTGAGTCAGAGCAAACCAGAGGCTGAATGAGCGAGAAAGAGAATTGTTATTCTAAAGCAAAACCTCAACCAATGAAAAACTGTTGCCATGATACAGAAAGAAACAGAAGAAAAGTTCCCGCTACATACTAGCAGTATTAAAAGTATTGCAAGAATTACACGAATATGAAAGGACAGAAAATAAGATCTAGGGAGGAAGTCAACACGTGGAAATACTTGGAAAATCCAGGGGCTAGGAAGGACCTAACGATTCTTTTACAACAGAGAATGTCGTTTTAAGAATGGCATTGACCAATCCGTCTTTACTTTCACAAAAGCAGAACCCGACTGAATGAATTTAAATTGCACTAATCGTCTGGGGAAGAACATCCTGTTCATGAATGTGAAGGCCCCCTGGGAAAACCACTATTGAAGGATACTCTACTCTTTCAGATCTTTAAAAGGGCCCACAGCCAACTGTCCTGAGCAGATCAAGCAAGGTGCCAGGTGACAGAGGGCCAAGAGCTCTATTTCCTCATTTTGCACCATTTTATATGGGCCACTGTGCAAACTAAAAGTTAGGTGGGAATTTCAGAAGGAAAAATTCTATATTCTGAAGTTCAAAGTAAATCATGCCTTGAAAATAAATCTTACTAGGTCTCTGATCAGCCAGTATTAAAAGTGAAAAACATCCCCTATTCTTTCAAAGTGAGTACTTCATTCCTTGCTGAGTACAGAAGAATCTATAGGCTAGGGGAAGGCATTTCCAAATGTCGATTTGTTTATAAAGATAAGAACATTGAATAGACTTAAGTAAAACAAAAGGCTCCCATTTTGTTGTTAGATTTACCAACTTTCTGCTTGCCTCTACTAACAATATAAATGTGCTTTATAATGTTTTCAAATCACCGAATTGGTGACTGTGATGATGGCAGTTTTTCCATGAGCCTGCTCCTATTCTTTTAATTTTAAAACCAAGAGCAAGCATCTCTTTCCAGGGTGAAATGCCCTTCTGTTTTGAATCAGCTTCTTTGAGGTCAAGTGACACAATGGCGGAGAATCAAGACAGCCACTCCTGGAGGCAGCCAAACCCCACCCCTGTACCCTGGAAGCCCCTCTCTGGATCAGCTTCAATGCTTATTTTAATGGGCACTCAAACAGCTTCATCTGACAAGAGGAGAAACGGAAGAGAAGGTGAAAGCTGCCTGGAAGTGAAAGCAGGATTTGAAATTGAAGGTGATGGTGGGATGTGCCCTGACGTCATGAGCAGGAGAGAGGGGAGAAAGTCAGTCCCCGCAGAAGAAAGGCCATAATGCTTGACTGCACATCACAGAAATGACAAGGCCGTCCTCGGGACCATCTTTGTGACTCACAGACTTCTGGTGGATTCTCAAGAGAACCCTTTTAGTACAGCGGTCGACCGTGGCGGCCCACTTCCTCTTTGCCTCCTCATCCTCCTCCAGCAGGCACCGCCTCAGGTCCTGTCTCTCAGCCTTGCTCAGGGTCCTGTCTGAGGCAGGCCGCACTAGCTGGGTCAGGTTCAGGTGGCTGTACAGGCTCCTCTCCACCACGTAGGTGATATTGAACTCGCTGACCGAGGTGCGCCCGCGCACCCTCCTGCCGGGGAAGCCACAGCTCCCGCCCCCTTTGCCTTTCTGCCGGAGCAGCTGCAGGTCACAGGTGGTGCTGGTGATGCCTTTTCTGGAGGGACGCTGGCAGAGAAACGCTCTGGAACAGGAATAATTAGTATCCGTTTTCTTCAAGCGGATTTGCTTCCGGACACTCTGAAACTCCTCCAGGGACACCAGAAGGTGGTGCCTGCGACGGTGGTTGTCATAGAAGCAAACACCATCCGTACTTACCCCGTGGCTCAGGGACCCGAGACTCTTTTTCATCTCCCCCTCGGTGAGGGAGCGGGACACTTTCTGGGCCTTTTCTTCTTCTGGGTAGGAGAAGAATGTCCCCATCTTCTTGGGGGGCTTAATCAGGCCCCGACTCTCTCCTTTGCTGAAGGTTTTGACCAACTTCCGGCCAGCCCCCCAGGTGTCCAGGCTGCTGGAGGATGGAGACGTGGTGAGAGAGTCTGAGTCATCTTCGGGAGGTTTCTCAGGAGAGCCATCAAAGAAAAAAGGCTTCTTGTGCACACCAGAGTAGAGGGCGGACCGTTCATCCAGGACCTGCGAATTCTCGAACACGTGCTCCTCCCCACCTGGAGGGAAACCAACAGAATCTCTTGTGAACACACCTTTGCATTCTTGCATACGTCTTTCTTTACACCCACCACCCTGCAAAAAATAAGCTAGCCCATATAGATAGCTAGCCCACAGCAATATCTTTCTCCGTATCATGACCCTCTTTATAAACCCAGCTCCCACTTACATATGTACAGAAAAATGAAAATATACTGTGAAAATACATGGTTTCACATGAGCTCAACGTTAAAAGGTTTCAGATGTGTTTTCTCCTTCTTTAAATATCTTTGTAGACCTAACACCTTCACAGTCGTATTTAAAATGCCATTTGCAAAATCTAAGCTAGCCATAATCACAATATGCCTTAGCATTTCGAGATAATGCCCTTCCCAGTTTGTAAATGCAACCCTCTGAAACTAGGAATCAGGATCTTTCCCCCTTCTGAAAGGCACTCCTTTATGTTGGCTCTGGTGACTTTTTATAGTTGGAGTGTGATAAATGTCATGTGGCTGACAGTGATTGTTTTATTGGTACATATGCCATTTGAGCGATTAAATCTCCAAGGAAGTTTTGGTGGGGAGAAACACTATAAAGGGTTGTATCCTGGAAATGTGACTGACAAATCATCTCCAGCTGACAGGGCAAATGTAAAAAGTCAGGAAACTCAGTGATTCCGGCCAGATACTCCCATCAACTCAGGCCTCGCTAGGAAGCAACAAGGGCGTTTAAGGGCCCTGACACGCAGGCGGCTCCAGGGTCCCACTGGTCTCAGGGATTCCAGCTCTTGAAGCCCTCACTGGAGCCAGGTGGCAAGCCAAGCCCTCCAGAGCCCAGTGGAAAGGTTTGGACTTGCTGGCAGGAAAACCAAGTTCTTTTCCGCATGTGTTATGTGAACAGATGTGAGAAAAGAAGTAGGTCAAACTGTGGGTGTAGCGATCCCAACTGGCTGTGTCCCTTTAATTATAGGGAAACTTTGAGCTCTGCAGCTTTCCACCCGCTGAATTGTGAAGAGGAAAAAAGGAAAAGTTCCTTGGAACAGAAGGATGGCACTAAATATACCAGCTGGGACGAGGGCGCCCGTGTGTGGTAAATGTCAGAGAAAAAGGGGAGCTATGCTCAGTTCAGAGCAAAACTCAGAGGGGGAAAGAACAGCAGCAGTCCTTTAAAATTCTAAAATGGCTTACTTTCCCAATTGATGGGATTTATAGGTACAAATCTAACAACAACAACAAAAAGAATACCTGCTATTAAATACAACCAAAGGTCAACTTTACATTCATGTCCAGCAGACGGTGGTGGGGAGGGTGGGAAGTGGGAAAGAAGATGTAAAAATCTGCCTGGCCCATAGTCCCCTGAAGAATTGTTCAGGGATCTTTCAGGGGGACTTTAAAGGCAGGATTTGGGGTTCTAACAGAAATTCACCAGCCCAGAGGCAGGGTACAAATACCCTGGAAGTTTCCTGCTCCTTCCTCAGGACACCTGACTGACAAGGTGTGAAGACCAAGGGTTCTTATGCTGTTGGAAATAAAAACGGCAACCTCTTCTAGTTACAGTCTACCCTCCACTTCCAAGAAGAAGTAACTGAGCCAAGACTAGAGGCACAACCTGTGGCAGGGGCAGCCCAACCACGGACTTCCCTATTAAAGAAGTCGAGTGTGGTTGTGGCTTCACCATCTGCCCAGGTGTCCATGCAGATGTGCAAAGGCCCTTCTCCACCCACAGTCCTAAGGGGTTTCAGAGAATTCAGGTGAGTCCACCCTGCGTATCCTAAGGATCTGTCACTCAGCAGCTGTTTTGGACATTTTCTGGGCTCTGTGCTTAGGATTGTTGTCAGAGATTCCAATACTTTGGTGTCACATCTGAGTCTGGAACCAGCTGGTGAACGCATGTCCATGACAAATGTAGCTCTATTCTCGGGTTCAGGAAAGTCAGCATCTGGTAAGGGGTTGTGAGGGATATGCAGTAAATGCTTCCCAAGAGGCTGCATCTGCTGGTGCTGAGGGCAGGCCTCCTGTAGTGCAGGCTGTATGTAGTGCACTGGGCCTGACCAGTGGCCTGGAATCCCAACCTTGACCTGGACTGCTTGAACTTGGAGCATTTCTTCTCTCATCCTTCTCTGACTTAAGCATACAACTCTCCTACTGGAAGAGTGACCATCAAGATGAGCTCACTCCATCACATTTGCTGGGATTTGCTTCACATGAAGGCCTCCATCTATCTTCTTCAGCTGAGACCTGCTTACCAAAGGCAAGGTGATTTTGGCAGGAGGAGAGAGGTAGGCTATGGGCTGACTTAATGCCAGGAACTCAGGGGTATGCTCTGCATCCAGCCTGACTCTGCCACTCACAGTTCCATAACCTTGGGCAATTACTTCCTGGCTCTGAGGCTCTGTTTCCTCATCTGTAATGATTCCTACCTATCTTTCCATAATATCCCTGGCAAAGCTGTTGTGATGATAACAGTAAACATTATGCTCATAAAAGAGTTATGTGAAGGTGCTGTATGAGCTGAAAAGCTTTCTACAAAACTGGTGATTCATTCCTGGAGAGAACTGAGTGCGAGCAATGAGGGAAGGAAGGGTGTCCATTCTACAGCAAAGACACAGAAATGGGCAGGTAAAGGGCACTGATGTAGCCTAGATTAAAGATTGGCCAGGGTTGTCCGTGCCAGGATAAGGACTTGAAACCCAGGGTGCAAGGGTGAGAGTGGGTGAAGAACTGATCTCTCTCCTGGCTTTCCAAGGACTTCAGACCTGGTGGGGCAGAGAGAGGTGGCAGCAGAGTGAGAACACGCTGCTGTCAGGAAGCAGGCTGCCTGGACATCTTGTTGGGCCTTCTGCTGGCTGGCTGAGTGGCCAGGAGTCAATTACTTAGCCTCTTTGAGTCTCAGTTTCCTCATTTGTGAAATGAGGATGGCGTAAGTGCTTATTTCTGCTAGCTATTCTGAGGATGACATTAAAGAGAACATAAAATCTAAAGTGTTTGGGAAAGTGCCTGGCACGTGGCATGCCCTCAGTATGTGATAATTATCATGCAGACAACTTGGTATTAGCACAGGCACGCAGGAAGTTAAAGGATCAACCCTTTGTAAGTCCAAGGGCGGGGGAGTTGGGGGGTGCCTACTGGAGTACGAATCCTTCCTGCTCTGCGAGATGGACAGGGGCCAAGGTAGCCTCTTCCAAGTACCACTGCCAGTGTGGACCCTCAGAGAGTTCTCTGTTGTGCAGGGGTTGGAGGAAGCTCCAGTTTAGCAGGGAATTGGGAGGTAACCCAAAGCAGGCGCCTTGAGCAACACACACACCTGGGGCCTCTCCTGAGAAGACGGTGAGCTTGGCCAATGGCAACTCAGCTCCCTGACTCATCAGATGCCAGAGTGTACCTTAGGATTGGAGCTCACTAAATCCATCTTCCATCTGTGAAGGCTGATTTGTGCCCAGATAAATTAAAGTTCAGAGCCAGAATTCCATATGGTTATTACTTTTTACTCTAGAGTTACTCCTTTTGGTATATTTTTCCTTTTCAACCGATGCCTCTCAAAGATAGTTGGACTGATTTATTCTGACATAAATATGCAAATTACAATGTTTGTATTTTTAATCATGTTATTCTAGTGGAAAGGCTGCCTTAACATACCACTATCATGTGTGAAGGGCCCACTGGGGAACAGGCCCAGGACTAGGTACTTTACCCACATTATCTCAGTTACGGATGAACCCCACCCATCTATTTGTTATATTTGAGACTTGATTTTGGCCGAGTGTTCATGAGATTTGTTACAAAATGTGCCCTTAAAGTTGAATGTTGGCAATCCCATATGGTTCTCCCTAACAGTACCAACTGACACTGTCTGTGATTGCAGTAACGGTTGCCACAGGGTACATTCAATACTGTGGAATTCACAACTGGTGGGCAGGTATTAAAACACCCAAATGTAAAATCAGCATTGCATCCAAATGTAAACAGAATTACCACGCAAAAAGATACCCTTATGAAACTCCAGAATTGAAAACAACCCTAGTTTACGAAATTGGCCATAAAGCTGATTTCTCTCCCTATGTTTTTCTTTTCCCTTCTAATCCCCATTCTCTCAGAGTTACCCACTTAGCTTCAGTATTATTCTAAGGGATTTAAACCCATGAATAATAGCAAACACAAATTAAAAGCAGCAATACAAACAAAAAAACCTTATCTTTGCAAATAAGGGGAAATTCATTTCTTTACATGACTTTATTCTATATAACAAAAATGCCTCTACAAAAATAATTTTAAAACCTACATGTTAAAATTTGGAATTCCTCACAATGTAGATATGACATTTTAACAAGTAATGTGCTTTTTTTAAAAGCATGTTCTTTCCAGTATTTTATCCAATTCAATTATTATCATTTTCAAACAGAAAACCTTATTTTTTTATTTTACCTTTTGGGGAGAATTTATAAGATACTGCAAATGCACATTACTAACAAGAGAGATGAATAAGGTTGAGATTTGAACTGTCATAATTATACTTCAAAGGCTAACTATCCATTTCAATAAATCCAAGTTGATGTCTCTTTTGACATTATTGTTTCACCTGGCTAACTCCAGCAATACAAATCTTAAAGATTCCCTTAGAATCCTAGGTCCTTAAAGCCCCCATTTGAATTGAGACTTGAGACTCTCTACAGGAAGAACAAATCATCCCTGAGAAATTGAAAGGGATATTAGGTGCTTTGATTGTTAGGCATTTTTTCAAAATGTACGTATATGAAATCTGAACTAAATTCACTGAGCAAGAACCATAGTCCTTTTTGGGATTGGAGACTCATGTGAAAAAGTTAGAAAGTTTATATAAAATGGTATAAGCTCATACATGAAGCTACACTACACCTCCAGAAAATTTCCATTTCCCATCTTTTAAATTTAAATGACTAAGCATCCCAAACGCCTGACACCAGGACCCTTCATTCCATCACATCATCGCATCTAAGCATCACTCTTCTGGCAGGCACAGTTCTGCCAGATTTAGCCAGAGCTCAATGCATTTTCCACTTGAAATCGTATCCCTTTTCTACTGAGAAACTGACCCCAAATAATTTCTTTTGGAATAACCAGGGTGGAGTTTGCCTTTTTTTTTTTTTTTTTTTACCTTCAGTGCTGGGTTTTTTCATTTCTTCCACCCTAATTAGTTTCTTTCTGACTCTGCGAGTGGAGTTTACCAGCTTGTGTAACCTCTTAAACTTCACCGACTCCTCGGTCTCATCATCCGATTGTTCTCTTGACTGGCAAAGAAACAAAGGAAAAGTTAATCAGGTAATTGCTCCAAGCTTTGCCTGTGTGGCTGGATATAGCTGGCCTTGCTGCCAGTCTGATCCTCGGCAGCTCTGTTGCTGAACTTCAGGAACCAACAAATTTGCCCAAGAGGTTTACAAAGCACCACATACCATCTTAAGGTCTAATTCAGGGTAGAATTAGGTCCTAGGCACCGAAATACACATCCTTGCCCTCAACTGGCCTGTGGGGGCATCTATCTCAACTACTTCCTTGTCCTCTTTTAGGAGGACTCCAGCAGGATTCTCCCTCCAACGCTGGCCCTGTAATTCCAGTTTCACTGCTGTGGTTTGGGTCAGGCTCTCATCTGTCTGGCCCATCAGGACTTGCTGTTTAACGTGGTCATCAACTACTTCTCCAAACCAAAATCCTGTTGACTTTTTCCAGCCCTCCCCAAAATCAAAACAGCAGGGCAGCAAAGGGAAAGAGATGCAAACAGCCTCTTCCATCCCATTGGCTAAGACTGTCTGCCACATTGCAGCCAGCCCTTCCGCCTCTCCCGGCTCCTTCTAAGGGATCACAAGGCAAATGTGAGGACAGACCCTGCATTCCTCCAAGAGAGACAAGGGAAAAGGCTGACCTTTCAGCCATACAGTACAGTCCATATTCCCCACAGCCCATTGCACTTTGCAGGGAGTCAGCATGCTCAGGCCCAGCTGTTTTCCCTCAAGTATCAAACATTACAGAGAGAGGGAAAAAAATCTCTCTCTGCAGCAGTGACCCAGGCTAAAAACAATCCTTTCCTTGTGAACGAAATGAGGGTTTCATTTCTAAGTCAGCTCCAACATTCAATATGCAGCTTCCTCTGTTTTATCTGTTCAAAATGTGAAACAGCAAAAGAGGTCTCCGGCTAAATGAGCGTGCAGCACGGGTGCGTGGGCATGCCTGGGAGCAGCCGCCTCGGCACACCCTGTGCAGCGGATGAGCAATTCCAGCTCACATCGCATGTCTTGACAACAACCTTCTCTCCATTTCCTCCAACCCCGTTCATGGAATAGCAGGAAGACAAATGCAAACGAACACACAGAACAAAAACAAGCCCCATCTCTGAACACGAGTCTAATGCAGAGATTTTCTCCTGAAGAAAAGCTCTCACTAATCTCAGTGTTACAGACAATAAAACAGATAAGCAAGAGTTGCAGATAATACCTCAAGAGAAGAAGAGGTAGAGTTTCTATGCGTTACTTAAGCATAAAAATGGTGCACGTCGTGAGTCCTCTTTGCACTATGGCACAAACATTAGTACAAGGATAGTAAGGGATATAAACAACTGATTTCCTGGCCTCTGTCCTCACCCTGGAACTCAAGACATGGAGCCATGATACTTTCTCCCTGTATGACTATCAGCAAACTGTTTACCCACTTATGGTTAACTATAAACCTAACATCAGCAAGTCACCAGGCAGAAGTGTTTCTCAGACTTCTCTTCTGTAAAGTGTATCGATATCTATGTCCAATTTCTCCAAAATTCCTAGATAAAATGTTGCCTGCAAGTCTCAGAATTAAAGCTAAGTACTGGTTACCCGGTAATAAAGAATGGGAACTGGACTCCCAGGGGAGAAGCTACACTGGATGCTGGCAATTAGGCTTAAAACTGAAAATAAAAAAAAAAAAGTTAGAATAATAAGTGTAGTTCCTAATACAGAATGGTATTGTCTAGTTTGAGTTTCATTTCTACTTGGTTGGATTGTTGACGTGTGATGAAACGGCTGGAGCGGTCAACCAGAGGAATGAGAACTTGGTTAACCCTCATTCTGGGTAACCAGCACCTGAAAAACCCACAGTGCATGGAATTACATATAAACATTTAAAAACATTCTGCCCTCTTGATGTAGCTCAAAAGCCAAGCAATTCTAATGGAAGAATAATCAACATTATGTTATAGAAAGTCTCTATAACTATCAACGGGACAAACCTAGAATATGTCTCTAACCCTCACATTTAAAAATGTTGAAATCAAATGAAAATGAAATAGGTACAGATTGTTTGTAATCAAAATATAAGAAGCTATGTTATAGGATGAAAATTACTGACGTGTATACCTCATACCTAGTTTGCTGGTTGGTGGTGGTGGTGTGGGTATGTGCATGCATGGGATAGTGGGCAGTAAGAAGAGAAATGGGGTATAGAAAAAAGTAATACAAAAATTTTAGTCCACAAAGACACAAATCATTATATGCAGTAGAGTGAACTTTCCAAGGAGAAATCAAAATAGTTAAACCAGGACAGTAGATTTAAAGGTGTTGCCTTCCTCATAAAGTCCTAGTTTCCTCTGCCCAGATTCACTGTGGCAAAAAATAACATGTTTCAGGTACTTATTTAACCGTTTCCACAAGTTCCATTTATTTTTGAGAAACATACCTTTGAGTTATACCTTCGAATTATACTTCTTTATACCTTTGATTTAATGCTATTTTTATTTTTCTAGAAAAATCAAGATTTGAGGTGTTTGTCATTGACAAATCACAAACCATGGCAACCAAGTCCTTCTTTTCCATGATTATGTTTTGGACACTAGACAAGATAGATGTGGCACAATTTATATGAAGAAAAATGCAACACAAAACCCAGGTCATCCAAGAAATGTGTGTGTGTGTGTGTGTGTGTGTGTGTGTGTGTGTGTGTGTGTGTGTGTGTTAAACAGAAATTTTCCTAGAAGTCAGGCTAGAAGTTACTTGAGTTCAACAACCTATCCCAAGAATGTATTGCTCCATCCATGATATTGATGGAAAGGTGTTGACTTCTCATTTCCTACTGAGTACAGAGGAAAAAAGAGTTGTGAAATATTTGCCTTTGAAAATTCTCTCCAGCTGTTTTAACACAAAACACTGTAAAAGGCTTGCATTTCTTCTAAATTGGAGAGTAAATCTTGAATTTCTCATGTCATATTTCTCTTTTTAAGTATATTCCACTTCCCAAATGCTGAAAATAACATAGCATGTCCTTTTTTTTTCTTTTTTTTGAGACGGAGTCTTGCTCTGTCTCCCAGGCTGAAGTGCAATGGCGCGATCTCAGCTCACTGCAACCTCCACCTCCTGGGTTCAAGCGATTCTCCAGCCTCAGTCTCCCGAGTAGCTGGGATTACAGGCACACACAACCATACCCAGCTAATTTTTGTATTCTTGTAGAGACGAGGTTTTGCCATGGTGGCCAGGCTGGTCTTGAATTCCTGACCTCAGGTGATCTCCCTAACCTTGGCCTCTCAAAGTGCTGGGATTACAGGCGTGAGCCACCATGCCCGGCCAGCACATCTTTTTATTCAGGAAATATACCACTAGGGATGGGGGCTTGAGAATTTTATTTTATAAATATCAAAATATATAATTTTAAATTCAAATACTATGTATATTTTAAAAGAAATCTTCCTATGTGAAGAACTTTGTAGAAGAGAGAGGAAATCTGCATTGTATATAAAATAAATGATTGATTTTAGGAAATAGGCTCAGCACTATTATAGAACAGGTTTTAAATAAACTAAAGTTAAAAAATAAAAGCATATATTCACACACATTCAAACATGAGATAGTGTGGCCTCCCCTCCCTTGTCCCACCCTGGGTCAGAGTTAAATAGCTCATCTTCTAAACGAGAAGGTGAGTTCAATCATATAGACAGCTCCTCACCAGAAAACCTTCAAGAGAAAAAGGCAACTTATCCCACCAAACATTGTGGAAAAATGGATTTCCAATATTGTAAACAGAAACATTTGATTTCCAGCCTCTCCTCTGCAGACTTTTTCCAGCAGAAAGCCCATATGGCTCAACTTTTAATTACTTTGGCTAATGCTATATGTAGTAATTCTGTGGTGAATGCTTAAGTGTTTCATTTCTGGTTTCCATAGCAACATTACATCAGATTGCAGACAGCTGGCTCCACAGTTTTAAACCATAACAAATTGACCAAGCCAAGACACAAAACTATAGCCGCTTTAAAGAGATAGCACACCATTTGCCGGCCAGACTGCTGAATGAGGAACCTATGGGGCCCGTTTGGCACCGGGAGGAGGGTGGAGCCTCCCTCCTTCCCAGCTTCTTTTGGAACAAGTGTATCCTTGACACATCTGCAATGTTCTAATAGGAAAGACATGGAGCCAGCGTGGAGAACTTTTTATAACACAGCTATACGCTGGATGATCAGAAAAAAAGGAACAAAATGAATAGCATCTGTAAGTACAAACATTTGTGTGCCGGAGCTCACTAAACGCACCCCCTCACTGCTCCAAGTAAACCTGTCACTGCTGGTAGGCAACAGATACTTCACCGGACCCTGTAACAGTTCTTGGGACTACAGAGAGCAGAGCAAATCCTTTCCAAAAGCCATATGGCACAGTTGTGCAGGCACAGTGGCAATGTGCTGCAATAAATGTTAAAACAAACTTGCAAGGAGCAGCTAGACCCTTTGGAGGACCGCTTGAGACCACCACGCTGATCACAGGATTACAGCTCTGCCCTTTGCAGAAGCACTCTCACTCAGCTTGTTTCCTTAGCTCAAAACACACAACACGCTGTCACAATTAACACCCAGAGTAAGCCCACTTATCTCCCCCGGTGCCACATAACACCGAGAGATATTTAAACATTTCTGAAAAGCAATTTGAAACTGGAAATGTATTTGCTTGTGAAATTCACACTGGTGTGTCTAACCTAGTGCATGATCAGACATATATGCTTCAGCTTTCTAGGTCGGCTGTGCCACAGCATTAATCTTAAAGTTAAGAGAAGGAAGCCAATCAGATATAAGCTTATGAAAAGCAATGTGCAACACTGTCTGAATGCAAGTCCTCCCCAGGAAAAGCCTCCACAATTCACAGCTGAGCCATATATGCTCATTGTCTCAAATTCTCAAAATAATATTCACTATTCTCCAAAAGTTACGCATTTTCACTGGTGAAAATGCCGGGCAAAAAAGTTCAGGGTTACCAGGTAGGGAAGTAAACAGAGGAAGAAGGGCAAATTTAGAGGAATTTAAGAAGGAAAGAGAGAGAAACATCATAGGCAGGAGCAGCAAAAACTTTTACTTGAAGCAACAGAAAACACATTCTTCCCTTCCCATTAAACGCATTCAGAGACTTACCGGCTTCGGCATTTAGCAAGTCTAAGGGGCAATTCTGAAGACGTCTGGTACCTCCCACCCCCCTCCCCACTCGGAGAGTGTCTTCACTCTTGTGGCATCAACTCCGCAATCTCAAAATTAGGATTAGGCACTCCTGGAGCATGTCTCTGTGGAGTTACATGATCAGGCTCCACCGTCACAGCTCAGTATCCGAAGGAGAAAGGGGAAGACACTGGATTCAATTAGCTTCTTTCTGCTTGCTGACTGATTCCCCAGTCGCTTGCTAACTGCATAACTTGCAAGAAAGGCATAAGTCATCAGCTCTAAGCAAATCTCCTATTCACCACAAGGAAAAAAGGGAGTGTTGTGCATGGCCAACAATCCCTGTTTTCACTGAGGAAGGCTCTCTGACCTCCTGCTGGCCTCCAGTTCCTTAATTACTGTCTATGGAATTCCAGAGACAGAAAAAAGAACGCGAGAATCTGAGCAAATCCAGGACAAGGAGGACAAGGACTAACCCTTAAAAGATCTCTTTTGCAGACATTCTTCTGAACACCCCTTAAGGGAGTAGTCTCAATTGAAAATAGACACCTTCCGATGGCTATTTTTGAAATTACTGAATTAAAACTTATGATTGTGGTTTTCTCCTAGAGTTGTCACTTTCTCTCTCCCCATTCCTTTTTAAAATTTTAACAACCAGAGTAAATGTAGGATATTTCCCCTTCATTGGTGCTTCTAAAACTCTCTTAACAAATTGTTTTAATGCCCGTTTCAAAGCATCTGAGTTCTCCTGCATTCTAGAAATGTGAGCATGAGGACTGTGTCACAAGATGATCATTTAATTTTCTCAAGGATCTCAGGGGAGCCGCTAGGCACATGCTGTTACTTAAACAGAACATTGTCTAAACAACACAGGACTAAAAATCCATACAAAGTCTCCATGACGTGGGCTGCAAGTCACGTTCGTCTTTTCAGGGCTAAGTTCATTTACTTGGGTAAGTCACTTATTCCCACAGCACAGTTTGAGCTGCTTGTTTCTAGATGTCCCTCCTATTGGGTGAATCTTGATGTATGATGCTTGAGCCTATCTCTTTATAGGACATCACACAACATAAAATACCTAGCTACACAGGACTCAGGAATGCGTATGAACCACTGTACCTCCTTAAAATGACAGAAATTTAGAGTTGGACAGGATTCAGGGTTAACCTAAACTAAAAACAGCCAGGCACAGTGGCTCACACCTGTAATCCCAACATTTTGGGAGGCTGAGGTGGGCGGATCACTTGAGGCCAGGAGTTCGAGATCAGCCTGGGCAACATGGTGAAAACCTGTCTCTACTAAAACTACAAAAATTAGTTAGGCGTGGTGGCACACACCAGTAATCCCAGCTACTCAGGAGGCTGGGATAGGAGGATGGGTTGAGCCCGGGAGGCAGAGGCTGCAGTGAGCCAAGATTGCCCTACTGCACTCCAGCTTGGGTAACAGAGTGAGACTCCGTCTCAAACAACAACAACAACAACAACAAAAGGGAATTGGAATACGAAGCTCCCAAGTGGAGGCTCATGTTTCACCGTGCACACTTTACAGGTTCTGCATCAGATCACCAGAGCTCCATCCCCTTTTCCTCGGCTCTTGTCTTGCTCTTCTTTCCTGGGCGGGCTGGCGTCTCTCACTCCTTGCCAAGAATTAAACTCCCTTCTCCCACTCTGTCTTCTGCTCAGAAGTATCTCCTCCCAACCTTTATGGAATTTCCTCTTCTTTCTCCTGCAAGGGCTCACCACACCTTCCCTACACTGCCCAGTTCCCCGTTTCACAAACTGATTCTCCCACAAACTCCCCCTCCCCTGCCACCACCTGATGGCCCAGGTGCTTTCCTGATGTTGTACTTCCAATACTTGGATTTGTCCAAAGCTCACCATTCCCAGGCACTGTGTTCAACAACTGCATACATGATCCCATGTCACAGCAATGGCAGGGGCAGAATCTGAGACTGCATGGTTTTGCTCCTGTGCCACTATCTACTCAACAAGGCCTTTCTTCATCCAAGACTGACAACTGTGCTGCAAAGTTATGCCCACACTTCCTTAAAACTGAGTGTAGGCATTTTCCACCGAATTCCTTCATTACAGGATAAAAATGAAGAAAATGAGAGTACCCCGATGAGACTGGGGTAAAGGGAAGGGGATTAGCCCAAAGTCTCAGGGGATAGAACAACCTGGGTTTCATTATCAAGTTCTCTAGGAAGTCACTTTACTTTTATGGGTCTTAATATTCCTGCACATAAATTTGGTATAGTAACATTTTTCTTACAGTGTGGTTGTATTAAATACTATGTACGTGAAATCCTTGTTGAACTGGAGTTCAATAAGGACTTAATATTTTTACTATTATTATTATTATTATTTGAGATGGAGTTTTGCTCTTGTTGCCCAGGCTGGTGTGCAATGGCTCAGTCTCAGCTCACTGCAACCTCCACCTCCCAGGTTCAAGCAGTCCTCCTGCCTCAGTCTCCCAAGTAGCTGGGATTACAGGCGCCTGCCACTACGCTCAGCTAATTTTTGCATTTTTAGTAGAGATGGGGTTTCACCATACTGGCCAGGCTGGTCTCAAACTCCTGACCTCAGGTGATCTGCCCGCCTTGGCCTCCCAAAGTGCTGGGACCACAGGCATGAGCCACCACGCCCAGCCTTATTATTAAGTCTGCAGTCTTCTATTCATAACTCACTAGAGTTCAGACAACACCTAATTTTCACAAACTTTTCTTTTAGGTGCTGTGTAAATAGCAAAGACCACTTAAAAACCCAACAACCAGGCCGGGCGCGGTGGCTCACGCCTGTAATCCCGGCACTTTGGGAGGCCGAGGTGGGCGGATCATGAGGTCAGGAGTTCAAGACCAGCCTGACCAAAATGGTAAAACCCCATCTCTACTAAAAATACAGAAATTAGCCAGGCGTTGTAGCACACATTGTAATCCCAGCTACTCAGGAGGCTGAAGCAGGAGAATTGCTTGAACCTGGAAGGCAGAGGTTGCAGAGATCATGCCACTGCACTCCGGCCTGGGTGACAGAGCGACATTCAGTCTCCAAGGAGAAAAAAAGGAAAAAAAAAAAACAACCAACAACCAGCCGGGCACAGTGGCTCATGCCTATAATCCTAGCACTTTGGGAGGCCAAGGCAGGCAGATTACTTGAGGCCAGGAGTTTAAGACCAACCTGGCCAACATGGTGAAACCCCATCTCTACTAAAAATACAAAAATTAGCCAGGCATAGTGCATATCTGTAATCCCAGTTATTCAGGAGGCTGAGGCACAAGAATCACTTGAACCCGGGAGGCAGAGGCTGCAGTGAGCCGAGATCATGCCACTGCACTCCAGTCTGGGCAACAGAACAAGACTCCGTCTCAAAAAACAAAAACAGAAAAAACCAACAATCTTTTTACATGTGAAAGCTAGTCATATGGCCAGCATCTGAGGCTGGTTCTGGACAGGCTGTTCAGATACAGAGAAGACTCGGAGCCAACACAGGTTCAGATCCCCTCTGTGCCACATGGGAAGAGTGTGTGGCTGTGGGCGTGTTTCTTCTTTCACTTCTAAGATAGGCAGTGAGAAGCATCCTAGGGCTCTCTAGAGGATAAAACGAGACCTTGAATGTGAAGCCTAGAGCTTGGCAGGTAGGGAAGTCCTCGTTCCACGTGAAATACACATGAAGTTCGTGCACTGATTTATCCAGATACTTTGGAGAGGGTGGCGGGAAGGATACATCCCCACTTCTTCCCCTGAGCGGCCTCTCCTCATAGCACAGGACTTGGGGAGTGTCCTAAGAGGATGGGAGACAGAGCCGACCTTGTCCACCCCTTTTTAACCTCACTGCCATGCCTCTCAGGGGGTGATTCAGGTACTTATCAAGATACTCAATGTTGGGCCCTTTGTGAGGACGTACCATGGCTTAACTTTCAGAAAACAGGAGGCTCCCCAGGCCAGGAGCCTTGTCTGATCTCCTTCTCCTTGCATTCCTAGTACCCACCCATAGTAGAACCCCCATAAATATTGGTGCGATAACTGTGGAATGAAGAAGTTGAGACTCCCCAGCCCCGTGGCTCCCAGCCCTGGCCATGTGTCAGAGTAAACTGTGGGATATTTGAAAGACTAGACTGAGTCAGGCCACCCTGGGAAGCTCCCTGGTGAGGGACGGATTGGGGGATAGACTTTGTGAGGAAAGGCCACTGCTGGTCCTGTTCTATGGGTGGCGGGCTTGAACACAGTAGGTGTGCAAATTTGCTGAGAAGGGATTTCAGTATCTGACTCCTCTGGTGAGGAATTGTTCCTTATTAGCTCCTTGGAACAAGGTCCAAAAGCCTTATCATGGAATATGTGACTGTGCATGGTCAGATTCAGTTTCTGGTACATCGTGCTCCATTCTTCAGATACCACGTGGTGGACAGGGCATCAGAGTACCTGGTCCTCACTCCCTGCTTCCTCGCAGCATCTCAAACACCCCATGCCCTTCACTGCCCTGACGGCTCCTCTTCTGCAAACAGCTCTGCTGACTGCATCCACACCCCTAACTCCTACTCATCCTTCAAGTTTCAGTCTGCATATTTACTCCTCTGGAAAGCCCTCCTGGCTTTGCTCCTCATCTCCTTTAGATTAAATATATTTTATCCAAGGACTTAGCACATATATTGTCATTGCTAGATTCCCTAGCCCATCACTAACTGTCACGCAGACAATGAGCCTGACCACATTCATTTCCACATCTGTATGTTAGTAGCATTTATTGTTTCTGACTACACATGACATATATTATTAAAAATTTGGAGAATGCAAAAATGCACAAAGTAGTAAGAGAAATGACATATCATCCCGTACTCAGATAGAAAACTTGCTAATATTTTGGTTTATGCCTTCCCACTTTTTCCCCATACACACACATATGCACACGCACACACAAAATACACCCTGATGTTTCTGGATGTTTCTTTTTTTTTTACAAGAAAGGGTGATCTTTGACCTTTACCTTCTCCACCTCCTCTAGTCACTATCAGTGTCCCCAAATCCTCCCTCAAATTACACGCACCGTCTAAGTGGAAATAACACATCTGCCTGTAAGTGGGGTCCCTCTCTGAGCCATGGCTGCCTCAAAAGATTTTCCTTTAGAGAAACTCCGGGCCCCTGGTGTATACCGTAGCCACACTGTTTTATAGCCCATTTTTTAAAGCTATATGTTTTGAACATTTTCACATGTCAACAAATATTCACTATAATACAATGTATTAATGATACAGTAGTATTTAGTCATCAAAGTATACCATAATTTACTGATATCATGGTCCCCATAATTAGACATTTGGCTGTTTCCAAATAATCCTGGGATGCACACTTTGTGGTAAAATTTCTAACATATCTAACACTTTTTTTTTTTAGAAAGATGATTCGATTGTAGAATTGATGGGTAAAAGGGTGTGTCTTTAAGACTTTTGACACATATTGACAACTTGCTCTGAAGAAAAGTTGTATTGTTTTAAAATCTCACAAGCAGTTACCAACACTGAGAATTACGATATTCTTTTCCACTCAGATAAATAAATATCTGTGTTTGTGCTAAACAGATATTTCCTGATTGAAATGAATGAATGAATGAATGAATGAATGAATGCACTGATTCAAGACATCAGGAAAGGCAAGGAATAGCAATAGGAGGAAGCCAGCATTCCCTGGATTTACAAACGTTATCATCTAGAAGTCTGAATGGGTAGGGAGAGCCCCAAGAGAAGTTCAGAAATATGATTAATGTTAAGGTCAACCATGACAACTGCGTGAGAAAAACACAGAGATATAGGAATTCGATGTGGGAGGACTCATCTCTGGGTAAGGAAATTGAGGCACACTTCCGTGAGGGGAAGAGGGCCTGCCATGGGTTTAGGGACACTTCCATGTCCCTACATGAGTCTAGTCCAGTATTTAGGTGGTCCTGGGGCCCTACTTCTCTCACCCACCCCAGCCCAACCTTAGATACCCTCCTATCTAGACAAAGAAGAGCTCAGCTGATGTTGTTGCTTTTATAAACAGCATGTGACACCAATCAACAAGAGCTTCCCGGCCCTCCTCTTCCCCAAGCTTGATTTCATAATCTCTCCAACATGCCTGATCTCCCTCCACGGTCCAAAAAGTGATGCACTGAAAGTCCCTCCCTACCTTAGGGGCACTGCACTGATTCTGGGGCCATGGCAGAGGCCTTTTGGTCACAGTCATCAGGTTAATGTGTTATTCTTCGTGCTTAGAAAAATATTAGTCTCACTGTTCAAATAAGTTAGAGTTACTTAAAAGTGTGTTTATGAGTTGCTAGAAGTAACAGTAGAAAATATGAAGCACACTGTGGGTAATTTTTTTTTCTTTTATCACAAAGGAGTCAGGGGAGGACTCATTTATTTAGTGTCTGCTCATTAGCTGGTGACATCATTGCCCTCTGAAATTAGGAGATTTTTGTTAGCATATGGAAAAAAAAAGATGAGATTCCATTCTTCTCCCAGAGGTGCAGTGGAACACTGAAATAATCTCTCTGGCAGTTTCAAAATTAACTAGTTGTTGCCAGATTTGAAGAAAGAGACGGAGGAGGAGGGGGCGGCAGAGAGGAGAAGATAATTACATGATAGTTTTATTTGGAAAAAATATGTGAGAATTTGAGGTAATATTACCATTCCCTAGGGGCAAAGGCTTGTCAGCACTTAATTCACTTAAGAGACTGCTTTAAAATTTAACCATAAAACCAAAGGAGCAGCAAATGGATGTTATGTTCCCTAATCAACTGTAATCTATTTCTTAAACTCACTAACTTTGAATCATTTTAATCGCCCCATGAGGAGAAGGGAGAAAAATATAAAATCTCAGGAGTCCTACAGCCAGATCTCGGGAGGCTTAAAACAAAAGTGAATCCTCCCACCCCAGTTCTGCAGGATGTCACAGAGCAGAGAATGCCTTTCCTCCTGAATGGGTCGGGAGAGAGTGGTAAGTAGAGGAAAGAGGACTGGCTTCTCCTTCACTCTGTAAATCTTTGGAAGACATTTCTGCCTGGGGCTTTGTCACCCTGACCATAGGTCAGAGAAACGCATTGTTTCATATTAAATAGATGAGTTAGGAAACAAAGTATCCACAGCTCTACAGGTCCCTCTGTTCAGAGTGGGGTAGTGTTATCCAAAGCAAATCTATGGGATCAGACACACTGAAGACTAAAGCAAAACACCAAACCCACTCATTCCCAAGGGCATCCAATTCTCACATGCCATGGAAAAAGGATGATTCAGAACAGGACTGCCAAGTAGGGCAATTACATATGTGTTTAAGGCACTAGTTTCTGGAGCTGATGAAAGTGTTCATCCCAGAAGCCGTTAAGTCTCCTAAGGGATTGGGTGGTGTCTGCAAAGTCACATTACTTTTATGGCATCTTAGGCTGAATGACTCATGGATCAGGCATGATGACTTCTCTGACAGGGCTGCCAAACAACCTTGTCTAGGCAAATGGCAATGTAGAAATACAGAGAACTGATGGAGCCAAATGGCAATGGAGGGAAGGGGGGACCACCAAGACCATTCCTCCAAACCAAACTTATGCCACCAGATCACTGGTCATCTGTCAAAGCTGGAGGAGGGAGGGTCCAATGTTACCTCCTAGACTGACATCTACAACCTTAACGTTAATCTCCTTGTGTTTGCAGGATAAATAAGCAAACTTACTTCAAGTTCCACATTGAAGAAATCTAGACTAAATACCTTCAGAGAGGAATTATTTAGAGCTAGAAAGGTTGTTTGTGGTCATCCAATTGGCAAAACTATCAGGTCATGAACTCTGCTGAACACTGAACCACAGAATATTCTTCTCACAACGACTAACAAAACGAGAAAAGCCCCCCAAGAAGAAAAAATAAACAAACAAACAAAAAACACTAAAAACTAGCAAAAGTATTGCGCCAAGAGCAACCAAACAAAGAAAGCTATATAATCTAATGTACTGAACTCCACGACCAAGGTAAGAAAGAAATTTCTGAAGCTCACTGGAAAAGGCCCCCAACTTCTACAAAAGCCAGGCTAGCAGGAATCCGCAGAACCCTGTTATGTGACTCCAGATCTGGAAGGAAACAGTGTGGCCTCTTTATCTTTCTCTGGCCTAAGAGCAGTGGAAATGGCTGCAGAAGAGCAATAAGTGAAATGATGGGAAGTCAGGGCAGGCTGTTCTTGATTGAAATACAGCCTCTAAAATTCAAAAAATGAATGAAAGGCAGAATGGCTATATTCCACCAATTACCCCGGCTATGAACCAGGTGGCATAAATTACGATACGGCACATTCAACACAGTTTCAGGAGAGAAAAGGCAGAGTCCAGGTATCCCAGTGAAGACCACATTTCACCATATATCATGGCCAGGTTGTAGCAACAACAAACATAAATGGACCACAAAATGAAGCCCTCAAGTGTATCTTGAAAGGAGAAAAAAAAAAATCTATTGTCAGATAGCATGGCAAACAGGTCAAAACATAATCTTCAATATCAGCACAAATAGAGAATGTGATCAGAGCCACCCAAACAGGACCAAGATGGAAAAAAAAAAAGCATGACAACTGTACAAACAAACTATGGCAAAGAAGGGGGGAAAAAGAAGCATAGATAAAAATAGAAAGCCAATCTTTTGCTCTCAACACTTCATCAGGAGAAAATATAACTCAAGGAACAGGAAGAAAGTCCTAAGAGTTGCTTCCCTCTATAAAATAATTTAATAAGAACATGAATTCAATTAAATGAGACCTCAAAGACAAGATAAAAAACACAAATGATATAAATTTAAAGTTTGCAGAAATAAGGAAACAACCTATTAGAGAACCAATTTATAAATAAAATAAGCAAAGAATAGAATCTATACCCCAGAAGTCAAAATACTGATAGAGAGAAATGATTCATATTACTTGACCCAATTTTCTCATATTACCCAAGTTTTCCGATTTACTCAGCTCTTCATCCAGACCTCTGACTTTGCTGCTCCCTCTCCTGACACACGTTTCTCCTTCTGCTTGAAAGTTCCTCTTCAGTGTCAACCACCTTCTCTGGGAAAGCTTCCCAGACCCTCTTTGTTGGGGCTTGCTGCACTTCCTGTGTGCACCTATCACAATAGGCAGGAAAATCTCAGTGAAGTCCACAACCATGCCATCTATTAATCTGGCTCCTTTTCTCAAACTCAAGCTCCTTGTGTACAAGGACTTGGCACATAGTGGGTACTCAATAAATGCTTGCACATAAATAAATGAAAGAATGCTCAAGATGGCATTCTTTCAGCCTACATTTTGGGTCAAATGCACAGTGTAAGAAGTGATTTGCATCCTTTTATAAACTATGTGATGCTATTAGCATAATACTAATAATAAATAGTAGAGTGAAGATTGGAAAGTGAGGAGTGTGGTGTGGTACAAAGAGGGAGATGAATGGGATCGAGAAGTGAATAAAAGGATATTTGGATATAGATTATACTGTAAAAAAATTTGGTTGTGTTAAAATATCGCTTTCCAAATGATTTGTCTGATGACTATCGTTCTAAGAATTGTGTTGCAGTGAGCCGAGATAGCGCCACTGCACACCAGCCTGGGTGACAGAGCGAGGCTCGGTCTCAAAAAAAAAAAAAAAAAAAAAAAAAGAATTTTGATACAATGGGTAATTGTGACAACATTAAAATGAACTCAAAACAAGTGATGGGCGACGTATGATTCTAATAAGCAGGCTCAGGTTGGAGACGGCCCACAGTCTGAATTCTACATACGAACAACAACAGGGCCTGGGTATCTCCCCAACCCATCCATTAAATAAGGACGGGCACCAGGGCAAATGATTTAACAAGGAATTGACACGTAATGAATCGATAACATTGAACAAGTAATGGAAATCTTCTTATCCCCGACTTCTCCAGGGTTGTTCCCAAGAGCACAATAAGAAACTGGGATTGCAAATTGAAATGCCAATCTCTAAACTGAATTAGATTACAAATTTCTGTACTGCAATATAATCAGCTAGTGGGGAAATGTGGCATATCCTCTTTAGTATTTATGTATTAGGTTGGACAAAGGAAATCACCACTTTCATAGGTCAAAAGCTGTCTAGTATCTCTAGTTCCACAAGGTTCAACCAAATGAAAGAAACAACAGACCAAACTGTATCCATAATCTATCTTAATTTTTTTAAATAGGTATCCTCAGATTATATAGTATCTGGTTATTGTGTCATTTGTTTTTATCAGTGTGGCCCTTGATATGTTTTTCTTTCTTTCTCTTTTCTTTTCTTTTTTCTAGAGACAGGTTATTGCTCTGTCACCCAGACTGGAGTGCAGTGGCATGAACACAGCTCACTACAGCCTCGTTCAGGCAATCCTCCCGCCTCAGCCCCTCAAGTAGCTGGGACTACAGCTAAATTTGTTTTGTGTTTTTTTTTTTTTGTAGAGATGAGGTTTCACCATGTTGCCCGGGCTGGTCTAGAACTCCTGAGCTCAGACAATCTGTCCACCTTGGCCTCCCAAAATGCTGGGATTGCAGGCGTGAGCCATCAAGTCCAGCCAGCCCTTAATATGTCGAGGAAGGCCTCCAAGCAGCAAGCACCCTCAACTTCTTGCAACTGTAGAAATCAGTAATGATAAAGATGTGCCTGGTTAGTTCCCAAAGTCAAAGAGCCAGATGGGCCTGCCATGAGAGTGCCTTCTGACATAACAGGTATGGAACGCACACCCACACACTCCATGAGACCACGTCATCAGCACTGTAGGGTCCTATATTATTTCAGTACAATTAACTACTCACACTTCACAGATAGTACTCCATCCAAACATGCTTACTAAAACCATACCAGGCCCACCCTTAAACCCACTTACACGGTAATACCTTCTGAAATAGGAAACAAATTGATTATGTGTTTGGTAAAAGTATAACCAAGTAAACACGCACTTTTACATTAAGCTTGTCCTGACAATTCTGGCCTCTCTGCTGATACATGAATATAAGCCATTACTACCATGTTAATGGTATGTACAAAAATAGCACTTTTATGGGAACTCAAATATTTTAAGAATGGCAGTTGACGGGAAGGGCAGAAGATCTTCACATTAAATAACAAAGAGATGAAGTGCCCGGCCACAGATGCAGAGCTAATAGGTGGGAGATTTGGATCTGAGCCCAAGGTCTGACTCAAGTCTGAGCTTAACCAGTCTCCTCTCTTGCCCACGCAGGGCGAAGGCCTGGTTTCCAGGGACTAGTAGAGGCAACAGCTTCCTTCTTGTGTAACTCTGTGGAAACATGGCGATCTTAAGGGACTCAACAAATACACGCCTGAAAACTTGGGCCCCTGCCTGGGGGAGAAGACTGGGAATGAGAGGGCAGAAGAGAAGTGACAAGAAGCCACCTAAGCAATGGCTTTTGGGCAGCTTATAACCAGATGGAACAAAATGGGCATTTCTTAAAACATCTCACTATGTATATTTTCCAATGGATTGATTTTCCTTTAGTCTCACCCTAAGCTGTAGATTAAAGGAATTATTACTTTTACTCTTTTAATAAGAACTTAAATATGTTCCAATTTTACTATCATTTTAGTTTCAGAATCATGGTTTTATTAAAATACAGAGTAATATTTCCTCTGATAATCTCCTACCCAGCCAAATAAAATGAAAATTTATAAGAATTATCCATAAAAATCAGAATAATCATATGAAGGTCTCAAACACATTAAAAGACTAAGATTAGTGTGCATTATTTCATATTTTTAAATTTTTTTTTTACTTTTTTTTCTTTTGAGACAGGGTCTCACTCTGTCACCTAGGCTGCAGTGCAGTGATGCAATCATAGCTCACTGCAGTTTCAGCCTCTTGGGCTCAATAAATCCTCCCGACTCAGCCTGGTAGCTGAGTAGCCTCAGTAGCTGGGACTACAGGCGTGTGCCACCATGCCTGGCTAACTTTTTTATTTTATGTAGATCCCATGCTGGTCGTGAACTTCTGGCCTCAAGTGATCCTCCTGCCTCAGCCTCCCAAAGTGCTGGCATTACAGGCATGGGCCACCACACACAGCCAATAAAAGTTAATTTTAACATAGTTACATGTAGAAAGATTTTTGAAAAGGGTTCATCTACACAAGGTAATACTGCATGCATGGTATACAGAATTGCTGATACCTGTCCCAAGAATACAGGGCATAAATGCCTTCTGATAAATTATTGCTATGTTTTGTTTCTTCTTTCTCCTGGTCATATTATAAACCAAGCAAGTAAACTCTTCTTCTGTGTGAGAAATAAAGAACTGAAGAACATGAGCCTAAGACAACCATTAGAGCTTCAATAAGTAGAATAATTTTCTAGCTGTAAACCAAAAAGCATTTTGCCAATTAGAACCCTTTTAAATTAAAACCCACATACTCAGAGTTATGAAAAGATCCCTTAGGAAAAGAGATGCAGTGGGGAAAAAAAAAGTAAACGCCATTAAAATGCAAAATGCTTATTCAGAAATGAAAGTTATTTTTATACTTGGAATCTATCCTCTCTTAAACTTGCTTATTAAACACGCCTGTAATTCCAGCACTTTGGGAGGCCGAGGCAGTCAGATCACCTGAGGTCAGGAGTTCGAGAGCAGCCTGGCCAACATAGTGAAACTCTGTCTCTACTGAAAAAAAAAAAAAAAAAAATTAGCCAGGCATGATGGCGCATGCCTGTAATCCCAGCTACTCTGGAGGCTGAGGCAGGAGAATCGCTTGAACTCGGGAGGTGGAGGTTGCAGAGAGCCGAGATCACGCCACTGCACTCCAGCCTGGGTGACAGAGCGAGACTCCTTCTCAAAAAATAAATGAATAATTACAAGAAGAGAAAGACAGCAGAAATAAAATCCATCATTTTCTTGGGGATACTTTCACTGTATCTACAACGCCAACTCAAGTACTATGGTATGTGTCAGTCTTCACAAAATTTATGCATCTAATCAATATCCACTGCCATCCAAGTCAGTAAAACTATAAAAATCATACACATTTTTTTAGATTGCTGGGAATATTTATAGGTGGGAGCAGATTTTGTAAATTCATCATATGCTGCCATTAAAGAAATCTTCTTTGCAGTCAGACTTCTCCATATGATGAAGCTAATGATATCGGTTTATACGTTAACACCTTTGAAATGTAAAAATAAAACTTCTGGTAGATTTTAACCTAAAGATAGTGTCTGAAAGTTATTCTAGTAAAAAAAAATTCAAAATAAACACAGCAAGAATAGTCAATCTTTAAAATTTTGAGTTGAGCTCAGAATAGCAGATTCTAAAAAAGAGGACAGTGGTTATACAAGTAGATGGATGCTGCCACTCTGCTCCAGAAAGCAGTGAAATCACAAATGCTCAGGCCACCTATGAGTGTGTGCACTGTTCTTACGCCATATTCTATAAAAAGGGATTATATTGTTAACCTTTTCTTTTTTCATAATGGAAATTAAGCCATTTACCCCAAGAACCACTTAAAAGGAACTTCTGCCGGTGCCCTGGCTTTCGGCACAAACCAGAATTGTTATTAATAAATTATCTTTCAGAATGTTCTATTTCGACTAGGGCTGTGACTACCTTTCCTTCCAAAACTTCAAACCTGAATGCTCTGGCTTGAAGACAATGTCTGTTACTAAGGCAGGACATTGAAAATTCTACGTAAAACCTGGCCACTGGAGAGGGACATGTTTATGGTTTACAACTTTAGAAAGTCCCAAAAAGATTTAAAAGGTGCCAGCTGAAAGATCTTATAATCTTGGGATATTTTAGTTGAGACCTTGGAAGTCCTCAATCGAGGAAAACTGAAAATAGCTCCACGGTGTTCTGTCTGTTGTCCAAAGTTTTGGACACAGTTCAAACACATGGCTCTCTCCACCTCAAACCCAATTAGCGACAAAAAGGTGCATATGGTTGAACGGAAGGCTATGAAGAGTGCGCACATGGAGGTATGGTGGGATTATAAGGCCACAATTATAACATTCTTTTTTTTTTTTTTTTTTTTTTTTGAGATGGAGTCTTGCTCTGTTGCCAGGCTGCAGTGCAGTGGCATGATCTTGGCTCACTGCAACCTCCACCTCCTGGGTTCAAGCGATTCTTCTGCCTCAGCCTCCTGTATAACATTCTTTGCACAAATATTTCCCAACTCTGAAACTCCCCAAAAGCAAAAGTGATCAGTTATGAAACGATGACTTGCTTTACTCACTTACAACAACGTTTCCCTAGGGGTGCTCCATCCTGGTAAGGAACTCCAGCTACAGAAACACAATTCCAGCTTTTCCTGGAACACATTTTCCATGAAGTGAAAATCTACTGAACGGTGAAGATGACTCTAGCCCATCTTGCACTTCTTGTCAAGGTTGTTGCTTTCATTTTTCTTCATACATTATATATATTCTTAAAACATTTTAAATAAGATTGCCATCACATGATCTCTCATTTGGAAAGATCTTTCATAGCAAACATTTTAATTAATATTCAAGTACTAGGTATAGATCACTAACTCTTGCCCACCAGCTTTCTAAAAACAGAAAAACTATGATTTACTACAACTTATGTTAGTAAAAAACTAGAAAACCCTGTAAAACAGAGATCATAATTTCTTTAAATGTCTTCTTAACTAGAAAATAAACTGAACCTTAGTGCACAAAGCTTGAGAACTCTTACAATCATTCCTCCTTGCAGGAGGCAAAGGAAAAAATAAACTTACCAAACTAAATTAAAATGAAAAATAATAACATAAATGTGCAGACATTTAATAAGAAATAGAGCTAAGCTCTCAACCAAAAATCTCTTTTAAAACTTTTAGCACTCCCAACATAAGTTTATTATTAATGGAAAACAGCACAAAACAGATTCTTCTCTGGCAAAGGGAAAGCGATTTTTCACTTCCCCTGTAACTATCTTTAGTACTTTACACTCTTGGAAACTAGGAATGTGCATATGGATTTATTGTGAGGCAACACGCAATTATCTAATTTCAGCGATGGGGGTGGGGAAGCCTATGATCAATGCAAATGAAATCCTAAGGCATGAGAGGCATCAATATAGGCATTGAAGTCTGGTGACAAAGGCCTTATGATCCCTAAAACTTTCACGGCCTGGGCCTTCCTGATTCGAGCCAGTGGGCTATTCACATCTCTGTATTCTAGAAAGGAATTGACAGAAAACAGAAAAGCTCCACCCCTTGCACAAAAAATATTCAAAGTGCCTATAGCCCGTGGTGGCTGAATTCTGAAATTAACTGCTCTGCCATAGCGGCAAATCTAAAATAATGCGAATGAATATTTTGGACGGGGTTTCTGGCCAACTCTTCATAAAAATGCAGAACAGGCTAAAGCCAGAGTAAGAGGGGCAAGGGTGATATATATACCTTAGGATTACAATCAAGTTCAAGCAAACTTCAGTGGTGATGGTGGTGGGTTGTAGCTCTGAACAGCATGACCAGAGGTTGGCATGGGTGTTGGCAGAGAGTCAGCTAGCAAAATACACAGGGTAAATCAACTGCTTCAAAAAACTGCATTGCTGACTAGCCTATCATCACCTATGCCTCTCAGCCAAAAGAGAAGTCACTCTTCAGAACTTCTGGAAGACTGTGCTCTGAGAGGAGGAAGCATATGGTATTTCTGGCCCTAGGTCTAACTAAGACAGGCTGAATTTATTTGCGAGCCATCTATGAAGAAACAGTTTGGTAAGAAGTTAGTAATACAAATGTGTACATGGCATCTCAAATCTGTGTGCACACACATGAGTGTGATTTTATTTATTTATTTATATATATTTTATGAGACAGAGTCTCACTCTATTGCCCAGGCTGGAGTGTAGTCCTGTAATCTTGGCTCACTACAACCTCTGCCTCCTGGGTTCAAAAGATTCTCTTGCCTTAGCCTCCCAAGTAGCTGGGACGATAGGCACAGGCCACCACATCCGGCTAATTTTTTATTGTATTTTTGTAGAGATGGGGTTTCACCATGTTGGCCTGGATGGTCTCGAACTCCTGACCTCAGGTAATCTGCCTGCCTCAGCCTCCCAAAGTGCTGGGATTACAGGCGTGAGCCACTGTGCCTGCCACACGGGTGTGATTTTAACCTCTGCTCTAAAGCATTAACTGTCAGAACAGGACCTGTCTCTTTCTCCTTTACTTTTATAACTCAAGCATCTAGCACAATGCCTGCTACATAGCAAGGGCTCTATAAATGCCTCCCAAATGAACAGAGAAATGCTGAAGAGAATGAAATGTTCCAACTATTAAGAAGAACCCATTTCATTCTCACAATTTATATCCAGGTAATGGTTCTGACTAGCCCTCTGAAAGGGGTCTCATAAACCAATGCTTAATAATGCTTTCTTAGCAGCTTATTCTAAATGCTTGATAATACTTATATTAACTTTTTCCTAAACAAGACAAGCTCCTCTCTTTGAAGTCTAAGTGGGTGAGGTTTTACTACAGTCCTGTTTCTCTGAATGGACAAAGACTTTTAACCTTTCCCTTGACTCAGATGCTATTAATCACGGCAGTATGCAGTGAGTTTGATACTAAGGGATCCAGTATGGACAACTGAGTCTTTGTTTTCTCCCCCAAGTTGGGTTTGAATTGGTCCTGAGTTACTGTATTTATTCCTCATGATCCTTCAGGTTCATGATTTACATCTACATTATGTTAGACTTTAGGACTTGAGGATCAGAGACCCAAAAAGGCACATTGAAAACCATGGACACGGCTCTTTTGATTACCTCATCGTCCCAGGACACATTGCTGGCTGGCCTATGATACATTTATTATTATAAACAGTAATGTCTCAGTCACTTTCACACAAAAGTAAACCAGACAGGGCTTTCAAATTCATAATCCTTTGTTTTTTAGCTGCAATGAAAATCTGGTGCTTGATTCAGGAAACTGGGAGATGATGGAAGGATTATATTTGTTTCTGATAAACCGCCATTTGTTGCTTAGATACTAAAAAAGATAAAGACTGAATCTGTAGTTGCAAAACATAAAACATGCTTTTAAAGCAGCCAGGAAGAATGAATGTTCAGGCCAGGTGAGGTGGCTCACGCCTATAATCCCAGTACTTTGGTAGGCCAAGGCGGGTGAATCACCTGTCAAAGGTTCGAGAACAGCCTGGCCAACATGGTGAAACCCCATCTCTACTCAAAATAGAAAAATTAGCTTGACATGGTGGCACATGCCTGTAATCCCAGCTAATCTGGACACTGAGGCAGGACAATTGCTTAAACCCAGGAGGCAGAAGTTGCACTGAGCCGAGAAGTTGCAGTGAGCTGAGATCATGCCAGTGCACTCCAGCCTGGGCGACAGAGTGAGACTCCGTCTCAACAACAACAACAACAACAGAATGAATGTTCAAATATAATGCTCTTCTTGAAATATTTCTATAGGAGTTGGACATTGGAGAAACAAACAATACAGTCTTCCTTGCCCAAGGGGGTCACTATTTCCAAGGAGGCTGAAATATGTACAATCAATTTTGATATTCTAGGATAACTGTTTAGGTTTGATCTATAAAGCCAGTTTAACAAAAGCACCTAATAGGAAGCAATAAATACGCTTGAGGACGGGAAGGAAAGTTTCAGAGAGGAAGGAACAGCTGGACTCCACCTTGAAAAACTCAGATTTTCACCAGGAAAAATTTGGAGGAAAACATTTTAGATAAAGAAATTATGTGAGTTAAAGTGCTGAAGAATGAAAAGTACAAGGTTTGTTCAGTCATGCATATGAGGTCCAATATGTCTGGCACAGAGGGTATTGGGTGTGGAGATAGAACATGAGATTTAAGAAATTGATTAAAGCCAGAACACATAGAATTTAAGTGTGCCAAGAAGTGTGGAATTTATCTTATAGAAATGGAAAACCATCAGCCTTTTCAAAACATAATTGCAAGAGAAGACGGATGTTTTAGAAAGATGACTGGTTGTATGGAACATAGATAGTAAAAGACAAGAGACTGAAGACAGGGAGATGGGGTTGTTTCCAAATTTTAAGGGTAAGATAACCTAAAAAACAAAATAAAACTATATAATACATGAAAAGAGGTAATTCCTTCTGTTTCTGCTCCACACATTGTGAAGACGACACCTTAAAATGTCTTTATGAGGCCGGGCGCAGTGGCACACGCCTGTAATCCCAGCACTTTGGGAGCCTGAAGCGGGCAGATCACGAGGTCAGGAGGTCGAGACCAGCCTGGCCAATATGGTGAAACCCTGTCTCTACTAAAAAATGCAAAACTTAGCTGAGTGTAGGGGTGCACACCTATAGTCCCAGCTACTCGGGAGGCTGAGGGAGGAGAATCACTGGAACCTGGGAGGTGGAGGTTGCAGTGAGCCGAGATCGCGCCACTGTACTCCAGCCTGGGTGACAGAGCAAGACTCTATCCAAAAAAAAAAAAAAAAAGGCTATATGAAATTCTGGAGCCTTCATTCCTATCATCCCTATGGAACTTGTAGAATAAGAAGCACTGTTTTGGTCATATTGAAACAGTATGAATAATATGAGGTATGCAAGATGGAAAGGAAAAAGTTAAATTATTATTATTATTATTATTATTATTTGCAGAAGACATGATCTTGTTTTCTTGTTTTTTTTATTTTTATTTTAATTTTTTTATTTTGACACAGGATGGGGTGCAGTGGTAAAATCACAGCTCACTGCTGCCTTGGCCTTCTGGGCTCAAGCGATCCTCCCACCTCAGCCTCCGGAAGACATGATCTTATATATAGAAAACCCTAATACTATGTGCGCCCACACACATATACACACACGCATGCACACACAGCCTGTATAGCTAATAAATTCAGCAAAGTGACAGGATAGAATATCAACACAAGAAAATCCACTGCATTTTTATACACTAGCAATAAACAATTTGAAAAAAAATTTAAAAAGCATTGTCATTTACAATAACATCAAAAAGAATAAAATATTTAGAAATAAACTTCATTACGGAAGCAAGACTTACATATTGAAAACTGCAAAACACTGCTGAAAAAAATTAATGAAGACATAAATAAATGGAAAGATACCCTATGTTTATTGACTGGAAGATTTCATATAGTTAAAATGACATTACCCAAGTCAATCTAAAGATTCATTGCAATTCCTATCAAAATCCCAATGATATATTTTCAAAATGGAAAAACTCAAACTAAGATTAATGTGGAATCTCAAGGAACCTTTAAATTGAAAGAAAAAAAAAACCTTAAAAAACAAGAACAAAATTGGAGGTGTCATACTTCCTAATTTCAAACATACTATAAAGCTATCATAATCAAAAGAGCATGGTACTAGCAAAATGACAGAGATCGTCCAAAGGAATAAAATAGCCCAGAAATACATCATCACATATATGATCAATTAATTTGCAAAACGTATGCCATGACCATAAAATGAGGAAAGGATAGTTTTTTCAACAAATGGTTCTAGGAAAACTGGATATCCACATGCAAATGAATGAAGTTGCACCCATACATTTCATCATATATAAATATTCACTCAAAACAGGTCAAAAACCTAAGCTTAAAGGCTAAAACTCCGAAACCCTCAGAAAAAAACAGAGGGCAACATCTTCATGATATTAGATTTGGCAATGATTTTTTGGATATGACACCAAAAGCACAGGCAACAAAAAAACAAATAGACACACTAGATTTCAAAATTTAAAAGTGTGTGCATCAAGGACACTATCAAGAGAGTTAAAACGCAACCCACAGAGTCGGAGGAAATATTTACAAATCATATATCTGATAAGGGATTAATATCCAAACAATACAAAGAACCCCTGCAACCTAACAATAGCAGCAAAACAACATAACTGAAGACCAGGCAAAAGACTTAGACATTTCTACAAAGATGATATGCAAATGGCCAATGAACATACAAAACATGCTTGAGGGAAATGCAAATCAAAATCACGATGAGATACCATTTCACACCATTAGGATAATTATTATCAAAAAATTATAATTACAAGTGTTGATGAGACAGTAAAGAATTTGGAACCTTTGTAAATTGTTGGCAGGAAGGTAAAACGATACATCTACTGTGAATAAAAACATATGGCGGTTCCTCAAAAAGGTAAACACAGAATTACTATATGATCCAGAAATTCTGCTCCTAGGTATGTGCTAGGTATGTGCAAAAGAATTGAAAGCAGAGACTCTGAGATACTTGTACACCAGTGTTCATAGCAGCATTGTTCATAATGGCTAAAAGCTGGAAGCAACCTAAGTGTCCATTAACAGATGAATGTATGAACAAAATGTGGTATACACATAAAGTGGCATATTATTTATCCATAAAAAGGGATGATGTTCTGATACATGCTGCAGCATGGATGAACCTTGAAGGAATTATGCTAGGTGAAATAAATCAGACACACTAAGACAAATATTGTATAATTAAACTTATAGGAGCTACTGAGAGTAGTCAAATTCACAGGGACAGAAAATAGAACAATGGCTGCCAGGGGCAGGGTGTGTGTGGAGGTGGGTGAGGCAGGGGTGCAGGGAGAGTTATTGTTTAATCAGAACAGACTTTCTGTTTGAAATGATGAAAAACTTCTGGAAGTAAATTATGATGCTGGTTGCACAGCAATGTGAATGTACCTAATGATCAATATCATTAACAGTATCAGTATCACCGAACACTTTAAAGTAGCTGATATGGTAAACGTCATGTTACGTATACTTTACTGCAATAAAAAATAAAAATAAAAAACAAACCCCCAGCATGATAACACTATGAGGACTGTAGATGAGTCTCTGTCAGGTAGAGAAAATAAGCAATCTATATGAACAGACACTTCTTTGCAGACCCAGGTGCGAGTTGGAAGTTGCGAAAAGAAACCCAAAGGCTAAAATGGTGAAGATTGTCCCTTATCAGTATAGGTGATCAAGATGTCAAAGACATGGTAAACTCACATTGCAGTTTGATGAGCCATCAAATGTTGGGTAAGAACCATCTGGCCAGTCAGCAGGGTCCAGGGCAGCCGACTGCCGGTGCTGGGCCTCGTATTCCTTGAGCTGCAACAAGAAGAAATGGATACTGAAATGGAAAGAATGGCCAGACACTGGCCAGACCTTTTACAAGGAAATGACTCAAATAATACATCTAGGTTCCTGGTTCACAATCTTGTGCTCAAGCAGCAGAGAGATGACTTTGGGTACCTTCATGATTCATGCCAGTGTTGGTAACTAAGTGCCAGCCAAAGACACCTTTCCCAAAACCAAGAGGAAGATAACCACCCTGCCCTATGAGTTTTCATCTAAGTCAAATCAACAGGCAAAATGGATTCTTTGTATCCTGTGTTCCAGAAAGAATTTTCACTTTCCCCCTCCAACATCAACACTTATGTTTCCTCAGCTTGATTATAAAGAAATTGTCTGTAGTTTGGCCTCTGAATTACCTTCCCAAGTATGTAAGTCAAAAACATGCATGTCCTTTTTAGGAAGAGAAAATGATAGACTACAGACATTTTAGTGAAACGGGGTCAAACCCTGAAACATTTTATATATATATATTTGTTGTTGTTGTTGAGACAGGGTTTCACTCTGTTACCCAGGCTACAGTGCAGTGGTGCAATCATGGCTCACTGCAGACTTGACCCCCCAGGCTCAAGCGATCCCACCTCAGCATTCCAGGTAGCTGGGACTACAGGCATGCACCATCATGCCCACCTAATTTTTTTTTTTTGTAGAGATGGGGTTTCACCATGTTGCCCAGGCTGGTCTCAAAATCCTGAGCTCAAGTGTTCCACCCCCTCAGCCTCCCAAAATGATGGGGTTACAGGTGTGAGCCACTACACCCGACCCTGAAACAGTTTTAAAAATCACATGCTTGTCTTGTTCAAAATGGCTTCAAGTTGCTAGTCCAATGTTATAACCTAACAGACGTTACGGGGTTATTGAAGACCTTTGAGGATGGTCTCTCTATGGAGATCTTAGAGATATTGAAAGTTTAGGTTCAGAAACAAGGTTTCTCGTTTTTGAAAAATACAGAAAGACAATTGAAATCCTATAGCAGGCCAGGCGCAGTAGCTCACACCTGTAATCCCAGAACTTTGGGAGGCCAAGGCGGGTTGGTTAACCTGAGGTCAGGAGTTCGAGACCAGCCTGGCCAAGATGGTGAAATCCCATCTCTACTAAAAATACAAAAATTAGCTGGGTGTGGTGGCGGCACCTGTAATCCCAGCTACTCAGAAGGCTGAGGCAGGAGAATTGTTTGAACCTGGGGAGCAGAGGTTGCTGTGAGCTGAGATCATGCCACTGCACTCCAGCCTGGGCAACAAGAGCGAAACTCCATCAGAAAGGAAGGAAGGAAGGAAGGAAAGCAGGCAGGTAGGCAGGCAGGCTATAGCAAAGTGAGCAGATTTACTTTAAAAAAATTTTTATAACTTCTTTTACCATACTTCCCAAATAAGTGAGCAAATTTAACTTAGCAAGATGAGATCTTTCGGAATGTGAGATAGTGAGAGTGAGAGCCCAGGTGTGACACAGAAATTGAGCTCTGGGGTTCAAAACAATTGTCACTGCATTCAAATCCTATTACAAAGCAGTGTGCACATATGAATTTAAGACAGTGATCAAATCATGTTCCATGAGCCAAGCAACTTAAAAACAGAAATAATTGAACCTGACAGCCCACGTGATGGTGACTGGACAATCCTGAAGCCCTGGAGCTTGAGGATGTGGTAGTGCCACTACAATGACAATTATTCCTCTAGGAAAAAGCCACTTTCACAACCGTGACTTCAACCTATGAAATTCTTTTCTGCATATATGTGGGAGGAGGTAGGCAGTACTGAATATTGAGTAAGAGCTTGAATGCAGAACCAAATACCAGCTGGGAGCCTGGGGACAAATTATTTAACCCCTCTATGTTTTGGTTCCTCCACCTGGAATACAGGCATGACAATAAATCTATCTTATAGAGCTGTTACCAGAATTAACTAAGATAATGCAGCAAAACTCTCAGCACACCATATCAAAGCAATAGGGTTATTATAATACTATTATTATTACCACTGTGCTTTCAGAGAAAAGAAAGCTCAAAGTTCACATTAACTTGACATGTTTAAACTTTTGGGTATTAGGGGTGTTAATCATTGTAATCTTTCTGTTACATTAGGGACACTTAGATTGTTCCAGTCTTTATATTATGTCATACACTAGGATGTTCTCTCCATTTTGATATATTGGCTTGTGAAATGCTACATTCTCCCTGTATGATTGAGAGTATCTGACTGTTGGAAAATAAGATTATCATGAGATTATCAGGTCTCCAGTTCTCTAGTCCATGTTTATACCCAACCTTAGCTGCATCTCCTAGGAGCCACTAAATAACTTTCAGCTTTAAGGAAAACAGGTACAAATTTCTAACTAGTCAATCATATATGATGATTTTTTTTTTTTTTTCCTGCTGTATGCTCATCTCTGTTATCTACTTTGGGGCCTAAAAGTATGTGTGCTGTTCTGATAGAGATTTTAATTCTGTGTCCTAACCAAACTTTGCTACCCAACTGGCTTTTTGGTTTGTTTTCTGTAACAGGCTCTTGCTCTGTTGCCCAGGCTGGAGTGCAATAGTGCAATCACGGCTCATTGCAACCTTGATCTCCCTGATTCGAGCAATCCTCCCATCTCAGCCTCCCGAGTAGCTGGGACTACAGGAGCACGGCACCACAACCAGCTAATTATTTTGTATCTTTTTGTAGAGATGAGGTTTCATCATGATATCCAGGCTGGTGTCGAACTCCTGGGCTTGTCAAGTGATCTGCCTGCCTTCACCTCTCAAAATGCTGAGATTAGAGGCGTGAGCCACTGCACCTGGAAACTGTTTTTTTAATTATCCTAATTATACAATTCTAAGTGTTTTAAAGTTACAAAACAAGATCTCTATTTTTTTAAGTGCACTGCACAGGAAAAAAAAAAACCATGTAATTACACAGGTTATTACATTGATAATTACCTGTTATAATTACATTTTTATATTCCACTTAGGTTCAAGAAGTTTTGGTTTAATTATAATTTCATGAAGGCATGACCATTTGTAATTTCATTAAAGAATGCATACCTTTTAAAGCAAATCTGTTTTTAAAGCAAAGCAAATTTACATTAATTCCAGGAGTTATAAAATAATGACATTTTAAGGTATGTGTATGTGTTTGTGTCTTAAGCAAAAACATTCCCTCACATCCTGTGATCCCAAATCTCACTGTTTTCTCACAGCTGAAGTCCATGACATGATTTTTTAGAATGATGGCCATCTTTAAAAGAGTAATGCTTATTCCATCTTGGAGACCTTTAGGGAGAGATATATCATAATGTTCCAATTTCTACCAGTACTTACTATAAAGAGCATTTATATTATATTAAACCGAAATCCACTCCAGCTGCTTTTTAAATTCATTTCTTTCTAATCTGTCCTCAGTAGAGATTTTAAAAACAAATAAACAATCAAACATTCTCCAGGACATCCGAAAGACGTACTCTTCAACAGCCCTCAGACATTCAAAGACTGTGATTAAGTTCTTTTCTGCTTCTTTTGAGATAAATCCCTTCCAACTTCTCCCCATGGGATCAATTTTTTAAAAACCTCCTATGAACTCTATATGTGTCCAAATCTCTGTGATTTGATGCACAATAGCTTTTACAAGGAAATGACTCAATAATACATCTAGGTTCCTGGTTCATAATCTTGCTCTGTTGCCCAGGCTGGAGTGCAGTAGTGCAATCACGGCTGGTATACCAGATGCCCAGATTACCTTAATGACTTTATAAGAATGTCCAGTAGGTATAAATTCACACACCCTGCTCTAGAGAACATGACTAAGAGAAGCTGTCTCCACAAAGATATCTAGATGGCTGCTCCCCAACCGCAATCAGCTTTCAGACATCTTATCCCTGGCATGACAAACTCTACAACGCCAGTCACCCTCCGGGACTCCCTACTCCCTTTGGAATCAGGCTGAGTGAGGCTAGACGCCTCCTGAAATCACATCTCTGTCCAACTTCATCCTTCTCCCTCACTTAGAGGTTTCTCTTAAAAGCCTTCTTTCAATAAGCCACTTGCACAATGCTATATATAGTTTGGATGTCTCTTTCCCCAAACCTCATGCTGAAATTGAATTCCAATACTAGGGATGGGGGCCTAAAGAGAGGTGTTTGGGGCCATGACGGAGGATCCCTTAAGAATAGTTTCATACCCTGGGGAGGGGTGGGGAAGGTGATTTCTCACTCTATTTGTTCCCCAAGAGCAGTTGTTATACAAAAGCCAGGCACCTCCCTTCTCCCTCTTGTTTCTTCTTACCAAGTGATCTCTGCACACACTGCCTTCCACCATAAGTGGAAGCAGCCTGAGGTTTTCACTAGATGACTAATCTCCCAGCAGGTAGAATCACGAGCCAAATAAACCCCTTTTCTTTGTAAGTTACCCAGTCTCAGGTATTCCTTTACAGCAACACTAAATAGACTAAGATACACAAGAGTCCCTGTCTCAGGCTGTGCTTCCAGGGAATCAGATGTATGACACCCGGAATGAAGAAAAGTTTGGACCAGGCACGGTGGCTCACGCCTGTAATTCCACCACTTTGGGAGGCCAAGGCAGGTCGATCATTTGAGGTCGGGAGTTCGAGACTAGCCTGGCCAACATGGTGAAACCCTGTCTCTACTAAAAATCCAAAAATTAGCTGGGTGTGGTGGCGTGCGCCTGGAGTCCCAGCTGCTTGGGAGGCTGAAGCAGAATTGCTTGAACCTGGGAAGTGGAGTTGCAGTGAGCCAAGATCGCACCACTGCACTCCACCTGGGCGACAGAGCAAGACTCTGTCTCAAAAATAAATAAATAAATAAATAAATTAGCCAGATGTGGTGGCATGTGCCTACCTAGAGTCCCAGCTATTAGGGAAGCTGAGGCATGAGAACTGCTTGAGCCTGGGAGGTCGAGGCTGCAATGAACCATGATCACGCCACTGTACTCCAGCCTGGGCTACAGAGCGAGACCCTGTCTCAAAAAAAAAAAGTTCATGATGCCAAAACATCAGTGATAGTCAATGACAAACTTTAAGTGCTCTTTTCTTAATCTCCAAAGGACTTTATTTCTGACTTTCACACAGATACAGTCTTGTTGGAATCAGATACATACATTAACAGATCAATGTGTAATACTTAATGATTAGATCACAATGACTTGAGCAGTCTTTAAATAATTATTTTTAAGGAAATGTGATTATTAAATCATGGTCATAGATCTCTCTCAATTTCCTATAGACAGTGCTTCCAGTTAAAATTGCAAAGGACATATTTTTCTACAATATCACTCATCAATGCTGAGTATTATCATTCCAAGAAATTCACTACTATTCTCTTTTATACAAGGCTTTAAATGTGAGTGTATTCCCTTCCCTCTCATCTTACCCACAACAAACAAATTACTCACATAAATGAATAACCTATAGCTTCCAAGTATGGGCTTTCTACATCTTACGGAATTAGTAAAAGATTTGAATGTCCTGAACTTATTTGCCAAGAGCTATGTAAGCCCTTAAAATTGGGACAGGCACACCTCATTTTACTGAGTCTGACTTTACTGCATATCACAGAAACTGCATTTTACAAATTGAAGTTTTGTGGTAGCCCTGCATCAAATAAGTTTATCAGTGCCACTTTTCTAACAATATGGGCTCACTCTGAGTCCCTGCTGTCATATTGTGGTAATTCCTACAGTACTTCAAACTTTTTCATTCTTATTACATCTGTTATGGTGACCTGTGATCCGTGACCCTGGATGTTAATATTGTACTTGTTTTGGGGAGCCATGAACCTAAACATATAAGATAGTGAACTTAATGGATAATGTGTGTGTTCTGACGGCTCCACTGACCGGCCATTCTCCCATCTCTCTCCCTCCTGCTCAAGCCTCCCTATTTCCTGAGACACAACATATTTAAATTAGGCCAATTAATAACCCTGCAATTGCCTCTGTGTATTTAATTGAAAGGAAGAGTAGCATGCTTCTCACTTTAAATCAAAAGCTAGGAATGATTAAGCTTAGTGAGGAAGGCATGTTGAAAGCCAGGGTAAGCTAAAAGCTAGGCCTTTTGCGTCAAACAGTTAAGTTGGGAATGCAAAGGAAAAGTTATCGAAGGAAATGAAAAGTGCTACTCCAGTGAACACACAAATGGTAAGAAAATGGAACAGCCTTATTGCTGACATGGAGAAAATTTGAGTGGTCTGGGTGGGAAGATCATAGCAGACACAACACTCTCGTAAGCCAACGCCGAATCCAGAGCAAGGCCCTAACTCTTTTCAGTTCTATGAAGAGATAAGGAGGTGTGTCTTATAATAAATCCAGAAACTGTTTTTTTGAGAACACCAACAAATTTATGTGACTCAATTTACTGCAATATTCCCTTTACTGCAGTGGTCTGATACCAAACCTGCAATACCTCTGAGGTATCCTGGTACACAGAAATTGTTATTTAAAATCTGCCAATGACCTAGATCTCCCTAAGCAACTTTTTTACTAATGAGCTTGACTTCCTTAAAGCACATGTGTTAATTATCCATCATAAAGTTATTAGAAAATGTCTGTTAATGCCACTAGATGGGATGAAAGCATTCAGTAAATAAAATATTGAAATCCTAAATTAAGCTATATTTTAAAATTACACTAAAAAAGATAGTACACTGAGGTTTGTTTTGTAAATTTCATTCTTTTCTAATGATTTCAGCTTACAGTAATGTTTCACATATTAGTTCTTTGTAGCCTTTTTCATTTTGATCTTCATTTGTATGTGATAACTGGGTTTTTAGGGGTGTGATGAATCACGGTTTTGTAATTTATAGTGGGAAAATATCCATCAATGAAATCAAATTCATACAAATGAAACAGAGTGGACCAAATTGATTTGATCTGAACATGGGCAAAATTTTTCCCAATATGATGACGCACACCTCCAAATCGCACATAGACAATCTTCTCTCCTGTTGAGTGGTCCTGTAATCACTGATCAGGATTCAGATCCACAAGCTCCACCCAAGTGTCTTGAAATCCTTGACTGACAGTGGGAGATAAACCCGTTTGGTGGCCTGGAGAATGGTACGTCCTATAACATCCTCTGAGGCAGTTTAGCCATTCTCAGTATAGTCAATACAGGAAGTCTAAGTCTTAACTTTTTCTATACAGTCATTATACAAGTTTCAATCTTTTTTTTTTTTTTTTTTTTTTTTTTTTAGATGGAGTTTTGCTCTTTTTGCCCTGGCTGGAGTGCAATAGCGAGATCTCGGCTAACTGCAACCTCTGCCTCCGCAATTCTCCTGCCTCAGCCTCCCGTGTAGCTGGGATTACACGCACGTGCCACCACACCTGGCTAATTTTGTATTTTTATTAGAGACGGGGTTTCATCATGTTGGCCAGACTGGTCTTGAACTCCTGACCTCATCAGGTGATCCGCCCGCCTTGGCCTCCCAAAGTGCTGGGGAGTTTCAATCTTGAGCCGGTCATAAGTTAAAAAAGGTAGATCCTCTCCACGGACAGTTTTCTGCTCCAAATAACATTTTTCATGAAGTGTTTCATCTCTGGCTATGAAGCAGCTCATTTAGGCACCAGTAGCTGAGGATGTATGTTGCCCTGAGAACAGTCTAATAAGCAGCCCTGTGACTTCCTCATCTGCCGATAGGCGCTCACCCTTGTCTGTAGAATCCAGTGAAGTCTGAAGAATGCGTTGGATTTTTTCTTCTGGTTTCTGTGTTTCTGGGTTGCTTTACAGACAATAGTCGTGCTCTCAATGAGCTTTGTAGCTGCTTCTGCAACCACGCAGAGGCAGCCAAGGTGGCTGCAGCCAGGCCAAAGGCCTGAAGCCACCACTCACGTATGCACACAGCTGTGCCACCTCTCGCTGAGTTGACTTCTGATTTCCTTTGCATGTAAACCATGGCTAGCTATCAAATTATGACCTCAGAAAGAGCTTCACATAATTTTTTTTCTCCACTTTCTCCCCAACTTGAAAGTATTCTTTTCTTTTTCAGTTATAGAAACTTGCTGTCTGAAGTGGGCTACATTAAGGCTACTTTTTAACATTTTCTCTTGCCCCAAGAACATTGGATTAGGCATATCACATTCAACTCCCTTCCCAAACACAGGTGTCCTGAGATGACTGTAGACATCTTCTGCATTCAGATCTTTGGTTTTACTATTAAAAAATGGTGCAGTCAGCTGGATGCAGTGGCTCATGCCTGTAATCCTAGTACTTTGGGAGACTGAGGCAGGTGGATCACATGAGGTCAAGAGTTTGAGACCAGCCTGGCCAACATTGTAAAACCCTGTCTCTACTAAAAATACAAAAAGTAGCCAGGCGTGGTGACAGGTGCCTATAATCCCAGCTACTCAGGAAGCTGAGGCAGAAGAATCGCTTGAACCCAGGAGGTGGAGGTTGCAGTGAGCCGAGATCATGCTACCTCACTTCAGCTTGGCCGAAAGGGCAAACCTCCGTCTCAAAACAAAACAAAACAAAACAAAACAAAAGAAAAGAGTAGTGGTGCAGTCACATCTCTCTCCAGGAGTAAATGTCTTGCTTAGCACAGAAAAACTAAATACGGTCCATACTTCTCATATGCCCGTACTTCTCATATGCACTTTCTAGAAATTCAATTGAACTTGTCCCAAATGTATGGCATGCCCAAGGAATGGAATGGGAGAGAAAACATATGATGAGCATGTTGCACCAGCCGGCAGCTGGGCCAGGTGGTTACTGTTGTGGCAAAGCAGACCAGGCTGAGGATGAAGGTGCAGGAGATGAGCAGCATGGACAGGAGGCTGTCACTTTCACCTGCCACCCACTCCACCACCTGCCCCAGCACTGACCTGCTCATCTGCATTCTAATTATAATCTTTTAGTTATTTTTAAATGTACAACAAATTATTGTTGACTGTAGTCACCCTGTTGTGCTAGCAAATCCTGGATGCTATTCATTCTTCATTCGTCATTCATTTCATACCCATTAACCATCCATATTTCCCCTCACCTCCTCACTACCATCCCCAGGCTCTGGTAACCATCATTCTACTGTCTATCTCCATCAGTTCAATTGTTTTAATGTTTACCTCCCACAAACGCATGAGAACTTGTGCAGTTTGACTTTCTGTGCCTGGCTTATTTCACTTAATATAATGTCCTCCACTTCCATCCATGTTGTTGTAAATGACAGAAACTCACTCTTTTTTATGGCTGGGTAGTGTTCCACTGTGTATATGTACCACATTTTTTTAATCCACTCATCTGTTGATGGACACTTAGATTGCTTCCAAGTCTTGGCTATTGTCAACATCACTGCAACAAAACATGAGAGAGCAAATAGCTCTATGCTTACTTCCCTTCTTTTGGGTAGATACTAGCAGTGGGATTACTGCATCATACGGTAGTTCTATTTTTTTGTATCATGAGGAACCTCCATATAGTTCTCCATAGTGGTTGTAATAATTTATATTCTCATCAACAATATATGAGGGTCCCCCTTTCTCCATATCCTTAACAGCATTTGTTATTGCCTGTCTTTTGGATAACAGCCATTTTAGGCCAGGCGCAGTGACTCACGCCTGTAATCACAACACTTTGGGAGGCCAAGGCAGATGGATCACCTGAGGTCAGGAGTTCGAGACCAGCCTGGCCAACATGGTGAAACACTGTCTCTACTAAAAATATAAAAATTAGCTAGGCATGGTAGTGGGCACCTGTAATCCCAGCTACTCAGGAGGCTGAGGCAGGAGAATTGTTGGAACCTGGGATGTGGAGGTTGCAGTGAGCCAAGATTGTGCCGCTGCACTCCAACCTGGGCGACAGAGCAAGACTGCATCTCAAAAAAAAAAAAAAAAAAAATTAGCCAGATGTGGTGGCAGGCACCTGTGATTCCAGCTTCTAAGGGAGGCTGAGGCAGGAGAATCCCTTGAACCCACTGAGCCAAAATCTCGCCACTGCATTCCAGCCTGGGTGACAGAGTGAGACTCTGTACCACAAAGCCATTTTAATTGGGGTGAGATGATATCTTATTGTAGTTTTGATTTGCATTTCTCTGATGACCAATAATGTTGAGCACCTTTTCACATGTCTGTTTTCCCTTTGTATGTCTTCTGAGAAATGTCTATTCAGATATTTTCTCCATTTTTTAAATTAGATTATTGGATTTTTTCCTATTGAGTTGTTTGAGTTCCACATATACCATTTATTAATCCTTTGTCCGATGGGTAGTTTGCAAATATTTTCTCCCAATATGTGGGTTGTCTTTTCACTTTGCTGATTGCTTTGTTTGCTGTGCAGAAGCATTTTAACATGATGCGATCCCATTTGTCCATTTTTGTTTTAGCTGCCTGTACTTTTACGGTATCACTCAAGACATTTTTGCCCAGTCCAATGTCCTGGAGAATTTCCTCAATGTTTTCTTTTACTAGTTTCATAGTTGAGTCTTAAAGATTTGTCTTTAATCCATTTTGATTAGATTTTTCTATATGGCAAGAGAGAGGGGTCTAGTTTCATTCTTCTGCATATGAATATCCAATTTTCCCAGAACCATTTATTGAAGAGATTGTTCTTTCCCCATTGTATATTCTTGGCACCTTTGTTGAAAGTGAGTTCACTGTAAATGGATGGGTTTATTTCCGGCTTTCTATTCTATTCCATTGGTCTATATGTCTGATTTATGCCAGGACCATGCTGTTTGGTTACTACAGCTCCACAGTATAGATTTGAAGTCAGTTAATGTCATTCCCCCAGTTTTGTTCTTTTTGCTTAGGATGGCTTTGGCTATTCTACGTATTCTGTGGTTCAACATACATTTTAAGATTATTTTTTCTTCTTTCCTTTTCTTTGGGGGGTGGGGGTGGATGGATTCTCACTCTCTCACCCAGGCTGGAGTTCAATGGAACGATCTCGGCTCATTGCCTCCACCTCCCTGATTCAAGCCATTCTTCTGCCTCAGACTCCCAAGTAGCTTGCTACAGACAGGCACCACCATGCCCGGCTAATTTTTGTATTTTTAGTAGAGATGGGCTTTCACCATGTTGGCCAGGTTGGTCCCGAAGTCCTGATCTCGAGTGATCTGCCCACCTCGGCCTCCCAAAGTGTAAGTTTATTTCTTCTAATTCTATGAAGCATGCCATTGGTATTTTGATATGGATTGCACTGAATCTGTAGATTGCTTTGGGTAGTATAGCCATTTTAATGATATTGATTCTTCTAATCCATGAACATGGAATCGCTTTCCTTTTCCTTTTCCTTTTCCTTTTCCTTTTCCTTTTTTTTTTTTTTGGTGTCCTTTCCTTGCATCAATGTTTTATTGTTTTCATTATAATGAAACCTTTCACAATGACAGCTTCACTTCTTTGGTTGAGTTTATTCTTAGGTATTTTATTTGTAGCTATTATAAATGGGATTACTTTCTTGATTTCTTTTCAGATTATGTATTGCTGGCATATAGAAATGCTACTGATTTTTATGTGTTGATTTTGTAGCCTGCAACTTTACTTAATTTGTCAGTTCTAATAGTTTTTCAGTGGAGTCTTTGGTTCTCTTTTATTTCTTTCTCTTGCCTGATTGCTATAGCTAGGACTTCCAGTACTATGTTGAATAACAGTAGTGAAAATGGACATCTTTGTCACATAACTTTTATTACAGGATATTGTTATAATTGTTCTATTTTATTTTTAATTATTGTTGTTAATTTCTTATTATGTCTAATTTATAGATTAAGCTCTACCATGGACATGTATGCAGAGGAACATAAGAAAAAACATACACAGTATGTATAGGGTTTGGTACCATCTGCAGTTTCAGGCATCCACTGGGGGGTCTTAGAACATATCCCTTGCATGTAAGAGGGAACTACTGTATATTCAACTAAACTGAGTATATGTGTGCCACTGTTTCAAGGTTTCAGACCTTTAAGATTCCACTCAGTGGTTGCTATAGGTTGAATGTTATGGTTTCTACGTGTTGAATGTTTGTCTCTCCCCAAGCTGATGGTGAGAATTTGGTAGCTGGTGTGGTGGTGTTAAGAGGTGAAACTTTGGGAGGTGATAGGGTAGTATTACTGTCATTATAAAAGGGCAAGTTTGCCCCCTTTAGCTTCTTGGCATTCCTCCTTCTGGCTTATAAGCATCCAGCCTTCCTACCCTGCAGATGACACAGTACACAAGGCGTCATCACAGGAGAGCATAGTCTCACCAGACATCAAACCTGCTGGGGCCCCTTGACATTAGATTTCCCAGCCTCTGGAACTGTGTGCCAACAAATTCCTGTTCTTGATGAATTACCCAATCTGTGGTATTCTGTTACAGCAGCACAAAATGGAACAAGACAATGGTAAAGTCTTAACTCATTCAATGGTTCCTTGGTGGTTTGAAGGTTTTTGTCAATTTCCAAACCTGTTTATTTGGGACTTATCTGCACAGTACTGAACCAGCTGTTCAAAGTGAAAATCCAAGAATCAATGGGTTTGTTGTTCAACAACAAAGCAGGGAATCTCTTAATAAATTGCTGCCTTACTGTTATAACTGCTGCTCTAGTATCCTAAAGGTTAATTAGGCTTCTTATAGTGCCTAACTTGACTCAGGGGGAAATAAAAATAAAAACAAAAAACAAACACAATAAATTATAATTAATATTTACTTACATATGAAAGTAAGTATAACCTTTAGATTATTCAAAATTCAGTTTGTGAAGGCATCTTATAGAACTGATATTTATAGGCCAGGTGTGCTTGCTTACACCTGTAATTCTAACATGTTGGGAGGCCGAAGTGAGAGGATCACTTGAGCCCACAGGTTTGAGACCAGCCTGGGCAATATGAGGAGACCTTGTCTTTGTAAAAAATTTAAAAATTAGCTAGGTGTGGTCTCACACACTTGTGGTCCCAGCTACTCAGGAGGCTAACATGGGAGGATTGCTTGGGCCCAGGAGGTTGAGGCTGCAGTGAGTTGTGATCGCACCACTGCACTACAATCTGGGAAACACAGTGAGATCCCACCTCAAACAACAACAACAACAGCAACAGCAACAACAACAACAAAACCAAACCTAATGTTTGCAATGTTTTTAGCATATTTGATTTTTATTTAATAATTAATCTTTTACCACTGATTACATTCTTTTCAAAAGGCTTGTGAATTTTTCCTGTTAACGTGGTGCACAGATCAAAAATATCTGCCATTCATTCATTCATTCGTTCGTGTTTTCATTGACTATAGAAGTTTCACCTTACAAAGTAGAATGCTTGTATCAAGTAAACAGAATAAATATTTTATCTGACAACAATGGGTACCTGATTCCTATACCCCTTGATGGCCCCAAACATTTTTACACTTCAGGAAGCCAAGTCCTCACAAATATAAACCAGGTATCTGCATGCTTACCCTGGCAAGTGCTTCCTCAATCGTGATCATCTTTTCCTTGACCATCATCATTAGCTGAATCCGCTCCTCATCGCTCATCGTTATTTCACTGGCAACGTAACCAACGTCTTCTCCTGGAGATTGAGGACAAAGAATAACAGGAGTGAAAACAAGAACAGCGAAACAGAACGTCAATGCTGAATATCTGCTGTCTCAGGCGAGGGAAGAATGTTGCTCAGGACACTATGTATGTTGAACGTTACTGATGAAGCAAAGGGTGGGGAAAATATGCTGCTTTTAAAGAAGCTAATAAGCACCTCTGATTGAGAAACAGGCTTGCAAAACATGTGGATGTCACCATGTCACCCTAGAAACAAATCCTTCAAGATGATCAGAGCCTTTGAGATGGTGTGCCCAGTGGACGGGTTTTGGAGGAAAGTAAGAGAGAGCTCCTCACTATAGGTGGAGTAAAGATCTAATTTATACACCCAACTGGATCATACAAGCATTCCAAGACTCCTTCAGCTGTGGGTTCTCTGTGTCCTTTCATTTGAAATATAAATGAGAAGAAAATACTTTTGCAAAGAAGTAGGAAAGAACCCTAGGTCATGACAGAGGAAGGAAGGTCACAGAGTCCAGACCCACAGCCTGGCAAAACCTTCCAATCCTACTAAGCTATTTCACTGTTACTATTCCTCGAAACTAAGTGCACCCAGGCGAAGTGGTTCATTCCTGTAATCCCAGCACTTTGGGAGGCCAAGGCAGGTGGACCACTTGAGGTCAGGAGTTCGAGACCAGCCTGGCCAACAAGGTGAAACCCTATCTCAACTAAAAATACAGAAATTAGCTAGGTGTGGTGGCAGGCACCTGTAATCCCAGCTACTCAGGAGATTGAAGCAGGAGAATTGCTTTGAACCCAGGAGGCGAAGGTTGCAGTGAGCCGAGATCACACCATTGCACTCCAGCCTAGGTGACAAAGCAAGACTCCATCTGAAGACAAAAAAAAAAAAAAAAAAAAAAGCCAAGTGCAAATCACAGACATGAAGCATGTTCAGGTAATCAGAAGAAGGGTGCCATATAGGTCTGTATCTGAAAGTATTATTGTCATAAATTGGTTCCCAAACTGAGGGAAAATCAACTTCCAACTCACACCTGAAGGCAGCTAGAACTACAGAGAAGAGAATGTTCTGTTAGATTCCAAAGATTTTCCTACAGAGCAAACAGACTGCTATTGCCTCTAGTATATCTGAGCCACTCTGGGCAATGGTGCCTCTGGTCAGCGTGTGGGGAAGGACATGTTAGTGAACACGAGCTGTAACATCCCCACTCCAGTCCTGCACCCTGCTCTCCTCCCCATCTTTCTCATGCATACTTTTTACCAGCTTCCAATACCGTTAGGATGCCCGGCTGTGGCTTAATTTGCCTTTGGTGTAAAGGACAGAGGGAAAGAGTCTGCCTGTAGACTTGCAGGAAACCATTTCAGGCACAGCTGACTTTGGAATTTATGTTGCCCTGTATTTCCATCTCATTTCCATTTTGTAATCAATCAATCCAAAAATACTCCTCAAGTTCCCTTTGCTACTTTCACAGGGAGAATAATAGTGTGTGCTGGGTGAAGAGAGAAGCCTGCTGGTTTGAATCATTTTACTATCTGTGTCACCTCAAATGGCAGAGAGGGTGATGGGAAATTGGTTGGGTTCTTTAAAAATTCACGATAGCTGGTAAACTGTTGGCTTCTTCCTTCCCTCCCTCTTGTACCTCTCCCTTTCTCCTTAGCTTTCTTTCTAAATTAGACTTTTTTTTTTAGAATCCAAGGTTTATTTTGAATCACAAGTGATGCCGGGTGAATACAAAAAACTGGGAATGCTTAAAAGTAGGACAACTTGAAAAAAAAAAAACCATGTGGAATGTTGCCAAAGAACCCAGGTATGCTGTGACGTGTCTACTGTTCACATCCATTTTTCTCATTTCCACGTGTACAGATAATTAGATAGACGTTCCACACAGCGCAGGACACTAAGGTTTGTAAAGGAAAACAAGTAGTGTCACTGGTGGTCAAGGAAAACTTTATATCTAGTGATAACCTCATTCAGCTGGACTGGAATCTGGAAGTGGATTTGCTCCGGTTTCTTCTCTGAATACTGGGGAAACATAAATTATGTAACTGAGCCTCAAAGGAATGACATATTTACTTACTATATAAACAACAACAAAAGATACAGCCAAGAGTAGGGCAGAACTCCCTTCACAAAGCCGCCCAGGCAAATTCCCATGATGTCAGACCACTGGAGTTTCCAGGGGCAACACCCCATAACCGTCCCGCTGCAGGACAGCATCAGAAGTTCAGAAGAATGCAAAGGCCCTCAGTGGGAGCGCGGACAGGAGAGCCCCAAACCAACACATACGAGGGCTCTCTAGGCCCTTTCAGGCTAGATCTTGATGAGAGAAAAGATCTTTCTGAGGTTGGTGCGACTGAGAAAACTAAAGATTCGGCCTCTGCTCTCAGATCAGCAAAAGGGAAGAACTGTGAACTTGTCCCCTGTTGGTTTTTTTTTTTTTTGACTTAAAAAAAAGAAAATTACTGGGACAAAGTCTTAAAGTAACAACAGGAATGTCAGAAAAGTTGAACATCTTATGAGCACATGCGGTGAGTTACGCTAACTTACAGTATCCACTGAGATTAAGAGCACAGGCTTCTCCACATGTTAGAGCTAAAAGGACCTACTGTCCGCCAGCTGCATTGCAGTACCTTTTGAAGTCTGTCTCATTATTCCTTTCTGGTTCTTTCGGAAGTTCTGCCAGAAATACTTATTTTTCTTCTTCCAGTCTCCTTTTCCTTTGAAAAAAAAAAAAAGGAAGAAAAAGCACAAGCAATAAATTCATTAATAACAAAAGTAGCCTCTTCCTTATAATTCAAAGCTGGTAAGAATACTTTGATTTCCCAAAAGGACAGTTTTTTTCTTTCAGTTTGTGAAAGAATGGGAGATGGCTATAAAGTTGTTTAAAAGAAATGCAAATTTCCTAGTAGCAAGATATGGTGCAGTGAGGTTAAGATGAAAACAGAAACATCAAAAGGAAGGCAAAACATGCATTCCTGTGTTTCCTTTGATGTTTGTGTAACTAGTAGGCCTAATTTGGCCTCGTCTTGCAGTGTATTTCCCCTCTTTGGTCTTAGCCACAATTATTTCAGCTACACCACAAATAGGGTATTTTAAGAAGCTCACTTTGTTTTGTTGTTATTTCTGTTGTTGATCTACCCCTGGTTTATTTCTGTTATTCCAGATTTAACGACAAGAACAGAACGGTTGGTATGTCCTGGGCCCACAGGTCAGGGGAGTGGGGGTCTGGCCCCCACTGTTATTCTCAGAAGTGTGGTCTGCATGGATCTTGCTATGGCATGCATATGGCACTCCCTGGCATTCAGGCTACCTGGTGACCCAACTACAGCTTACCCAGGGCACAAAGAAAAGAAAGCCTGCAATCCGGCTGTGACATCTCCCAAATGGGTCTCTCTCTACCCGCCCCACCCCCCATCCTTTCCAGACTACTGCGGTGACTTTCAAGTGAAAACAAACTTGCTGCTATAGCTAGACATTTTTAATATGTGGTAGGGTTCTGATCATCAATAATAGGTAATACCTTTTTAAAAGCAAAGCAAAAGGGAAGAGTAAGTAAAATAAGTGGGTAGAGCAGTCCTTTATTCTTTACAAATAAAAAGCAGCAGCAGCGGTGTCTGCCATCGTGCTGATGTGGCACATTCAAAGTAGCGCTCTGTCACCACTTGTTGTCTGTCTGGTTGCTCCATGGCCACTGGAAACAGGACCCAGCGAAGTGATGAGTTTCCCCAGTCTAGACTGGTGGTGCCAAGCAATGAAGCAGACATGTGGGAACCACATCTATGGTGCTCCCAGGCTAGAAAGGGCGTCGTCTGTCAAAACAGGATGCCCGCACATTTAAGTTTTGACAGCCCCCAGAGCTGTGGGAATGAAACCGGAGCCTTTCCACCAAAGACAGAGCTCCATGGCGAGTTTTGTATCACCCACTGCCTTTGAGCTTAACACTGAAGCAAATGTCAGACATGCAGGGTTAAAGCTGACTAGTTATTATTAACTCAACCTTGCTCTTGGACAGTTCGGGAATATTTATTTTCTTTCTTTTTTCTTTTTCTTTTCTTTCTTTTCTTTTTTTTTTTTTTTTTTTTTTTTTTTTGTGGTTGAGGCGAAGTCTTGCTCTGTCGCCCAGGCTGGAGTGCAGTGGTGCAATCTTGGCTCACTACAACTTCTGCCTCCTGGGTGCAGGCGATTCTCCTGCCTCAGCCTCCTGAGTAGCTGGGATTATAGGCACAAGCTACCACGCCCGGCTAATTTTTGTATTTTTAGTAGAGATAGGGTTTCACCATATTGGCCCGGCTGGTCTCGAACTCCTGACATCATGATCCACCCACCTTGGCCTCCCACAGTGCTGGGATTACAGATGTGAACCACCATATCCAGCCTATTTATGTTCCTTTTAAGAGACATGGTCTCTTCATCCAAGCTGGAGTGCAGTGGTGCAATCACAGCTCACTGTAGCCTCAAACTCTTGGGCTCAAGGGATCCGCCCACCTCAGTCTCCCAAGTAGCTGGGACTACAGGTGCATACTGCCATGTCCAGCTAATTTTTAAATTTTTGGTAGAGAGAGCATCTTGCTATGTTGCTCAGGTCAGTCTCTAACTCCTGGGCTCAAGCAATTCTCCCTCCTTGGCCTCCCAAATTCCTGGGATAAGAGAAGTGAGCCACTGAACAGGCTGAGAATATATTTATTTAACTATAAGCTATATTCCCTTCTTCCTTCTCCCATTTTCAAGTTTCTGAAACAGAGATGCAGCCTAATAAACGGTAACAGCTAACATTTATTCAGCTACTATATCCAGGCACTTTGCTATCTAATGGCAAATTTCATTTAATACTCAATTATATGATGCATCATTGTTCCCACCTAGCAGATGAGAAAACTGAGGCTTGGTGCAAGTGAGCTGCACAAGGTAATAGCTATTGAGTTGGCAGATTCAAAGGCAGGCAGCCAGGTTTGATTGAGTACTTATGTCCCTAATCACTACCAGCCACCCACCCTCTGAACCAGGAGTGAATTTTATAATCAAGAATATATAAAATATGCAATGCCTTAATTATGCATAATCTTGGATCCAAAAAATTCCAAATTGAAGGATGTATCCTAAGGACATTATTAGGGACACAGACCCCAGGATTTTTAGAGTAGCAGTAAATTTTTAAGTCTGCGTAATATTCCACTATATTGGATGTGCCATAAGTTAATTAACCAATTCGTTCTTTGCTGGATATTTAGGTTGCTTCTAATTTTTTCTCTATTAACATAGAGAATATTCAGTCATGGGAAAATGCTCATAACGTATTCAACTTAAAAACTATAAAACAGTATGCAGAATATGATCACAATTATGTTTTTTTTTAAACCCCCTAGAAAAAGGAGAATAAGGATGTACATCAAAATCGTAACAGTGTTTATTTCTGAGTAGAAGGATTATTGTGGGTTTTGTATTTTCACATGTTCATGTTTTCTATAAAGTATTAAAATAATTAAAGAGGTAAACCAAGAAAAGTGGTACTGACCTACAGAGTTGTCTTCCGAGTTTGATTTATGAAGAGGGTTCCTAGAAAAGAAAAACAAATCAGATTACCAGGGAGCCTTGCTTTCATGGCAGAACTGAAAATCCTCCTAACTAGTTTGACCTGGCATCAATACTACTTAATACAGCCAGGGAAACTGTTACAGGCTATTTACCACTGGCTTTTTCTAACCGTCTGCTGACTTCCTAGAAATAGACTCAATTGCCATTTGCTGACATTTATTAAAGACACACTTGAAGGTGAGACCTGTAATATTAAATGAAGAAGACAGACTTCACTAGACAGCGGAAGTGCCTTTCATTCCGCAAACTATTAATACAGTGAAGTTACTGCCATTGGGAAGCCTCTTGTGGAAGAGGAAAAGAGAAAGCAAATAATAATGAAAACATAAACTCAGCACCACAAATGCCACTTGGGCCCGCAGATAAGTACAGTGGTCAGCTCTAGGAAAACGAAGGGGGCAGGGAGGTGGGTGAGAGACTCACAACAGGATATTGAGTGCCCTTAATAGAGGGGGTGGCCAGTACATAGTTCCTCCAGTTGGTTGCTGCCAGTTGGCAAGTGCAATGTCTATCCTGCTGAATCTTCCAATGTTCAAAGAGAAGCCAGAAATCTGCATTTTGTTTTGTTTTGTTTTGAGACAGAATCTTGCTCTATTGCCCAGGCTGGAGTACAGTGGCATGATCTCAGCTCACTGCAACCTCCGCCTCCTTGGGTTCAAGCGATTCTCCTGTCTCAGCCTCCCAAGTAGCTGAGATTACAGGTATGCACCATCACGCCTGGCTAATATTTATATTTTTAGTAGAGATGAGGTTTCACTATGTTGGCCAGACTGGTCTGGAACTCCTGACCTCATGCAATCCTCCTGCCTCAGCCCCTCAAAGTGCTGGGATTACAGGTGTGAGCCACTGTGCCCGGCCAGAAATCTGTATTTTTATATGAGAGCTCTAACATTTTTAAGTGATGGCAAATAAACCAATGTCTTTAAAAATGTGTCCAAATCAATCAATACATGTCTGGGCATCGAATTTGGATCACCTCCCCAACCCCAACACCTTTGGCTGCCAGTTTGTGAAGGCAGATACAGACTAACCCAAATAATCTGAAAAGTGTACACAGCCCAAAACCAGTTCATTAAACATTTCTCCAGAAAAAAACTCAAGACAAACAAAATTGAAAGAAAGAAAGCGGGAAAACCAAAGAAAGTTAAAATTGGTTGTATCAAAAAGGGAACGAGGCGGGTGGATCACTTGAGGTCAGGAGTTTGAGACCAGACTGGACAACATGGCAAAGCCCCATGTCTACTAAAAATACAAAAATTAGCTAGGCTTGGTGGCACAGGTCCATAATCCCAGCTACTTGGGAAGCTGAGGCAGGAGAATTGCTTGAATCTGGGAGGCAGAGGTTGAAGTGACCCAAGATCGCGCCACTGCACTCCAGACTGGGTGACAGAGTGAAACTGTGTCTCACAAAAAAAAAAAAAAAAGGGGGGAGCAGTAGAGGCTGGAGCAAAATCTTTCATTAGGTGTGTCCAAATCCCAGAAGGAAAATACAGTATCCTTGGGCTTGCAGCCAAGGGAAACCAGAAAGAAGGCACCTACATCAGAACAGACACAGACACTTGGGGGATTTAAACCTGAATCTTCAGTACAAGTTTACCGCCAGGAAGGAAGATGGAAGAGGTGATTTTTGCATCTGAAGGTTTGGGAAGATAAGAAAGTGTGAGGCCAGCTATGAGTTACACTGAAAAAATTAGAGGAAAGGCTGAGGCAGGAGGAGAGCAGCCTGGGCAACATAGTGAGACACCGTCTCTTAAAAAAAAATTTTTTTTTTTTAAGTTTAACTGGGCATAGTGACATGCACCTATAGTTCTAGTTCTAGCCACTCAGGAGGCTGCAGGAGGAGGACTACTTGAGCCCAGGAGTTCGAGGTTGTAGTCAGCTATGATCACACCACTGACCTCCAAACTGGGTGACTGAATGAGACTCTGTCTCATTCAGAGGAAGAAGAATTGAACATCCTAATCACCTACAGTGATTTTCTGCCTACCTTTTGGATAAAAGGACCTTGAGAATCTAAGGTGACCAGAGAGAGGGGAGGGAGGCTTTTTCATGCAGAGCCGCCTTTAATAAGCCACCATCCTTTGGTGTAGCTGCACTGGTGTGGGCTGACCACTGGGTGCCATTTCTGAGTGGCAGGCCCATGCCCATCAAGCACCACCATTCTCCACATCTGAGTGCAGAGAACTGATGACCAGCACAAAAATCTGAAAGCTTTCTATTGTAAACTAAGGGAGAACCAAGAGCTAAGAACAGAATCAGGGGAGAAACCGCTGCAAAGGACAAGAGCCAGATTTGAATTCTAGTTATTTCCCCTTATTCCTGAGCTGTGAATACAGAACATGTAAGGAAAATCTCATCATCAAATTGTGCCAAAACACGGTTAGGACCTACTCTCCTTCCTCCTATCCACACAAAAATGAAAATACCTGTATTTACATGCAAGGCTTTTAGGAGGTAGCCATTTCAAATTTTAAATCATTCAGCCAAAACGTACTGAACAACAGCACAAGTAAGGTACATGGATGCACAGGAAGAAAGGGGACCCACAGGTGAGGGATGGAGGAAGACAGGAACAAAAAAGCGGGGGGAGGGGAGGAGGAGAAGAATGAGGAAGAGAAGCAGCAAATGTAATGTGCTCAGGGCCATGGGACAAGTGGGAGCAAAATAAGAGCAAGCTAGTTGGCTGGGACTGAGGCAGGAAATCCTTCAGAAAGAAAAAAGCGTCTCTGCTCAGTTTAGATTGTTAATTTTTTTAAAAAATCTTACTGTGCTGTACTTTGCACTTCAAGTCATGGAACTCAGCTGCCCACCTTACTTCAGTGGGCCGGGGTCTGCAGCTGGTTAAACATGTTTTCTGTAAGGGGCCACCAGAGGCACAGGGCGCCCCATATGTATTTTTGTCCTCACCCTAAGGACTAGAAATGTCCCCTTTTTTTGGACACAGAGTCTCCCTCTGTTGCCCAGGCTGGAGTGCAGTGGTGCGATCTCGGCTCACTGCAATCTCCGCCTCCCAAGTTCAAGCGATTCTCCTGCCTCACCCTCCTGGGACTACAATTATATGTCACTACGCCTGGCTAATTTTTGTATTTTTAGTAGAGATGGGGTTTCACCATGTTGGCCAGGCTGGACTTGAACTCCTGGCCTCAGGTGATCTGCCTGCCTTGGCCTCCCAAAGTGCTGGGATTATAGGCGTGAGCTACCATGCCTGGCCAGGACTAGAGAAGTCTTGACCTAACTGCTATGGACCAAATATCCCTACCTCAGGATACAACTGATGATGTAATAAGTGAAAACATAAATTGTGAAATTTTACTATCCCTGAAAGTCATCAAAATACTTCAAAAAGTACACTGCAGAAAAATGTACGCTCCCAGTGCTACACCATTATCCCAAAATGTAATTGCATTTTCCTCTCTGAAATGATGACTGACAGTATTTTCATTATTTTTAATCTACTGTCTTTAAACTATCACACACTTTAAATAATTTTATCCTCTGGTTTGGACTTGGCCCAGGCAGTGCTTGAATTTCCCCAGGATGCCAGCAGATGGCACTGTAGTTTTTTTATTCATCTTGCTGTGGTGAGTGGGATTTTGTTTTTAAAATTTCGCAAGTTCACCACCTAGATGCTGGCCAAAGAATAACAAGCCCATGTTTCATAAGAGCGAGGCTCCCCAACTCATCAAATTTGCAAAGGAGGAAAATGACACCGTACGAATTTGGATGCAGTGACTTTCTCCCTGCAAACAGAAGCTGGCATAGAAGCAATGCAAAATGCCATCTCCTTTCTCCCTGAGACTGATTATTAAAATTCATCCAGCAGGAGCAAAAACCAATGATACAACCCAAGTGCAAATGTGGATGGCAGCAGGTGGAAGGGGTCATTTACTGATCTCCTGGTGGAAGAAATAATGCTCAGGCATCAGCTCCAAAGAGGCCTCCTGGTAGTACCTCCTTCCTCCAGCCAGATGCCCCAGGCCTGAGGACGGTGGGTGCTGGAGGTGGATCTGCTCTTTGGACTCATCTTTTTCATTGTCAGTGGGCAAAAAGGATGGGAACTTCAGCATGAATTTTGATGACCAGGGAGCAATAATTAATAATCTGCTCTGCTTTAAAAATCCATTTAAACATTTAATTATCATCAAGTATTGGATTTAACATCTCAGAACTGAACCTTAGCAAATACTTGTTCATCAGTAACTCCTACTATTAAGACCTCAAACCTACTTAAGTGTCAACATTTTTCCTCAAGATCCCTAAACTGCTTTAGCTGTTCCTGAAGGCAAAATTCACTTAAGAAAATTCCCACATTAAGGAATTTATCAATCCCATTAAAAAATAATAATTTAAGAGACAGTATTCCCAGAACTGAACTAGTTTCTTTCCTCCTACCTCTGTCTTTAACAAATTCTTTGCTAAATTGCTTTGTTATTCATTTTCACTCATTCTTTCATTCAGTATTTATTTATTCACCTCTCAGTAGGAGTCATGCATCCTCTGAGGTCCTGAGAACATAGCAATAAACAAGACAGATTCAAGGAGGGTTACTGCAGAGTCAAGGAGTGAGGAGAAATTGAGGTGATGGGACAGAAAAGGCTTCTCTGTGCAGAAACCTAAATAATGAAATAACATTCACTTCTCCAAATGGGGAAAGCTGGGCAGGGGAACAGCAGGGGAGGGAACAAGAGGTCCCCTTTGGACATGCTAAGTGTGCGTTGCTTATTAAACATCCCTGTGGAGACAGTAAAGAAACAGTTGGAAATGCGAGTCTAGAGCTGCAGATAAGAATTTGTAAGTGACTCGCATACTCTAAGCTCTGAGCCTGGCTGAACACTCTAAAGACTGAGCTCTGGGCCAACCCGATTTTTAGGGGTCAGAAAGAGAAGGTGAGGCCCAGCAATGAGACTTAGGATGAACAGCCAGTGGGAGAAGGAAAAGCAGGCAGAGTGCTCTTTTACCTTTCTGGCTAGAATATTATTAAACTCCATTTTACAAAAATTATATTGCAGCTGGGCACAGTGGCTCATGCCTGTAATCCCAGCACTTTGAGGCTGAGACGGGAGGATCACCTGAGGTCAGGAGTTCGAGTCCAGCCTGGCCAACATGGTGAAACCCCATGTCTACAAAAAATACAAGAATTAGCCAGGCATGGTGTAATCGCGGCTACTCAGGAGGCTGAGGCAGGAGAATCGCTTGAACCCAGGAGGTGGAGGTTGCAGTGAGCTGAGATCACGCCACTGCACTCCAGCCTGGGTGACAAAGTAAGACTCCATCTTAACCAAAAAAAAAAAAAAATTATATTGCAGCCTCACACTCCACACAGTGGAAACTCTAGGTTGCCATATTTTCTTTCCCAGTGAGCCTACTGCTTTACAGTGGAGATCCTCGTAAGACCATAGAGTAGGAGGAGGAACACACACAGGTCAACATGAAATTCTTTACACTTGTATGGAATTCCACCTCTCAAATGCAAAACTCTCATTACCCGCCCACGCCTCCC
>NW_016809656.1:2996313-3000221 GCF_001698545.2 Rhinopithecus bieti
AGGACTATCAGTGAGACTGAGACTGGAGTGATGACATGCTTGAGGTCTAATCGTGCCGGGCAATGGCATAACTGGGCTTGGTGGCCACGTCTCTGACTCCTGAGTCCAACAACTCACCCTCTTCCCCAGACTCCTTCTCATTTGTATAACAGAATTCCAAATTGTATACATTCTTTAACAGGATGCCTCTTTTCTATTATTTAAGGGATAGACAGAAAGGGGATACCATTATATACTGGCCCAGCTCTTAAGTAAATTGCTAAAATGATACTCAGAAGAACTTGCAAAAACAGAAAGTTTTCAACACCAAATCTGACCATGGTCTATGGAAGTGTCAGAACTAAATGTTCCAAGAACACTTTTTAGGAATTGACTATCCGGCTATTGCAAGACCCCCTATCTGCTTCTAGAAGGAAAGGAGGCCAAATACCATGGCTCAAACTCATTTTTCTTCTTCTGTTTATATACAAATAGTCTAAGTTACATCCAGACAAAGACAACTCTATCTCATTTCTACATACTGAGTCCAGTACACTAGAAAAGTGCAATGAATGGTCAAGCATAAAGAAATTCCTAAAATACACTTCATGTTTTGGCTTTGGTGAGCTGTCCAGAAATTTCATTATAACCAAGAAAAAAAAAAAGAGGAAGAAGAAGAAAAGGAAAGGAAAGTGGTTATAACCTAATTTCCAAGAAAGAAACATATGCTATATGTTACTGGAAAACCTGTACTTAAGGGATTTTCAGAGTTCCTTAATCTTGAGTCTCAGGAAATCAACTTCTCCATTAGTTGATTTCCTGCTGAATTTGGAATCTGGGCTTTTGCTGTGTCTGGGTCTTTTCCTGCATCATCCCAGGCCTGCCAAGGCAGTCCCAAAAGCCAGTAGCAGCCTTTTCTCCACCATTTCAAAAAAAGAGCCTGACACATCTGTGCTACTGAATTGTGTGTATACAGGGGCAGGCAGGGGAAGGTTAAAAGGTTGAAGGACTTACGTTAATAAGTAGTTAAGATTTTCATTTTCTTTATGTCCTACTTAAGTAGGATAACTCTGTACCTTCATATTTTGCTTCTTTCATGACAAATCATTTCATGTTAAAGAAGTAATTTCTCAATTTAATATTTCTTTCTATCCTTTGGGTATCAAAGATATTTTTAGCATACAAACCTATCTCCTCTGTTTAAGAGAAATAGATAAGAAACAAAATTCACTAGTTGCCATAAACACTCACGAGTCACCCTTTCTCCAGCCACAGGGCCAGGACTTGGATGATGCCAGACAGACACAGCTATAAGATGTGCTCACTCTCAGAATCCAGCAGGTGCAGGGAGTAAGTTGCCTCCTTAAATTCCACGCCCTATGCACCTCTCTTGCTTGGCCCCATGATTTAGCTTGTGAATTCACTGGCTGAGACAGAAAAGCAATTCTATTGCCAAAATCTGGCATATTGTTAGAACTCCAGGAATATTCAGTATCAATGACAACGTGGGTGACATTTTGTCAAGCCGGTCAAAACAATCCCCATACAGGTTTTTTCTTTCATGTCACAGTCTATTCCAAGCCTGGACTTGCTGACTTTTTGTTAGAAGGTCACCTTTATAAATGATTAAGGCAGGTGTCTGCCGTACCAAATCCAAGACAGTGGCCTGACCCGGCACACACACTCAGGAGTCAGGCAGAACTAGGGGTAAATGACAGTGCTGCCACCAATCTAAGCCTTGACTGGCTTTCTAAGAGCAGTTGTGATGATAAAAACAGTACCCCTTAATGGATTGTTAAAAGGATCACATGAGACAGTGAATGTCAAGAGCTTTGCACAGTGTCTGGCACTGGGGAAGCTCCAAGGAAATGTTACTTCTTATAACTATTCACAGAGTAGCCCCAAACTGACAAACTGTCTTAGTCTTCTCCATCGGACTGGCTGTTCTCATCCCACCAAGTATTGCCATGATGTAGCTCCTATTCTAGATTCTAAGTTTCCAAATCATTAAGGTTCCTCCTTGTGAATTATTTTATCATTAACCTCTCTCAAATAATTGAGATGGACACAAGGATTTCTCTTTTACTTCCCACTTTATAAAAGCAATTTGTATGTTTTTTAGAATTACAAAAAACAACACGCATAACGATTGAGCATGATGTCAAAATCTCTCTATCCAATGGATTTTTAGCACATTATTTCCATTATTCCTATGTTATTATCCTACTGTTTTCCTTAAGCAGTATTTAGCTTATTGTGTATGGCACATTGTCTACTAAATAATTTTTCATTGATGCTGCAGAGCTTTTCAATATAGGCACTTATATCAAGGGAAATGGCTTGGGTCCATCAATTACCTCAATTATCATTAACTCTCCAAAAGAAATGGCAGCATTTTCCGCTATGAAGTGTGGATGTTGTCTAATCTTTAATTCTGGTTCAAAGAAGACTTTTTGCCCCATAATCCAAATTCTCACACTTGAAGGTGCTAAAAGGACATTGAAAGATCTGAATTTTCCAACTGTGAGTTGCAGAATTTTTAATTTTTCTACCCCACCCTCTTTGTATATCTTTGATTTACAAATGCCATCAGAACCACTTTAAGTCAGCCTATTCCTTCTATATAAAATGTCTCAAAAGGGCATCTTGCTCAGAAAAATAAGGAGAAAGACAGCTAATTTAGACATGCAGCATTCGTTCTAATGACAATCAGCTTTGTTATCCTTCAATCCCCTGCTAATTGTATTAGACATATGGAAGTTGTAGGTAACTAAACATTATCTTTCCTGCTACAAATCAAGCCTGACTCCTTTTGTTCTGTCTGTGATAGAGATCATGAGCAGCTGACTGGTACCTCCATGTGAAGGATGTCTCAAATGCTGTCATAAGGCCACTACCCAGGAAGTGGCACCGCACAATGAATGGCTCAGAACGTGGGTTCAGGAGTCCAAATGCCAGCATTCAAAGCCAAGCTCTACCCGCTACTGATTACTAACTCTGGGCACGTTACTTAGTCCCACTGATTCCCAGTTTCCTGCTATGCAAAATAGAGACAATAATGTTACCGATCATATAGAATTTTTGGAATTTTCTGTGAGTTGTGACTTTTACTGTACTTACTACATGCCTACACATGCTAAGCACTAAACAAATTAAATAAAATAAGTTAGCTGTTATTAGCGGCCTTTTTTCCAACCGCTCTACTTATGAGCCCAGGCATCCTCAGTCCTTCTCCAAATGTACTTCCATTTCTTAACTTGTAAGGGGTTGGTTCTCTGGCACCTCGGGAACGGCCAACACACTCTCCAGGCTGAGGACAGGGCCCGCTCCTGCTGACTCTAAAAATCCCCCACAAAGGCGCAGTGAAAGACATTTGTGTCCTTTCATTCACCAACTGGTGACTTGTACCGAAAGTTAATGATGCGGGTCACTGGCAGAAACTTAAAGAGTTTCACGTCTGAAAAGCAGCCAAATACCATCTCTCCACAGGGGAGGCCCATGGCCTGGTTGTGTCTGGGCCACGGCCTCACTAAGGCCAGGACTATCCAAGTCCAGCAGAGATGGGGGCTCGAAGTAGGGAGAATCAGATCTGGGATGGGATTCAGTCATCCTCTAAGGTTTCCAAAAACCCCTCAGTGGGTCTTCTCTTTTCCATCTGGGCCATATTTTTCTTCATTTGTGGCTTCATGGGTCTGAACTGTCTAAGAAGTTGAGATAAAATTGCTCCATGAATGCCAGCTTTGATACTAACAACACTATTGACAGTAACAGCATCTATTCCAGCACTGTAAAGTTATAAATGCCTCCCCAATTCCTTCAAAGTTAGTAACTAATGTTCAGAATAACCCCATGACATACGCTAGAGGGCGTGTGTGTGTGTGTATGTGTGTGTGTGTGTGTGTGTGTGTATATATATATATATATATATA
>NW_016809656.1:3003730-3023693 GCF_001698545.2 Rhinopithecus bieti
TTTTTGGAGACAGTTTCTTGCTCTATCACCCAGGCTAGAGTGCAGTCGCACAATCATGGCTTGCTGCAGCCTCTACCCCTTGGAGTCAAGCAATCTTCCTGCTTTGGCCTTCCAAGTAGCTGGGACTCCAGTTGCATGCCATCGCGCCCGACTAATCTTTTGATTTTTTGTTTTTTGCAAAGACATCTCATTATGTAGCCCAGGCTAGTCTTGAACTCCTGGCCTCAAGAAATTCTCCCAGCTTGGCCTCCCTAAGTGCTGGGATTACAGGCGTGAGCCCCCATTTTTTTTTTAACAATGAGAGGTCATACAAAAAGGAATCAGCAACTGACCAGTTTCATACACAATCAATGATTCATTGTTTGCTTGGTATAGATAATAAAGCTCTATGCCAATGGATGAGGAAACTGCACACAACATGGCCCATACCTTCCAGGTATTTACGAAACTCAGGAAGATCTTACTGAAACATAAAAATAGTCAAGCTAGTTGCCTCCCATGTCAATATCCAGTTCATTTTCTTTCTTGCTTACAGAGTCCCAATTTTGTTTGGGGTAGCAGTATACCTTGCTAAAATACTCACTTCCTCAGACTCCCTTGCAGTTAGTTGAGGCCAAGTGTCAGTGTCTCGCTGGGAAGAAATACTAGAATTTTATGGTGAGATGTTTCTAAGAAAGCTAGTGTTTCTATGACAAAAAGGATTTACTCCATCTACATGCCTTTTGCCTGGCTCTTCCCATTATCCCTCCTGGAACATACATCATTTTATCATAAGGAAGAAAGTTCCATACTAAGGATGGTAGAGTAGGAGAGGGAATAATTCCCTGAGCAGCTGCTCAAGCCTTGGAAAGCCCAACTCCAGACTCCCTGCTATATGAGAAGATGTCCCCATTGTCTAAACACTGAAGTCAGGTGTCAGTTACATGCAGGTGAATATAATTGTAACAGCTTGGTATCATTTGGCTCTGTGTCCCCTACAGGGGTGGGACCTGGTTGGAGGTAATTTAATCATGGGGGCGGTTACCCTCATGCTGTTCTCGTGATAGTGAGTGAGTTCTCATGAGAGCTGATGGTTTTATAAGGGGCTTCCGCCTTCGCTGGGCACTCGCCCTTCTCCTTCTCGTCATCATGTGAAAAAGGACATGTTTGTTTCCCCTTCTGCTATGATTGCAAGTTTCCTGAGGTCTCCTCAGCCATGTGGAACTGTGAGTCAATTAAACCTCTTTCCTTTGTAAACTACCCAGTCTCGGGTATGTCTTTATTAGTAGCATAAGAATGGATGAATATGCAGTTAGTGGTTAAGAAACGAAAATGACTAACTTCCACAAAGCATTGGTCTGGCTTACCAAAGTATATTCATATATCTCATCGTATTTCAGGCTCACAGAAACCCTGAAAAAAACTAGCCTTGCTGTATGTATGAAGAGACTCTGGCCTAGAGTCTTATGTAAGTGACTTGTCCAGGGTCACACAATTAGTCATTGTAAGTCACAAAGCTGGAGATTAAACTCAGCTCTTCAGACACCCAAACCAATGTTTTTCCCACTAAAACTTGAGCTCCGTGGAGTCAAGGAGTTCACCAGTCTTAGTGATCACAGGTACTCACAGTACCTGGTGCAATACTGTGAGCCCAAAGCCAAAACTGCATTGTCTCTAATTACTGGTATTGAAAGTGCAATTTAAGTTTGTAATGTGGCCCCTGGAGTCTGTGGCTTCAGATCAAATTCTGACTTTTGATGATTCTTCAGTAGGCACACAAATTAAGGAGTGAAAAAACGGGGGGTGGGGAGGCTTGAAATTCTGCTTTTTCTTCTGGTTTTGATCTAATCAGTAAAAACAAACGCCTTCATTTTATAGTCTCACTGTGAATTTTAAATTTTACTTAGGTCTTTTTTTCATCTTAAGAATTACTAAATTATTGTCAAAAGTAAAATAAAATAAAACAAAACAGGGTTGTAGCCATTATTTTCACCACAAAAGCTAGTTATTATAAAATGAGAAAAAAGGTAATTTCTTATGAGCTTAAGCAGCCTACTAAAAAGAAAGTACCTTTGTTTACATTATATTATTATTATTATTGTTATGAGACACTCTGGGTCTCACTCTGCCAGGCTGGAATGAAGTGATGTGATTACAGCTCACCACAGCCTCAACCTCCCCAGTCTCAGGTGATCCTCCCACCTCCTCAGCCCCCAAATAGCTGGGACTACAGGCACACACCACCATGTCCAGCTAATTTTTGTATTTGTTTTTGTAGAGACAGGATTTCGTCATGTTGCCCAGGCTGGTCTCGAACTCCTGGGCTCAAGCAATCCACCAGCCTCTGCCTCCCAAAGTGCTTGGATTACAGGTGTGAGTCACTGCGCCCGGACAGTTTACACTATTAAATGGCTTCCAATTATTTTGTAAATTATTCGTTTGCTCTATTTCCTTTATTAAAATTTCCTACATATGTGCAATAAATACAGGGTCCAAGAGAGGCTTTTCTGCGGGGAAATGTGGCTAAGGCTAGAGGGGGCCCCTCTGGAAGGCCCTCTGGCTCTCTGTTTGCGTGAGGCAGACCCAGGTTAAGAGTTGCTGTGAGAATGGGCTGCCACACGCTGGGGTAGCGTGTATATGGGGTCACTGATCTCCACTGATATGGGCAGGGAGGGTCCCCGGCTTTGAGTATTTTTACCAAATGTGCAGGAACCTGGGGGAAAGTGAGGCAGCAGGGGACCGGTCCTCACCAGCCTCAGCCTGGGGTGGGGAAGGGAGTGGGGCAGATGGGGAGGAAAGAGGCTCCATTCAAGGACCTCCTCCTTGCGTTTCCATGGCAATGGCTCCGGAAGCAGGTCAGGACTTTCTCAGTGGAAACAAACAGTGGCTCCCATTCACCACCCCTGAGGCCTGCTGGCCACGCAGGCCATTGTGCAGCCTGGACACAGAGGACCCTGGAGGGATGTGGGGCCTGCGGCTGCCGTTTTTCTTCTGCCAGCTGCCCTGGGGGCAGCAGGGGAGTCCAGGGGAAGCAGCCCTGAAGGCCAAGGCTGGAGGCACTGCAGGCATGGACGGCCCTTCCTCTCCCTGCAGAGCACAGTGACCAGCAACCCCTCCAGACCACTGCTGTGGGAGCCACCCACCTGCCCTACTTCTCCCAACGGGCAGCATGGACACGCGGCAGCCCTGAATCTGTGTCCAGCCAGCGGCAACCACTTCAGCCTTACCCTGCCACACTTCTAATTTATTCACAGACATGGCTGATGGAAAATTTTTATATGTTATAAATACTATGAAAATGGAAACTCAAGTTTTCCCATCTTCTCAGATCTCATTTTTAAATTCTCAAGCATCTCTGTCACTTCCATGCGCCCTCCACACCTGGACTCACTCCAAGTGGACCCTGTCCTCTCATACTTGATCACTCCACTCGCTGATCTCACCCTGCCCTCAGATTACTTCACGTCCTTCCCCTTCTGACGCTGTGAGCGCATCAGCAGCTGCTGGAAATGATTCAGACACCAGGAAGCTTTCTAAGGTCACCGTGATGATGAAATGACCTCTACCAACATCAGCTGAACAGCCCCCAACTCGACCTGTGCTTACGATGCGGAGTAGAAGCCAAGAGCTTAAAGCTGACAAGATACTGATCTGGGTGGCGATGAATAAAGCCAAGCTGGCTGCTTAAGAGTCTCCTGAGAAACTTCTTAGAAGCCTCCAGGATTCCACATCTGGAGATTGAATGCATTAGGTCTGGGCAAGGCCTGAGGATCTGTCTCTCCAACAAGCTCTCCAGGTAATTGTGACGTGCAGATATGCTTGGAAACACTGGCTTAGCCTAGGAGAGGCCGGGGATCAGAGTGCCCATCTTCATTATCCATTCCCTCCTTGTATCTAACACCTCCGAAATAAAATAAGCAATACTGCAAGTGAGATGTTCAGAAAAGAATACAGAGTAATACGATAAAACAAGTGGCCAATACTTTTCAACCATTATCCTGACTTGTAAGGTTTTATTTGGGCAAAGCTTTTAGATCAGAGGTTGGGGACTGCGTTGTCTCGACCACCAAGCATTCCCGACATGAAGGAGACAGTCCGTGAAGATTCGACGAAGTAATGAATCAGCCGGCGGATAAAAGAATTCAGAAAGTGGAAGCGGAATAAAGAAAGGCTTGACAAAGCCTTTAGACCTTCCAGATCTCTCCCTCCCTTCACAGTTCTCCATGCCTTCTGGGAGGCACAAAGCTCACCTCCTCACGCTGACAGTGATCCGTCTAAAATACAAAGCCCATCACCAGGAAATGCCTGCGCTGGCTCTGAAGGCCTTCCACCAGCTAGGCCTGGGGCTCCACCACCTATTCCCCCAAGATGCTGTGCTCCCATGGCTTTGCACACCCTTTCTTCCACCAGGAACGTCCTTCCTCTCTGCTTTTGCTGAAGAGAACCCCCAGTCAGCCCTCAGGTGCTCACTTCTATGGGAACCTGTGGCGATTTGGAGTCTTGACAATTTAGAACAGCCGGATTACATTTCTCAGAATTCTCTTCCCTGCATAGTTCCAGGTTAGTCTAGACCACAAGAGAGATTTTACATGAAACGCAGAAAGTAGCTCTTTTCTTTCCATGCTTCATGGCCACGGTGGGCATGGGGCCCTGCTCTAGCTGTTATTGTTGGTCCTCTGGGTCAGGGGGTGGCATGGGGCAGTAGCTGGGCCCACATGCTCACATTCCTGCTGGGTCTCCTCCTCAGCTCCTCAGTCCTGGGCCTGTGATGTACAGAGCTCCTGAGGAAGGATGCCAGCAACTCCTGCAGGCCCTCTGCACCTGCAAAGCTGAAGCCTTGCTTGGAGACGGTGACTGATGGCATGGGTGTCAGCCCGCCCTGGCAGGCTGGACTTTGTCCTTGCTCTCTTCACTTTGCAGGCATTGTTTTTGCTGAACTGCCCACCCTGCTGACTTCAGGCTGTACCACCTGACATAGAAGGAACAGCCTCACCTGGCCTGTGCAGCTAGCACGGGCTGTGATGCATGAGGTCAAAAGCCCATAATAAAGTCCTTATTCTATCTTAACATTCTACTTCTCAAATAGAACCCTGACTGATGCCAAAATACAGGGTCCTCAGCACCATGCCTATCTCCCAAGTGGGGTTCACCATCCCTCCTTCTTCAGTTCCCCCGTCCTGATGGTTTTCACATTGCATTATAAGCATCTTTCCATGTCTTCAGATTGTAAGAGGACAGCTACCTTTTTTATCTTACTTATCTTTCCAGGGCTTACTACTGGACAAACACTTATTAAATTAAACTTCCTGAGCTGCCTGGTCCATCACTGGTCTTTCTGAGCACACCAGTCTTTGATTGTACCTGTACCTGGGTAGATGAGAAGCGGTCTGGCCCTTGCAGATAAACAGAGCTGTATTCAAAATCCAGCTCTGCCTGACTCAAGGTCTGTGATCTTGCTAAGTCACTAACCTTTCTAAACTTTGGTTTCCTTAACTGTAGAATACGATCTGCATTATAGACTTGGTAGGAGCATTAATAAGATATGCAGGGAGCACTCACTAAGCTGTAGGTGTGAGTCTCCCCATCTTCCTGCCAGTATAGGAATGATATTTATTTACTGATAGCCTCCTACCACCACCCTATCCTTGGCCTAATATTCTGTTTCTTCTTATGCAAGAGAGAGAATAAACAGCAGTCACCTCCATATATTAAACAATTCCTGGCAGCAGCACCTGTCCCCAGCCATCCCAGCAAGAACAAACACAGCCTGCCACCGGCAAAGGACACAGGGCAGACGTGCGGACTCAAGCTGTGTCCGGGTCGGCTGGTGGCTCACTCACCAGACAGAGGGAAGGGCAACGGAGTTTCCAGTTGGGAACAGCTGAGGAGGAGGATTCTGGACCAGCTGCTCCTACCCCAAGCTCCTGTATTCTGGAATGCTGAGCCCCTCAAATATGCTGTGCAATGGTGCACGCGTGCACACACACGTGTGGACACAGTTATGCCTGCACAAACACATACTTCAGCACATTGCTACCACAAAGGCTCTATGAAAATAGCTGTTGTTTCCCACCCGCCCCTGTGGGAGGCATCACAAAAGAAACTAAAGGTCATGTGGGAAGGGCATATTTTAGGGAACCATGGTCACTGATGAGCTCTGTGTGTATGGCACGGTCTACTGAGCCTGAGAAGAGACATCAGACTCACTGCCCTCACCAGGGGCAGCACCGCACATTACAGAGTGGGTGAGGGAGGGAACGGCAGAATGTGAGCACCTATCGCCTGCCAGGCTGTGTGCTGGGCATTTCACAGCACCACCCTTGAAAAGAGCTGTTTCTGTGCATGCTTTATTGAATAGAAACCTGAGGCATAAAGGATTCGAATAACTTGTTCCCAATCCCACAACTAGCAGAGCATAAATTCGCGCTCAGATTCTGTCCAGCTCCAGAGCCTACGCCAGCTACAACATAGTGGGATATGCAGAGTCCAAGCTACATTGATCGGTGCAGGGCATGCTTTAGACTGGAGCAGAAAACGAAAGATGGCCTGAGCTAGAAGGACCCTGGAGACCACCTGACTCACACTCCTCACCATGCCCACGAGGGAGCTGAAGCCCAGAGGATGAAGTGGCAGAGAGGACGAGTCACAGATGGACGAGCCTCCTGGCCGGTGACCTGGCCCTCATGCCCTCAGCCTCTACTGATTAAGGCAGAAGGGCACCTACTCTCATAATAACACCTGGCTCTTGGGCCAGTCCATTTGTTTTCTGAAACCTAAGTTTGCTGTTTTGCCTATGCTTCCCACCCTGGTGCACCTGAAAAAAACAAATAATGGTGGCTCCAGTTGCCTTTGGTTATCTTGGTGATGCTCTAACAGCCCATGGGGACTGGGAGGACACCAGGCACAGAGCAAGGGCACATCCACCTCCGTGGGGCAGAAGCACCCTGTGACCCACTCTGAAGGGCATGCCTCTGCGTGACGTCCTCACTCCCATATACAGACAAAAGCCCCAGGCACAGGGCGCACACACACACTCCCCAGGGGAAAACATGGGTGTCCCCACCCTACACCATAGCCCCGCCACAAACAGGATGTGGAGACAGGATGCATTCATGTCAGCACCAGGGGATGTGGCTTGACCTGGATTTCCTAAACTCACAGACCTCATCAGCCCTTTTCACTGAATCTTGTCTACTTCCAAAGGAGGACTGATAATTCCACAGCATGATTTTCTAAATCACAATATTATGTATGAGTTTCTTGGTATTGTACCTTCATCTGAAGGTATTATGTAGTCTGTTCTTTCTTTCTTCCTTTCTTTCTTTTTCCTTTAAGAGACAGGGTCTTGCTGTGTTGCCCAGGTTAGTCTCGAACTCCTGAGCTCAAGCAATCTTCCTGCATCAGCCTCCCGAGTAGCTAGGACCATAGGTGCAGGTCACCATGCCCAGCAGTTGTTTCTATTTTAGGAAAGGAAAATCTAGGGAGACTTGAAGCAGACTATGAAACAAAATCCAGTAAGAAAATGGGGGCAACCATCAGAAAAAGATTTGGCAATTTATGGAAGCTACTATTCTGTTAAATGTTTATTTACAGGTGTCTTTATAATGTTAATATTTACAAGCGGAAAGCACTTTTTATTCATGCTATCAGTCTGGGGAGACACTGACACACGTTGGGTAACAAGTAAGCTCAAGGTCGCTTCTCTGAAATTCCAGTCCTGGGAACAATCCATTTGTAGCCCTATTTCAAAGAACTAGGGGCATTCAATGAATTCAATGCAAGTACTAAATGAGCACTTGCTCTGTGCAAACCAGTATCCTGGACACTGAAGAAAATCGGAAGAGTGAGCTCTCAGCCTCAGGGCTCATGACTATGTTGGTTCTTCTGGGATTAGAGAAATATACAAGTGGCTCAAGCCACAGGCAAAGGCATGAATGTGGGCCAGACAAGATAGATAACAGACAAGATTATCAGGGCTTACTATGCTCTTGGTGGCTTAGTAAGTGAGGTAAGCACTACAATTATCATCTTCATTTTGTAATTGTGGAAACTATAGACAGAAAGGTCAAGTGACTTGCCCAAAAGTTGCAGAGCTGGTAAGATAGACAACCTGGATTTGAACCCAGAGAGTCTGGTACCAGGCAGGGCATCTTAATTCCAAGGTATAATGACACTCACAATGGATTGAGATGTGTGTCTCTAGCTCTGGGAATTTAGGCAAGCTAATGAGTCTCAAATATAATATATACCTCAATGAGTTTATACAAAAAACAACAAAAGAGAGATAACATATCATGAGAGATTTGCACAGTACCCAATATATAGACATCACCCGAGAAACCATGTCATGATGATGTTGACAACAATGATGATATGATACGTGTTACAGTATGTTAAGAGACATCAGATCCATGGAAAATACTACTGGAGTCCAAGGAGAGGAGAGGATACAGACAGTGAAGAGACTGAGAAAGCAGTCAAGGAGAAACAGCCTTTCAAATAGGACCTGAAGGAAGGAAATGCTTCCAAGGCATGAAATTCAGACAGCCAAGGGGGCATTTGGGTAATCATAATATCTAGTTGGGCTGGAGTAGGGGTTATATGAAGGTATGAGGTTATTGCTGGGGAGAGCCAGCAATAAAGAAAGGCCAGGGATGCATGTAGGGGGCACTGGTTACTAAGGTGAAAACCTAGACAGGTCCTAATTTATAGATGTCACTGGGGGGAGCTGGGCATCCCCTCAATGAGACGTGACCTGAGTGTATTTTAGGGAGATAAATCCAAAAGCAATTTCTGGAATGCTCTTTAGTTCATGAAAAGAGCACTAAGGGTCTCACTTGGAACAATACAGATTAAAAATACACAAAGGGTGCTATAGTTTGGGTATGGTCTTTCTGTCCCCACTGAAACTCATGATGAAATTTGATTTCCCGTGTGGTGATGCTGGGAGGTGGGGCCTAGCAGGAGGTGTTGGGTCACAGGAGCAGATCCCTCATGAATGGTTTACTGCCATGCTTGTGGTAGTGAGTTCTCACTCTTGAGGGCCTGGATTAATTCCCATGGAAATGGATCGGTTCCTCAGAGAGTGGGCTGTTACAAAGTGAGGTTATTCTTCTTGTTTGGTCCTGGCTCTTCACATCTGTTCACTTCCCCTTTTGCTTTTTTTTACCATGTTATGACCCCACAGGAAGGCCCTCCCTGGAAGCCAGGGCCATGCTCTTGAACTTCCCAGGCTGCAGAACCCTGAGCTGAATAAACATTTTTTCTTTAGAAATTAGCCAGTCTCGGGCCGGGCACAGCGGCTCACACCTGTAATTCCAGCACTTTGGGAGGCTGAGGTGGGTGGATCACCTGAGGTCGGGAGTTCCAGACCAGGCTGACCAACATGGAGAAACCCCCATCTCTGCTAAAAATACAAAATGAGCCAGGCTTGGTGGCACATGCCTGTAATCCCAGCTACTTGGGAGACTGACACAGGAGAATCACTTAAACCTGGTGGGTGGAGGTTGCAGTGAGCCAAGATTGCACCATTGCACTCCAGCCTGGGCAACAAGAGCAAAACTCCATCTCAGAAAAAAAAAAGAAAGAAAGAAAAGAAAGAAGGAAATTAGCCAGTCTCAGCCAGGCACAGTGGCTCACACCTGTAATCCTAGCACTTTGGGGGGCTGAGGCGGGTGGATCACTTGAGGTCAGGAGTTCATAACAAGCCTGGCCAACATGGTGAAACCCTGTCCCTACTAAAAATACAAAAATTACTTGGGCGTGGTGGCACATGCCTGTAGTTTCAGCTACTCAAGAGGCTGAGGCAGGAGAATCACTTGAACTCAGGAGGTGGAGGTTGCAGTGAGCCAAGACTGTGCCACCACACTCCAGCCTGGGTGACAGAGCAAGACTGTCTCAAGAAAAGAAAAGAAAAAAAAGAAAAGAAAAGAAAAGAAAAGAAAAGAACCAGTCTCAGGTATTCTATTATAGCAACACAAAATGGACTAAAACAGAGGGAAACAAAGGAAAAGTTACAGAAGTTGAAAAACAGGATTTGGCAGTTGACAATCTGGGGTCAAGGAAAAAAAGCAGGACGTCATGATGAAAAACCCTGGGTGAAGGGCAGAAAAGTTACTCAAGGATACAGAGAGGGAAGTATGGACAAAGAGCAGGTGGTTAGAGAAGGGTCAAGCGGAAGTGGTGAGTTATGTTATATGAATGGGCAGTTTGGGTGGCTGAGATGTTAGTGAGCAGGCATTTTTCAGCAAGAGGCTGTAATAGGCAAGCTACCAGATTGTAAAGGTCAGAGCTAGAGAGTTAAATCTACAATGGGTACCTAAAGAGCTCAAAGCCATGGGCACAGGTAAGAGCCTTGGGAGAGCGCACAGGCTGGGTAAAAAGCCTGGGGTGCACTTACAGTAAGGGGTGGCCAGAGCTGCACAGAGTGCACATAAAGGAGGAAAAACTCGAAACTTGGTGGCAAAGTCACAGCCACCAAGGGAGATGAGAGAAATGCGTCCTGAGGAAAAGTCAGCAGGACCCAATGCAATAGGAACTGCACACGGGGAGAGGTCTCTGGTTAGGTTCCTATAAAGCCATTGACCTCTGAAATAACATTTCATCAGGGAATGAAGACTGGAGCCAGGCTTCATGGGAGAAGTTTAGCAATTAGGGAAAGAAACAGAAACAGAGTCCGGAAGAATGGCAAGCAGATTTTTCTAGAGTAAAGAAGACCTAAGCATGTTTGTGCATGCTCAGTCACTCAATTGATTTATGCAACATTACGGAATATCTTCTGTGTGCCAGGAGAGAAGCAAAAGATCTAGGGCTCAAGAAGTTCACGGTGGAAGGTGACCACACACACACACATACACACACACACACTCCACTGCAACAGGAGCAGGAGAGTCCAGGGGGTATAGAGGCCAAGTAGCAGGCCACTTCACCTCAAGTCTATGGATTAGGGGAGAATTCTGGGAGAGGCCAACTCCAGAGCTGAGGTTTTAAGATTAAATGGAGCTTGCCCAGGGAAAGGTCAGGGGGCAGGCGGTGGGGGATGATGGTGAGAGAGTGGGAGACACAGCATCCCACTGAAGGAGCAGCATTTCCGAGGTTCAGCATGCCATGGGAGAATAGGGCCTGTCTGAGAAACTGCAGCAGCTTTTGCTCTGCCTAGGGAGCACGTAGCAAGGGTTAAGGTGGCCAGGTAGGTGGATGGCAGACCACAGAGGAGGAGGAGGATGAGGAGGATGAGGAGAGGAAGAGGAGGAGGACAAAGAGGAAGAAGAGGAGGAAGAAGAAGAGGAAGAAGAGAAGGAGTAGGAGGAGGAAGAGGAGGAGGAACAAGAGGAAGAAGAAGAAGAGGAGAAAGAAGAAGAAGAGAAGGAGTAGGAGGAGGAGAAGATCAGATCAGAGATGCAAGCAATCCAGAGAGCAGCAGATGATCCAAAACAGGGAGTTGGAGGGACTGCAACAGGCACATGTGTGCTGGGGCTTCTTCCCTGCAGTCAGAGGAAAGAGGGTGAAGACAAAGATCTTTGAGAGGGAAAAAAGGAAAGCTGACATAATCAAAAGAGTAATCAGCTTGCCAGATAAAACATACCCGAGAGTAAAGCATTGTCCAAGGAGAGTTAAGTGTCCGCATAGAACATTTATAAACTATATTCGATCCTCTTTTTTAATGACAGAACACTGCTCTATTGGCCTTCTCTCCTTTTATTTACCTTCCTTTTCCATCATGCTATACATTTTTGGACTTTTGACGATAAAACAGTTCAAGTGTAGCCACAGATAATGAAAAAAAGGGAAACTAAATCAGTGACTGTTCAACTCCAGTGAAAGACTTAGTAGAAAAGAAGTTATAAATATTGGCTAAGGTGAAGTTTTGAGATTTATTTTGTACTTTCCTGCCTCTACAGATAAATAACCAGGACCCAGCTTATATCTGGATGAGGGTAGAATTTGCTCCTATTTTCAAGGGAACTCTGAAGTGTAGGTTTTAACTGCTGCTATTTATTTGATGCTACCGAACACGATTTGCCACTAGCCTCTGTATTTGCATAAGCAATGCATTCTAAGGACTTTGGAATTATAGCTCTGTGGTTAGGGTTATGGGTTCTGAACTGGGACCAAATCTGTGTACTGCTCCTTAGTAAGTGTGTGGTCCTGGGCAACTTACCTCTGTCCTTTAGTTTTGCATTTGTAAATGGGAATCATACCATTTATCATCTCATAGGGTTTTTGTATTAAATGCATCAATGTTAAGTGCTTAGCTCAGTTCCTGGCACATAATAAGAACTCAATAAACATCACCTATTATTACCTGCTTATGCCTTTTCAATTTTTAGTCTATATAAACTACCCCATGAAGATTTCCTCCATAAACAGAATACGAAATAGCCAGGTGGCCCTCCCTACAGTTGGCTTCCTTGGATGTAATGACAATAAAAAATCTTGACACACAGTTTATTTGTCAGACATCTAGGCAATTTTCAGATTCCTTTGTTTACATGCATACAAATAAAAGTTTAACTATTCGTAGAAAATACTGCTAGTCTCCTATACAATGTCTATTCACCCTCTTTCCTTAAGAAAAGAACCCTGGGCTGGGCGCGGTGACTCACGCCTGTAATCCCAGCACTTTGGGAGGCCGAGGCGGGCAGATCATGAGGTCAGGAGATCAAGACCATCCTGGCTAACACAGTGAAACCCGTCTCTACTGAAAATACAAAAAATTAGACGGGCGTGGTAGCGGGCGCCTGTAGTCCCAGCTACTAGGGAGGCTGAGGCAGGAGAATGGCGTGAACCCAGGAGGCGGAGCTTGCAGTGAGCTGAGATCATGCCACTGCACTCCAGCCTGGGCTACAGAGCAAGACTGTCTCAAGAAAAAAAAAACAACAACAACGCTATGTTGTTTAGGACAGCAATGTGCTCCATTAAAAATGCTCACTTCTCTAAACTCCCTTATAGCTATGGTGGTCAAGTGACCCAGTTCTGGGTCCCCTTTCTTTGCTTTACTTTTCTCCGTGCCACGACTTTAAATATGTAATTTTTGTTCTAGTATATCCCCCTGCCTTCAAACGTAGGCTGCACATAAGCTTATGACAGCTCTGTCCATCACTATATCCTGGGCCCCCGCAGGGTGCCTTCAACAACAGGTTGGTCAGCAAACAGCTGCTGCATGAGCAAATGAGTGGCACACACTGGAACGTGGTGGACAGGGTTTCTAGGAAAGCTCTGCAAAGCACATGGTTTAACCTTGGGACCTACTGCCTTCTTCCCTGCCTTTGCCCTGCTTTTTCTTCCCACCTAGAAGATGCAGCAGCCACTTTAAGGCTATGACGGCAAAGAAAAGAAAGAAGACAAAAGAAAGCAATCCAGCCATCTGGGTTTCCGAAGGCCGACTTGAGTCACGGAACCAGCCCTGGACCCATTCATGGAACTCAGATGTGTCTAAGGAATCACTATTTGTCAGGTTTTCTGCGACTCGTAGCTAAACTTATTTGTCGTAGTTATTAAGCTATTTCCCAGCTCCCTCAAGAAAAGCCTTACTCTCTAAATATTCTTGAAAGTCTCTGGTAATAGAAAATTAGTTAATTTCACCTGTTCAGCCAGTTGACACAAATCCAAGACTGAGTAATAAAGCACGTATGTCAGAGGCATTTGAACCACAGCACCTCCACCTTGAACTGGGGCTGGGTAAAATAAGGCTGAGACCTGCTGGGCTGCATTTCCAGAAGGCTAGGCATTCTTAGTGACAGAATGAGACAGGAGGTTGGCAGGACTGGTATCACAAGATACAGGTCAAAGATCCTGCCGATAAAACAGGATGCAGTAAAGAAGATGGCCAAAACTCACCAAATCCAAGATGGTGATGAAAAAGTGACCTCTGGTCACCCTCACTGGTCATTGTATGTGAATTATAATGCGTTAGCATGCCAAAAGACACTCCTACCAGGACCATGACAGTTTACAGGTGCCATGACAATATCTGGAAGTTACCCTATATGGTCTGAAAAGGGAGGGACCCTCAGTTCTGGGAACTGCCTGCCCCTTCCCCAGAAAACTTATAAATAATTCACCCCTTGTTTAACATATAATCAAAAATCAACTGTACGTCTACTCAGTCGAGCAGCCCATGCCACTGCTCTGCCTCTGGAGTAGCCATTCTTTGGTTTCTTTACTTCTCTAACAAACTTGCTTTCACTTTACTCTACGGACTTGCCCTGAATTCTTTCTTGCACGAGGTCCAAGAATCTTCTCTTGGGGTCTAGATCAGGACCCCTTTCCAGTAACAGATAGTCTCATCAATAAACAACGTAGACAGATATAAACAGAAGAGGCTCAAATAAAAGCTCTCCTGGCCTTCTCTATGAAGTAAGAAAATAAGGATGAATGGGGACCCCATCAAACTCATGACGAGGTAGGGAGGGTCTAGTCTTTCTTTCCCCCACCTACTTCCCTATCACCTACCTATCAACCTACCTCTTGTATACGCGGGTCGAGCACATCTAGAGGCCAGCAGCCCCACTTGGCAGGAGCACCTATAATAGATGCTGAGATGCCAGGTATGTCGGAAATCTCACTGCTTGTCTCTTTCCCTCCCCATCTTCTGGTCAGAGCTAACTTCCTGTAACTTGAGACTTTAAACCCTGTTAAATGCTAAATACTGCCGAGAGAAGTGATGTTATTTTTTAGAAACAGACATTTGAAGCATAATTAAAGCCAGATCTCTCCCTTGGAATAGGTTTTAGCTGGGCGAGGAGGATGGAGGCACGCGCACTGGGGGTGCCTGAGACAAGTTGGGAAACTGGATCTGCGAGGCAGGAGTCGCAGGAGCAGTGCTCAGCTTCCACACTGCCTCCTCTGCATTTCTGCTTCTAAGGGTGGGCCCCTGCAGGTCTTGCCCACATGTGTTTTCTAAGTTCTCTTGTTTTTGTAATAAAAAGCAGAGAAAACTTCTGCCCATAGAATACCACTCTGACGCAGAATGATATTTTGGTTGGCAGAGACTTTTGCAGACACCAACCAGACACAGCGAACTGGTTCACCAGGTCACCCTTTGAGGCTCCCATACTCAATGGCAAGGATCCCAGCAAGCATTTTGATGTAAGGGAATAGTGCGCTTGTCTATTTGCATCTTCAAATACAATTAATAAATTATTCAATAGAGACAAGGCATCAAACCTACTCAAAATATAATCTGACCTAGGATTTTCAGAGTGATAGATCTTTAAAAGCAAATGAAATTTAAACACAAACTCTCTTGGGAGATTTTATACAAAATAATCATCAATACAAGAATAAGTATCACCCTTTTGCAACCATCACAGCAACACTGATTCAGGCAAGAATCATGGAAAGAATCTAAAACCATTAGGTAAAAGTTTGATGAGAACCATGATAGTTTCATGGGCTCAGATTATCACCTCACAATATATACATATATATTCACTACAAAGAAGAAATCATAACTTCTCAAAGAAAACCTGGCAGATACCACCTGAACTGAATGACCGAAATTAATATCACTAATAATGAAACAAACGGACATCACGGGCCCCCTGATGTAATGCACTGTGGAGCAAAAAAAATCAAAAAACAAAAACAAATAAATGCTAAACAAACACTTCACCAAACAACTAGCTTACACTCTGAAAAATGTCATTATTGTCAAAGATAAAGGAAGGCTAAGAAACCCTTTCAGATTAAATGTGACAAAAGACATGACACCAACATGCCGTGAGTGATTTTTTTTTTTTTTTCTAAAAGTGCTGGATTGGAAAAACAATGCTATAAGAGACATTATTGCGACAATTAGAAAAACAAATAGGGCCAGGCACAGTGGCTCATCCCTGTAATCCCAGCACTTTGAGAGGCCAAGGCGGGCAGATCATTTGACGTCAGGAATTCGAGACCAGTCTGACCAACATGGTGAAACACCTTCTCTACTAAAATACAAAAAAAATTAGCCAGGTGTGGTGGCGGGTGCCTGTAGTCTCAGCTACTCAAGAGGCTGAGGCAGAATAGCTTGAACCCAAGAGGTAGAGGTTGCAGTGAGCTGAGATGATGCCACTGCACTCCAGCCTGGGCAACAGAGCGATACTCCCTCTCAAAAAACAAAACAAAAAAAAAAAAAAAAGAAAGAAAGAAAAGAAAAGAAAAGAAAACTAGAATAGAAACTGTGTATTAGAAAAAGTTATTAAGTTTCCTGTATTTGGTCATTATACTATATTATTCTGTAACAGAATGTTGTTGTCCTTAGGAAATATTTGCTTAAGCATTTGGGGTGACAGTCGTGATGTCTACCATTTATTCTCCAACAGGCTAGCAGTAATAATAATTAGTGGTGGTGGTGGTGGTGGTGGTGGTGGTGTGTGTGTGTGAGAGAGAGAGAGAGAGAGAGAGACAGAGAGAAAGCTCAGGAGTGTGCAAATGTCAACAACTGGTGGCCTACATGAAGATTATATGAACATTCACTGCAAAATTCTCAATCCTTGAAACTTTACTGTAAGTTTACATTTATTTTATCACTTTTTTCTTTTGAGATGGGGTCTTGTTCTGTCACCCAAGCATGATCACAGCTCACTGCAACCTTAACTTCCTGGGCTCAGGGGACCCACCTGCCTCAGCCTCCCGAGTAGCTGGGACTACAGGTGGGCACCACCACACCTGGCTAATTTTGGGGGGCTGGGGGCAGGGGCATGGTGCTGGATCAGAGAGGGTCTTACTATGTTGCCCAGGCTGATCTCAAACTCCTGGCCTCAAGTGATCCTCCCACTTCAGCCTCCCAAAGTGCTGGAATTACAGGCCTGAGCCTCTGCACCCAGCCATAAAAGTTTTTAAAAGAAAGTGTTTTTAAGTTAAAAGCAAAGGGTAGCATAATTTTCAAAAGCCATTAACAGAGAAATAAAGGACAAAATGTTTTTAAACTTTCAAATTGTTTAGAAGCACATTAAGTTTGAACCACTTAAAATTATAGAGGCAAGATGACAATATTACAAATGGAGACAGTGGGTGTGTGTTTGAATTTTTTCGTTAACCTCAAAGGAGGCCATCAGTCTCTTTCGGCCCCAAGAGCCATGCCACATTTTACTAAGCAAAGGATATAAACACGGAAAGAATGACTCTCCACAATTGAGGGGAAGAAGTACTACCCAGCCTAACTAAGGTTAGTACAAATTTGGTGAGTCACTTCCTCTCAGGAGGAAAAGCAAACATTTCTTGTTTCCTGAAGGATTCAGAGATTCTGAGGGAACACCTGAGCTCTCAGCCTGAATCATGCTACATAAGTAATAAACTAGGGCAGGAAAAGCTACAGCCCATTCACTTGATGCTTCTACCCCACCACAGTACCTCCAAGTTCAAAGTCAAGGTCAACTTGAGTCTTTTTTGTCTATTTCAGCCTCCACATTGCCAGGTTCCTAGGAAGAGGCAAGGTAAGCAAAACAAAAAAAAGTTGACGGATGTGCACAGTTATCCTCGCACCATGAGTGGGCAGTGGCCTTGGTTTGCTGTGGGACATCACCCGCAACGTTCCTCAGTCCAGAACCAAACCCACAAAGCCTCTTAAGTTTAGAATTATAGCTTTCTGGCAAAGCAGCCCTCCTCCCTGAACCGCCTGTGCCAGCAGCACACACACGTGGATGGATTAGGCAAAGCTGTGCTCTAAAGCACACACACGCTCTCCCCAACGTGTGCTTTGCATTCCAGAAATATTTGATGCCTAAACCACTTCTATGCCTCCCTTGGCATGAACGTACAAGTGGCTCCATGCCAAAGGAAGCGTCTGTTTAGAGATGTAGACTTTCTTTAAATTTTTTTACCATGGAAGATCACAAATAGAACATTCTAGCATAATAAAGTAGAAAAAGAAAAGGTTTTAGAAAAAAGATTCTCTTTGTTTTTTGTCTTATTTATGTTGCCTAAAAGAAATACTGAAAATACAACACGAAACATAAAATTAGCTTCTATGAAAGCAGAAATTACAGGGCCCAAGTTGGGTCAAGGAAGCAAAAATATTACCTTTAACAGGAAAGGCCAGGGATCATTTGCCATTTTTTTACACACATGTTCATTGCTGTTTTAAGGTCACCTACCAAAATGAGGTGCAGAAGATGGGTTTTTAATCATTGGTTTATTCTGGAATATAGTACATTTTATTTTTGTATCTTGCTTCTTGATAACTTTCATCCTATATTAAAAATTAATGTAAAAGATGAAACTCCATCTTGGTTAATGCACCTATCCTTTCCCTTTCTCTTTTATTTCCAGAGATTTATTTAGGGTTTATTCACAATAGGCAGTGTAAAATCAGTAACTCTTCACAAAATCCTTAGACATCACTAACTGCATTACAAAACACCTTCTTAGCCACCTAGATACGTACACATGCATGCAACATGTTAAGGAAAATGACGTTCAAGTCCATAGTACATACGCACACGATCGCCTGTTTGATTTCCGTCAGCATGGACCTAAAAGACACCTTCTCGGAAAGTGATCCTGGGCAGAGGGAGAAAGACTTACTTTCTTTCCACTTCTGGTGTTGACACGGCGCTACAGAAGCCAAGCGACTCCTACGAGAGAAGATTCGTATAGTCAGTGTGGTCAGAGCAGCAGGCTTCATCTGATTTGTACAGAGTGTCACTTAAAAAAAAAAAAAAGGCAGAAGCAAAACTAGATGATTAAAGTCATTGTGCTTACTTCGATCTGGGACCGCAGCTGAAGTGACGTGGGGCTAGCGTCGGGTTTCTCCTAAAACAGAACAGATGCCGGTTTAACGGGACTTCCAAACATGTCACACACGAGAAATACAAATAGACATGTAAGAAGAGAGGGGAGGATTCGGGAAAGGTTAGGGTATAGAGTGGGAGGAGATGGCAGAGATAAGAAGATTTTCTGGGAAAACTAAATACTTTTAAAATGAGAGCTCTGGCCCCCTAAGATTGAACTATTTTCCAAACTTTGCTGCCAGACTCTGCTGACAATTTTATTGCAGAAGAAAAAAAAAAAAGGACAATTTCAGTCAAGGGGACTGACAGTTCATGGTGAAATAATTCTGTGGATACATTTAGTTGGTCACTGGGACACTGAATTTACTGCAGCCCATTTGAGTTTAGCTGTTTTCCAAAGACACTAGAGTTCCAATCTACTTTTTTTTTTTTTTTTTGGAGACAGAGTCTAGCTCTGTCACCAGGCTGGATGCTGGAGTGCAGTGGCGCGAACTCAGCTCACTGCAACCTCCGCCTTCTGGGTTCAAATGATTCTCCTGCCTTAGCCTCCCAAGTAGCTGGGATTACAGGCACACGCCACCATGCTCAACTCATTTTTGTATTTTTAGTAGAGACGGGATTTCACCATGTTGGCCAGGATGGTCTTGATCTCTTGACCTTGTGATCTGCCTGCCTCGGCTTCCCAAAGTGCTGGGATTACAGGCATGAGCCACCGCACCTGGCCCCAATCCAGTTTTAAAGTTCTAAATGTATTCAGAGTACTTAGTAGCTTAGTAGAAGTTGTTAATGTCTTTAGGAAGTTGGGAAGCTAACTGAATGTTATCTTGCAGCCTTAAAAATCACTATACTTCCCTAACACAAATGAACTGACCTGTCTGGAAATTTAAAAACAAATAATCTTGGTATCGATTTGATAAATGAAATATAAATACTTGATATTAAGATGCACTGAGGCCGGCACAGTGGCTCACGCCTGTAATCCCAACACTTTGAGAGGCTGAGGTAGGTGGATCACGAGGTCAGGAGATCCAGACCATTCTGGTCAACATGGTGAAACCCCGTCTCTACTAAAAATACAAAAAAAAAAAAAAAAAAAAAAATCAGCCAGGTGTGGTGGCGTGTGCCTGTAGTCCCAGCTACTCAGGAGGCTGAGACAGAAGAATGGCGTGAACCTGGGAGGCAGAGCTTGCAGTGAACACAGATTGCTCCACTGCACTCCAGCCTGGGTAACAGAAAGAGACTCCGTCTCAAAAAAAAAAAAAAAAAAA
>NW_016809656.1:3023925-3069275 GCF_001698545.2 Rhinopithecus bieti
AAAAAAAAAAAAAAAAAAAAAAAATCATTAAATCGTGAGAGGCAGAGGAATCAAAGAATATTATAGATAAAACCATATACTATAATGCCTTCATTTCATAGTTCAAGGAGGCTGTATCTCCTTTGAAAGTAAAAGAAAATAAAGAGAGATAAACAAATTACCTGTGATAAAAATAATTATACAAATTATGCATTTTCACATGCATCTAATTGTTCAATTGTCCTTTTCATCATTAACACAATTATAAAACTACACCAATACTGAAAAACTTTTGTTGAAGTATAAAAGTAGCAATAAAGTATGAAAATAAGTATAACTCAGAGCAAAGTTATACTTTTAAACAAGGAACAGGAATCCAGTGTGAATACAGAATATCAAAATGAATGCGCTTTCATGCAGGATTGTGGAGGAGTGTTCCGGGAATCTGTTGCTCAACAACGTGCATGTGGCTGACAATACTGCACCGCATACTTGGGGAAACTGTTGGGAGTGTGAATTTTACGTTATGTGGGGTTCTTTTTTTTGTTTGTTTTGTTTTGCTTTTTTGCCACAATGAAAAAAAAAGAAAGAATGTGCTGGGATGAGTACATCTGAGAATGGGATGATTGTTGACAAGCAGCCAGAAAGAGAAATGGGATTTAATGGACAAGAATTTAATGAACTGGCAACTCACTCATCCCCTAATCTCAGGCGCTTGTTTGTTACAAAAAGATATCACAGTGGCGTAAAAGCTCCACAGAACTCTCATTAACATCCTCCTGGTTTTCACTGCCACTGTTGTTCATAACAGACATATTTCTGTACCAAATTTGATACACCATTCTACCAAAAAGTATATGGACAATATTCCAAGTGTGAATAGTAGGATGTCAGGCTCAGACACTGTTAACAAAGGGGATATATACTTCTGTACATTTCTGGTGCTTACACACCAACCACAATTTCCCAGGACCTAACCTTTCAGTCTCACATAGAGAAATTTACAAATTTAAACAGCAGGAGGTAAGCAAAAGTATCATTAGCGATTTTTTAATCCCAAATCTTCCTTTCTATTCAGGAGTTGGTACAAAGAACTCAGAGTGATGATGAAACTAAACTGTTAGTTCCCCTGAAATTTTCTCTGAAATTGCCCCTTTAACACTCAATTGCAGCCAATGACCTTCTAAAACCACCAGCAAAAGTGACTGGTTCAGTTCACCTCCACTCCTCCATTTTTACCTTTTCTTCAAGCTGTTCATTTCTACCTCACTAGTAATAGTCATGCTAGGAAACGATCTTTTTTTGTTATAGCCATTTATCTGCATTTTTTGAATAGATTTTATTTGCTAAGTGCATCATTTGCCATGTCATATCACAAATGTAACGTATACGGTGTGTATGTATGTTGTGGTATGTATGTTACAAATGTAACATATATGGCAAAATGTACCTGTCCCTGCATATACAAAGTAGTAGCTTATTAACAACCATATTAAATGTTTGATGATAAGGAAGCAAAATTTTAATCATTTCATCTTAGCAGGTTCATTTGTTACTTAAAATAGGCATTTAATTCTTTTAGCTATTTAAACAATTATTTTTTTTTTTAAAGAAACAGGGTCTTGCTATGTTGCCCACGCTGCAGTGTAGTGGCTATTCACAGGCGTGATCATCACGCACTGCCACCTTATGGCCAGAGCTCAAACCATTCCTCAGCCTCCCACGTGGCTAGAACTATAGTTCATGACCATGCCTAGCTTGTTTAGCTACTTTTCAGAAAATTGATTGGGGCTATAGTTTGACATATAATGTTAAAATCACGGAGACAGGTAATGTTTTCATGCAGAACATTTGTTTTATCAAGGGCAGCTTACTGATGTTGAGCAGGAGATCTTGTATAGTGATATTTCTAGTGACTTATTTTTTTCAAGACCAAGCAAGAGAATGATTTTTTCAGGACGTCTTATTAATTTTATCCCCCAAGGATAAGAGATTACAGTCATCATTTAGACGCATGTCTTACAGCAAACACATTCTAAAGTAAAAATATTGCACAACTGAGGAGAAGCTTGTAAAGTTATCCACTAAGTTAAGGACCTATGAATGCTTGGAGAGGAGAGAGAAAAATGGAATAAACTATTGGCAAAATTCCATTATCATAACACTGATGAGTGTCACATGATGTCAACGACAAAAGTGCCGAAGAGTAATTACTATAATGTGCCATGTGCCATGCACCTGACTGCTCAGCCACGACCCCTTTATTCAGAGAACAGCTGATGGTTTACAATATAGCTCCTGATCTGGATGTCTTAATGTAGACAGAAATAGTAAACATTGTGAACCTCATCAAAACAGTCATTGAGTATATGTGTAAATATGTGTAACTGTTGGGCATGTTGTAAAAAGAAAGGATCACTGAGAAATAAGACCCTTCTCTCCTCCGCCAAACATATGCCAACTGTTTCAGTTACTACTGCCATGTAACAAATCATCCCAAATGAGTGGCATAAACCAACAAGCATCTTATGATCTTCACAGGTTCTGTGAATATGAATTCAGAAAGACAACAGCAGAAAAGGCTTGCTCTGCTCCACAGTGTCTGGAGCCTCTGCTGGGAACATGGAAAAGCTGGGGATGACTTGATGGGTGGGCTGTAATCACTGGAAAGCTTGCTCACTCCCATGTCTGGAACCCGATGCTAGGGCTGCATGGGTTGCTGAGGCTTCCTCACAGCAGGATGCTGGGTTGTAAGAGTAAGCATATGGAGAAAGGCAGGCAGCAGCTGTATTGCCCCTTTGGTATTTTGGGGTTTTTTATTTTTTATTTTTTTATTTTTTGAGACAGCATCTCATTCTGTTGCCCAGGCTGGAATTCAGTGGCAAGGTCATGGCTCATTGCAGCCTTGACCTTCCAGGCTCAAAGGATCCTCCCACTTCAGCCTCCCAGGTAGCTGGGACTACAGGCACATGCCACCATGCCCGGCTAATTTTTTTGTACTTTGTGTAGAGATGGGGTTTCACCATGTTGCCCAGGCTTGTCTCGAACTCCTGGGCTCAAGCAATCTGCCCACCTTGGCCTCCCAAAGTGCTGAGATTTGTATTGCCTCCTATAACAGCCTCCTAAGGTAAGATATCTGCCAGAGTCACAAGCCCTCCAAGGTGTTAGAGGGTTCACAGCCCCCTCTCTCAGCTGAGGGAGTGCCAAAGCCACACCATGAGAGCAACATGGATGGCAGACATCACTGCGGCCAGCTTTGGGAATTACAGTCCACCATGCTGACTGTCAAGGAAATGGGCCTGTTCATGAGTTTTCAAAATGAGGAATGGGGTGCAACCATTTACTCATGACAATATCCGGAAGGATTATCTTGTGGCTTTCACAACATTTACTCAAGTATATCTTGGCAATAGTCAGCCTGAATTATCACTTCAGGTCAAAATATTGCACTGTATTAGGCTGCAATGATCATGTCTCTCATTTCAAACCCGTAATTATAGAAAATTTTAAATATACAAAAGTAAAGAGGACAGTAAACTCCCCAAATACTATACCCAGCTCCAACAATCAGCAGTTCAGAGTTGACTTTGTTTCCTCTATACCTTCACCCTTACTTCATGTTCATCTCATTTTACTTTGAAGAAAATCCCAGACATCAAATCATGAAATATCACCATTTCTAAGTTAAGAATTAGCTATCAGAGTTCCTTAACTGTTGCTCAATCTTGAGCACATGGCTCTATCACCAAGAATTTCACTCTTTCCTAGCACTGGAGGACTTTCTTTGATCATAAGGAAAAATCATATTTATGCAATTTAGATACTCCATCCAAATGTTGCAAAGGGACATGAAGAAATGCATTCTGAAGTTGAATGTAACTTTAGAGTTTATTAGAAAAGTATTCACTATTGTTTCCTAAGTGTAAAGATATTATCCTTTATTTTATTTTATTTTTTTGAGTCAGAGTCTGGCTCTGTCTCCCAGGCTGGAGTGCAATGGCGTGATCTTCGGCTCACTGCAACTTCCGCCTCCCAGGTTCAAGCGATTCTCCTGCCTCAGTCTCCAGAGTAGCAGGGAATACAGATACCCACCAGCACGCCCAGCTAATTTTTGTATTTTTAGTAGAGATGGGGTTTCACCATATTGGTCAGGCTGGTCTCTTGGCCAGCCTGGTCTCAAACTCCTGACCTCGTGATCCACCCCCAGCTCGGCCTCCCAAAGTGCTAGGATTACAGGCATGAGCCACCATGCCCGGCAATGCTTTTAATTTTTTTTTCTTATTTCCTCTTCCCTCCAATAGCAACAAGGTCTCATTATGTTGCCCAGGCTGGTCTCGAACTCTTGGTCTCAAGCAATCCTTCCACCTCAGCCTCTGAAAGTGCTGGGATTACAGGCATGAGCCACTGCACCTGGCTACATCCTTTAAAATTTCTGAATATGATATGTTCATAAACTTTGCTTGGAAAAAGCATATTCTAAGCAGAATTTAATGAGAAATTACTCCACGATATGGTCCATGTTCAATTAAAGGACTCAGAATGACCTGGGAGAGTCACACAACACTGGTGGTTGAACTTGAATCTTAAGTTAGGGCATTATAATTTAGTTTGAAATGTTTTAAATACGTTAAAAAAAGAAGTGAATTGTGAATTTTTTCTGTGGCTGGTGAGGTGAGAAGATTTTGAAATTTGACCTATAGATTTAATTGCTCATCATTAAGTCACATATGGATACCTTAGTTAAAATGACAAATCTCATTAACATTACAAACTCTTAAAGAAACCCTCCCAAGTTATGTGTGACAGTGAAAACTAAACACAAATATAAATATATCCCAACATGAACGCATGCATGTTTGTACGTATATGTATGTGTACACATGGAGAAAAAAAACGCTGAGAGTATATCTCACTGAATTTTTTTACCAGCATGTAGTCTTGCATTACTTTTTTCTAAAGATGAAAGATTACATCTTTAGAAAAGATGGGAGGCTGAAGCAGGCAGATCACAAGGTCGGGAGATCGAGACCATCCTGGCTAACATGGTGAAACCCCGTCTCTACTAAAAACACAAAAAATTAGCCTGGCATGGTAGCTGTAGTACCAGCTACTTGGGAGGCTGAGGCAGGAGAATGGCGTGAACTTGGGAGGCAGAGCTTGCAGTGAGACAAGATTGTGCCACTGCACTCCAACCTGGGCAACAGTGTGAGACTCTGTATCAAAAAAAAAAAAAAGAAAGAAAAAAAAACTCCAGTTCCCCTATGTTTTTAAATTATCTACATGTGTATGTCTATAAATGCAGGAAAAAATATCTGAAAGAATTCTACAAGCCAATGGTTACTACTCAATTTATAACCTTTTCCAATTACTTTAATATATTTTTAAAAAACAATAAAAGATAAATATAACAAATCCCTTTGTAATAAAATATACATATACAAATTATTCACATATTTTAAAACATAATAAAAGCCCCCAAAGTTAACTTTGATAACAATTTAAGTTGTAGCCCAACAATTAAGATAAAAAGCTACCTAAGATGTGTTAAAACAGGCTGGGCATGGTGGCTCATGCCTGTAATCCCAGCACTTTGGGAAGCCAAGGCGGGCGGATCACAAGATCAGTAGTTCGGGATCAGCCTGGCCAATATAGTGAAACCCTGTCTTAATACAAAAATAAGCCAGGTGTGATGGCACGCACCTATAGTCCCAGCTACTCAGGAGGCTGAGGCACGAGAATGGCTTGAACTGAGAGGCAGGAGTTGCAGTGAGCAGAGATCGCGCCACTGCACTCCAGCCTGGGTGACACAGAGACTCCATCTCAAAAAAAAAAAAAGAAAAAGAAAAAAGAAACAAAGAGGCATTGATACTTTATTTATCGAGTTAGGTCATGGCTGGTATTAAAATATTTTCTTGATGTGTTAAAATTTGTATATTTTATTACTAATAGAGAAGGACCATGCTGAAATGATTTCATATTTATAGTTTGACTGAAAGAGGCTCCACTATAATATCATATAGTTAAAAGAAAATGAATCAGGTGATCAAAAATCTTACTGGGGAGAAAAACCTCAAATGCATTTATTGTCAGATTGGATAATTTGTAGAAACAATAGTTCCGCAAATGTTTATTGTATCTAACACAGAAGCTAAATAAATAAATCCAACAATAAAAGCAAAACCCAAGTATTGCAAGATGAAATCAGTAGTTTGCCAAAACCAAAGCCAAACCAAATGTGCACTTGTGTGTGCTTTCACCTGCCTGTGTATGTATACACACACACGTCTACAGTCACACTGAAAGGGACTAGGTCAGATACAAAACTAAGTCTCTGTCCCTAAACGATGACATTCTGGCTTTAGGACCTACATCCCATTGTGCAAAATACCAGATTCAAAAACCCACCCAGGGCAGAATTAGATCCTGGAAAACAAATATCATGCCCTCATCCCCACTCCCACCCAGGGCAGAATAAGGTCCTGGAAAACAAATACCATGCCCTCATCCCCACTCCCACTTTGTCTCCACCTCGTATGGAAATCCACATGTTACTCCTCCCTTAATGCTGCCAAGGTTCCAAGACAAATGAACTTCACAGCTGGAAAAGCAGGAGGGACAAATCCCCCTTCTGTTCCAAAAACGGAGAGGAAGAATACCAGGCGCCCACCAGCTCAGCTCAGTGCCAAGTTCTCCTCCTCCACACTAGGTACAGGAAGGAAGAGGTGGAAAAAGCCAGAGACGATCGGATGCTTAGCCACAAGCAGCTAAAAGTAAAATGCCACATGCTACTTCTGATGCATGCAATTAATGGAGGGATCCAATCTCTGAACTGCTGGGGAAAGTTGCTGCCAGTCATAGATTTACATGGTTCCTAATGCTTTACGAGATGGCCGTAGAGTTGTGGTATCTCCCAGTTGGCAAACTATATACTATATGTGTTTTTCACAGGAGAGATCTTTACCAAGTAACAGATAAAGTACTTCCAGAAACTTGAACAGAAACTTCCAGGTAAACTCTACTTAAAAATGTATACATTGGCCAGGCGTGGTGGCTCACGCCTGTAATCCTAGCATTTTGGGAGGCCGAGGCGGGCAAATCACCTGAGGTTGGAAGTTTGAGAACAGCTTAACCAACATGGAGAAACCCGATCTCTACTACAAATATAAAATTAGCCTGGCGTGCCTGTAATCCCAGCTGTTTGGGAGGCTGAGGCATGAGAATCGCTTGAACCCGGGAGGCAGATGTTGCAGTGACGCGAAATTGTGCCATTGCACTTCACCTGGGCAACAAGAGCAAAACTCAGTTTCAAAAAAACAAACAAAAAAAAATTGTATTACCTTGTACACTATCTAGTATATCTTGGCTTTTATTTGGTTCCCCCCTCATTACAAATGGGTCCTCATGATCAGATTCAAATAGGTTATTTCTCACCTTTTAAAGGAGGCCCCTTTCTCCATGTTTTAAACCTAAAATACCATCACATCTTTATTTTATTGAAAATCAAAGAGATTGTAACTATTTGCAAAGTTCTGGGAATCCAAGCTTTGACTCCATGACCTGCTGGCTGCTGTTTAACCTCTCAGTCCTGGCTGAGCTGTCTCAGATGAACCAGCCATCCCACGAGATGAGCTCCAGCAGTCAACACATGGATTAGTGCAGGGCAATCAGGCATGTAGATCCCAGGGCAACCTGAAAGTCAACATTCTCACCTTTGCCAGGAAATCATTCCACTCTTGTCCGACTTCCCTATTCCAGTCAATTCACGGAAAATATGTCAACTTTACCAGGACTTAAAATTCAACATTATCGGCCAGGCATGATGGCTCACACCTATAATGCAGCACTTTGGGAGGTTGAGGTGGGCGGATCATCTGAGGTCATGAGTTTGAAACCAGCCTGGTCAACATGGTGAAACCCTGTCTCTACTAAAAATACAATAATTAGCTGGGCGTGGAGGCAGGTGTCTGTAGTCCCAGCCACTAGAGAGGCTAAGGCAGGAGAATAGCTTGACCCTGGGAGGCGGAGGTTGCAGTGAGCCGAGATTGCGCCACTGTACTCCAGCTTGGGCGAGAGTGACTCCATCTCAAAAAAAAAAAAAAATCTATTGTCTTAGGAATCTTCTCACTCCCCACTAAATCAGCTGCCCAAAGCTACTGCTTTTCTCTTCCTGAGGTTTCTTGCATCCATCCAGTGAATCCATTCCACTTGTAGTCCTTTGCCTCACAGCTACCTGGGCTACCAGCGTATGGTTGCATGGAAAGTACTGTCAGCTGGGAGACTGGAGTCCAGTTCTGCTCCTCACTGCAGTGCAACCTTTAGAACCTGCTTTATTTTGTTTGGTTTGGTTTTTCCAATGGCAACAAAAGGCAAATGGACCACTTGATCATCTTTAGGGTCCTTTTTACTGTAAAAGGACTGTGGTAAGTGGTGTCATGCCCCTCTAATCACTATTGTCAACTCCATCTTCTGGAAATAGTACTCTGTGTCTCTGCTATTCAAAATATGATTTGTGGACCATCTGCATTAGCATCACCTGGGAACCTGCTATACATCCAGTCGTGGTCCCATCCCAAACCTCCTGAATCAAAATCTGCAATTTGCCAAAATTCCCCAGTGATGTGTACTGTTTGAGAAACTCACTGCTTCTGTGTCACTTCTCTCTTTCAAATCCTTCATGGAGGCCGGGTGCAGTGGCTCACTCCTGTAATCCTAACACTCTAGGAGGCCAAGATAGGTGGATTGCTTGAGGTCAGGAGTTCGAGACCAGATTGGCCAACATTGTGAAACCTCATCTCTACTAAAAATACAAAGATTAGCCGGGCATGGTGGCATGCACCTATAATCCCAGCTACTTGGGAGGCCAAGGCAGGAGAATTGCTTGAACCCAGGAGGCGAAGCCTGCAGCGAGCTGAGATGGCACCACTGCACTCTAGCCTGGGTGACAGAGCGAGACTCTGACTAAAACAAAACAAAATAAAATTCACAAAATCTTTCATGGAAACACAATACAGACAGGATGAAGTCCACGTTTTGGAAGAAGAAGGCCCTTCACCAAATAGCCTGATCATAAACCCTCTTAGTGAACAATTACCATGTCCTCTGTTCTCTGAGTGCAGACTGAGCCTGGTGTCTCACTTCTGCTTATGCTACTTAGAATGTTTCTCCTTCCTATCCATCCAAATTTACTCATCCTTTAGTTCCAATTATTCCAATATGCTCGCCTATTTAACCTTCTCTGCCCACTTGTGCCTTAAATGACATGCCTGAGTATGGACATGCCAATGACTAGTCACATCACATAATCGTTAAATTTACCTATAGGTAGCAACTCTTCTACTCACTTCCTGGTTTTCCTCAACTACACTGTAAATGGCCTTCCAATGAATTCCTGTTGAAATTCATTGTGTGCCACCACAATCCATCAAAATCTATTTACTTAGCATTTATTATCTGCCAGGACATCCCCTTGAGAATGCTACTTTCTACAGCATTGCACAGGCTCTCTGTACAAGGGAGTACTACTGGGAATCTATTGGTTTGTTTTGTATTTTTTGTTTTTGTGTTTTTTAAAGAGATGGGATCTTGCTTTGTCGCCCATGCTAGAGTACAGTGGTGTGGCCATAGCTCACTACAGCTTTGACCTCCAAGACTCAAGTCATCCTCCTGCCTCAGGCTACCAAGTAGCTGGGGCTGTGCGTACACACCACCATGCCTAATTTATTTTTTTTGAGATGGAGTCTTGCTATGTTGGCCAGGCTAGTCTCAAACTCCTGGCCTCAAGCAAGCCTCCCACCTCAGCCTCCCAAAGTGGTGGGATTAGAAGTGTGAACAATTGTCCTAGTCCTGGTTTGTTCAAATTGGATCACTTTGCCAATAAGCCTGACTCTTTTTCCATTCCTTTTTTTTTTTAAAGAGACAGGGTCTTGCTCTGTCACCCAGGCCTAGGTTGGAGTGCAGTCATAGTTCACCTCCCAGGCTCAACCAATCTTCCTGCCTCAGCCTCCTGGATAGCTGGGACTACAGGTATGTGCTACCATGCTCAGCTTCCTTCTTTTAATTTGTGTTTGTACTTTTACTGTATGGCACGTGTATTTTCATGTTTTTATTTAAGATTTACTTTGGGATTGCAGAGTTACACTAGGAAGTAAAAGTAATTCAACAAATATTTAAGATCTATGACTTAGATACATAAGAACTTAAAACAGAATGTTGTTATGTTTAATCACTTTTAGGTAAAAATCAGTAGTGGCCTGTCAGTTTCTTCATCCATACCTAACTCTTCAGCTTTTCATGCCTCATTTTACCCATATTGCTTGAGGTATAACAGAAGATGTTAGTCATTGTTCTGAACCCCCATAAGCTCTTGGCCTGGTATAAGAAATTTTCTTCCCAGTGAAACTGAAGGAAAAATACTCTCATCCCACCATATCAAAGAAGAAAGGTTCTAAGGAGAAAATCTTTATTTCACAGCTGAAGAATTCTATTCCACCAACTGCAACCTTAAAGTCTCATCATAATTAAGGGATCAGTGAATTTCTGCAAGCTTTCATAAGAAAGAAACCTGAAGTGGCAATTTCCACTCAGTCATTAATGCTCTGTGTTAAAATAATTGAGTATTTTGCTGTGTTAATTTATATACTTTCTTTTTCTTTTTTCTTTTTTTCTTTTGAGATAAAGTTTCACTCTTGTGGCCCCGGCTGGAGTGCAGTGGCACCATCTCAGCTCACTATAACCTCCGCCTCTCAGGTTCAAGCAATTCTCCTGCCTCAGCCTCCCGAGTAGCTGGGATTACAGTTGTGTACCACCATGCCGGCTAATTTTTGTATTTTTAGTAGAGATAGGGTTTCATCATGTTGGCCAGGCTGTCGCAAACTCTTAACCTCAAGTGATCAGCCTGCCTTGGCCTCCCCAAGTGCTGGGATTACAGGCATGAGCCACCACCCCCCCACCTGATAGTTTATATTCTGCAGTATTAGTTACTTATTTATTTAGGCCTCACCACATTCCAAAAAATGACGTAAGGTGGCTAAGTAACTTAGTTCGGTGTTACATGATAAAAGTAAAAAGCTAAAGAGCTAATTAATTTCTATGATACAAATAGCAGAGGAAACAAGACTATAAAGTAGAGTAGACCCAGGGATTCGGTTAGTTCATAAAAGGTGAGCCATGGGATACCACAGTACAGACGGACCACATGCTCAGTTACGAGATGGATGTTACTATACTTTTATGTCTTAAGGTAGCCATAGGAATCTTTCCCCAAGTAAAAATTTCTCCTCTGGCTTCTGGCAGAGATAACACACTATTATTCTGAAAGATATCACATGGAAAATTCTGGAAGAAGTCACCTTGCTCTGGAAATGCTTTCACACTGGGCAAAGCTGAAATTAGGTCTGAGATCCCCAAGTGAAAGCAGAGGAGCATACCAAGCAGGCCTCCCTGAGGTCCACACTCCCCTACCCATTCGGAGGAGTCAAGAAGTACCCAGGACAGGAGCAGAAATCAGTCTGGGAGGACAAGAGGGTGAGTTCCACCATCCTGAAGCATGGCTGTGCTAAAACACATCAGAGTTGAATTGGTTAAATTCAGGAGTAATTTGAATCTAAGAGGGTCAAGCTTGGTGCTCCCACACCTCATGTCAAACAAGGCGTATAATTCTTTAATGTCTAAACTGTCTTTGTTTAAAAATATGTACTAGATCGTTTAAGCTACAACTTTACCAATGTTGAGTGCATATCACATACCAAGCATTTTGCATGGAGACAAGAATAAGATCTATACACCACAATGTGGCAATGGATCATTTCAATAAGATGTGGGTGTTGTGTTAGAAGAATGCACCTTTTACAGTGTACAAAACATAGGTTATATAAATGTAATCATTAAAAGGCACAATGTCCATGAAGACATTTTAGTTATCCTAAAAAACGAACCCAACAAGTTCTATAATTCAATTTTTCACTCTACTAGCAGGACTTGGCATATCCACACTATAACCCACTCCCTGGGTGCATTTCCCAGGGGTACAGACCATGATATCTGGCCATTCTAGATGGTAGTGGCCATCCCCAGAATCCTCTCACCCTCCCTGTTCTCATCCCATGCTTCCTAAGTGATCTTCTTTGCTTTTTTTGAGACTCTGTCTCGCTCTGTTGCCCAGGCTGGAGTGCAGTATGCAGTGGCACAATGTCAGTTCACTACAACCTCTGCCTCCTGGGTTCAAGTGATTCTCCTGCCTCAGCCACCCAAGTAGCTGGGATTATAGGCATGCACCATGCACACTGAGCTTTTATAGATATATTGTATTTTTAGTAGAGATGGGGTTTTGCCATGTTGACCAGTCTGGTCTCGGACTCCTGGACCCAAGTGACCAGCCCGCCTCGGCCTCCCAAAGTGCTGGGATTGCCAGCGTGAGCCACCATGCCCGACCACTAAGTAATCTTCTGAGTACATCTGGTTGCTCACTGGGATTGACTAACATGAGACAAAAGTGACAGGAAGCCCTACATAAGCTCATTTCCTTTTGCTTTCTTTGTTTTTTTTCCATCTCCTCTTGCATCTAATCATTCCATAATTTTAAAAAATATTTACTGAGCCCATAAGTCAATGAGGATAAAACAGTGAAAGAGACACACACTGCTTCCATCTAGGGGCTTCCATCTAGTGAATTCTAAAGTCACTCATTTTGCATTTCAACTCTTAAGCCACAGGTGCAACACTCCTTCTATTCTGGCACCAGGTTCATGACATCTGGGTAACTGTGCTTGGCTGTGCATGCCACATTTCCCGGGGACAATGGAAACCAGAGCACCTTCACTAGAATGGTGTCTGGAAATGGTGTCAAATACTCAGGATCAATTGGAGGAAGCAGGGCTGTTTACATAGAGAAGGGAAGAAAAATATAAACATGGGAAAGGCTTCCAGGGAGCAGGGAACTGCCCAGTGAAGAGCTGCCCAACCTCTTTCCCCACAGCGGTCCCCTGACAATGATAGCACACTGCACACTAGGAGAAACTGAGAAGATTTTAAATGGGAAAAAAAGTACTTTATTTATTTATTTATTCATTTACTTACTTGTTTATTTATTTTGAGATGGAGTTTCACTCTTGTTGCCCAGGCTAAAAGAGTGCAGTGGCACGATCTCGGCTCACTGCAGCCTCTGTCTCCCGGGTTCAAGCCATTCTCTTGCCTCAGCCTCCCCAGTAGCTGGGATTAGAGGTGCCCGCCACCACACCCAGCTAAGTTTTGTATTTTCAGTAGAGACGGGGTTTCACCATGTTGGCCACACTAGTCTTGAAGTCCTGACTTCAGGTGATCCGCCCTCCTTGGCCTCCCAAAGTGCTGGGATTACAGGTATGCGCCACCACACCTGGTCAAAAGTATTCTTTTAAAATAATATCTAATGACCATCGAGAAAATAAAATCAGGTCAGACACGGTGGCTCAGAGAGGCTGAGACAGGAGAATCACTTGAACCTGGGAGGCAGAGGTTGCAGTGAGCCAAGATCGTGCCACTGCACTCCAGTCTGGGGGACAGAGGGAGACTCAGGAAAAATAAAATAAAAAAAATAAAGGAGAAGGGGGAGCGGAGTGGAGGGAAGGGAAGAGAGAAAAGAAAATCAGAGTATTAGTGAAGATATTAAATACTGAATTGACATAATACTTTCAAATAAAATATTTTCCAATTTTTTCAAGAACCTTGAGCTTACTTCTTTGAAAATAACTGTTTGAAGTGACTGTCTATATGCTTGAAAGAACTACACGCCATTCCAGATCAAGATGTTCAATGATGACCTCTTGATTAGTAACAAGAAGTTTTACTCAAACTAAGAGGTAAAAATTATTTTAACCTTTTTTACAACCATTTTAAATTTATTAAGCATTTTACAGCCAACAGAAATATGGCAATTTCTATTTCAAGAATGTAACAGCACCTTATTTCATTAACAGACATAGTGAAATCTCTTATCAAAACATAACATATTTTAAATCTAGTTTAATTTTTTGATGAGGTACTATAATATACTGACAAAGTTCTTTTGTGTAGCCTTTTACATGCAGTGTTCACCCTGAAGCTAGCTTGGCCACACTGGTCCAGAGCTGCCTCCCACCATACCTAACCACTGCACCTTGCACTCCATGTCTGAAGCTTCAATCCACCTCTTCCACGAGCTTCAGGGACCCTTGACTGTGATGGCCAAGTTTGCCACGAAAGTGCGTATCACCCATCCTGTGTACTGCTCATGGGAGTCACATACACCGCTCTTCCCTGGGACCATGCTCCCATAAGCCCTGTCAGTGGTTCTCAAACTTAGTGCCTTGCAATCCCTGGAGGGCATCTTAAACACAGATTGCTGGGTCCTACCCAAGAGTTTAATCTGCATTTTTACCACGTTGCCAGGTGACGCTGATGCTGCAGGCTGGGCAACCACACTTCAAGAAATACTGGTCCAAAGAAGGCTGCTCAGAGCTGCTTCTAGTCAGATTCAGGGACCTGCAGGTGAAGGGGTAAGTATATCTGGAGCCCCACTTGAAGTCTGCCCTGGTTTTCAGTGCCCTAGAAGGGATGATCAAGACTAAGAATTTTAAAGTTAAAAGGAGGCTGGACTCAGTGGCTGACACTAGTAATCCCAGTGCTACGGGAGGCCCAGGCAGGAAGATCCTTAGAGGCCAGGAGTTAGAGGTTACAGTGAGCTATGATTGTACCACTGCACTGCAGCCTGGGCAAACAGAACAAAGCCCCATCTGGCTGGACATGGTGGCTCACACCTGTAACCCCAGAACTTTGGGAGGCCGAGGTGGGCGGACAACTTGATGTCAGGAATTTGAGACCAGCATGCCAACATGGTGAAACCCCGTCTCTACTAAAAATATAAAAATTAATCAGGCATGATAGCACATGCCTGTAATACCAAATACTCGGGAGGCCGAGGCAGGAGAATCAGTTGAACCCAGGAGATGGAGGCTGCAGTGAGCTGAGATTGTACCACTGCACTCCAGCCTGGTCCCGAAAAAGGAAGAAGCAGAAGCAGAAGCAGAGGAAGAAGCAGCAGCAGCAGAATAAGCAGCAGAAGAAGCAGAAGCAGAAGAAGCAACAGAAGCAGAGGAAGAGGAAGGGGAAGGGGAAGGGGAAGGGGAAGAGGAAGAGGAAGAAGAAGGCGGAGGAGAAGGAGGAGAAGAAGGAGGAGAAGGAGAAGGAGGAGAAGGAGGAGGAGGAGAAGGAGAAGGTGAAGGAGGAGAAGGAGAAGGTGAAGGAGGAGAAGGAGGGGAAGGAGGAGAAGGTGAAGGAGGAGAAGGAGAAGGAGGAGAAGGAGGAGAAGGAGGAGAAGGAGGAGGAGGAGAAGGAGAAGGTGAAGGAGGAGAAGGAGAAGGAGGAGAAGGAGGAGAAGGAGAAGGAGGAGAAGGAGGAGAAGGAGGAGAAGGAGGAGAAGGAGGAGAAGGAGAAGGAGGAGAAGGAGGAGAAGGAGGAGGAAGGAGAAGGAGGAGAAGGAGGAGAAGGAGAAGGAGGAAGGAGGAGAAGAGGAGAAGGAGGGAGAAGGAGGAGAGGAGAAACGGAGGAGGAGGAAAGGTGAAGGAGAGAAGGTGAAGGAGGAGAAGGAGACAGGAGGAGAAGGAGGAAGAAGGAGAAAGGTAAAGGAGGAGAAGGAGGAAGGAGGAGAAAGGAGGAAGAAGGAGAAGGTGAAGGAGGAGAAGGAAGAAAGAGGAGACAGGAGGAGAAGGAGAAAGGAGGAGAAGGAGGAGAAGGAGGAGAAGGAGGAGAAGGAGAAGGAGGAGGAGGAGAAGGGTGAAGGAGGAAGAAGGTGAAGGAGGAGAAGGAAGAAGACGGAAAGGAGGAGAAGGCAGAAGGTGAAGGAGCGAGAAGGAGAAGAGAGAAGGAGGAGAAGAGAAGGTGAAGGAGGAGAAGGAGAAGGAGGAGAAAGGAGAAGGAGGAAGGAGGAGAGGAGGAGAAGGAGAGAAGGAGGAGAAGGAGAAGGAGAGAAGGAGGAGAAGGAGGAGAAGGAGAGAGGGGAAGAAGGAGAAAGGAGGAGAAGAGGAGAAGTGAAGGGGAGAAGGAGGAGAAGGGAGAAGGAGAGAAGGAGAGGAGGAGAAGGAGGAGAAGGAGGAGGAGGAGAAGGTGAGAGGAGAAGGTGAAGGAGAGAAGGAGAAGAGGAGAAGGAGGAGAAGGGAGAAGTGAGGAGGAGAAGGAGAAGGAGCAGAAGGAGAGAAGAGAAGGTGAAGGCAGGAGAAGGACGAAGGAGGAGAAGGAGGAGAAGGAGAAGGAGGCCCGAAGAAGAGGAAGGAGAAGGAGAAGGTGAAGGAGGAGAAGGAGAAGGAGGAGAGGAAGGGAAGGAGAAGGAGAAGGTGAGGAGAGAAGGAGAAGGAGGAGAAGGAGAAGGCAGAACAGGAGGAGAAAGCGAGAAGGAGGAGAAGGAGAAAAGGAGGAGAAGGAGGAGGGAGAAGAGAAATGGTGAAGGAGGAGAACGGAGAAGGAGGGACAGAAAGAAGGGAGAAGAAGGAGAAGGAGGAGAAGGAGAAGGGAGGAGGAGGAGAAAAGACACTATCTCTAAAAGAAAAAAAAATTAAAAGACAAAGATGGACTCACCACCATTTTATTAAAAAGGATGGGGGAGGAGGGCAAGCAGAGCCAGGTGTCCAACAATAGAATAAATTACTTACAACACGTGGAAACCACATCAATGGAGCATTCAGGCTTGACTGCAGGACTGTCTGCTGTCTGGGATGGGGAGTTTTTTTGTTTGTTTGCTTGTTTGTTTGTTTGTTTTTCGGAAACTGGTCAGACCTCTGACTGACTACTATAATTCCACTACTTGATTTGAGTGTAATCATTGGAAATAAAATTAAGTTATTGTGGTATGATTTATCTTTTACATGATTTTTTTTTAATGGTAGAAGGAACTACAAGTTCTAGCCCAATGACTCAAACATTTGAAACAGATGACCTTCAGAATTTGGCAACAACCTATAACTGAACAAACATTTATGTCTTCATCTATTCAACCAGTGTTTCCTGACCAGTTTGTACTCAGTTGACGTGCTGGGTACTGGCAGTATAAAAAAATAGTCAGTGACCTTCAGGAGCTCACAGTTAAGTAAGAGAAACAGTAACTGAGAATATAAAAAACTAAAGGCTCTCATGTTATCATATAAATAACGTTGGAACTTATTAGTATGTAGATTGGGTGACTGAATGGGGGATTTACAAAATTATGTAGCCTGATCAAACAGGAGGTGCTAAATGTGGATGGTTTCACTAATAGATCAGCTCACATTTTGTCCTAATGAAGTGTCACTATTATTGTTGTCTTTGCTATTGTAAAATCAAGTGGTGCTATCATGACATTTAACCACTTTCCTTTCTCATTCTCTGAACCATATTTTCAAACCATCTTTAAATACTGTGTAACCATCTTTAAAAAACTCCAGAATCAATTGCAAGCCAATACATTTTGAAATCATCAGCCACAAACTTGCTTTTAAAATAAATAAACTTTTGAATTAGTCATGTTGTATAAAAAACACATGGGGCCGGGCGGGGTGGCTCACGCCTGTAATCCCAACACTTTGGGAGGCCGAGGCGGGTGGATCACAAGGTCAAGAGATTGAGACCATCCTGGCCAACATGGTGAAACCCTGTCTCTAATAAAAATACAAAAATTATCTGGGTGTGGTGGCGCGCACCTGTAGTCCCAGCTACTCAGGAGGCTGAGGCAGGAGAATTGCTTGAACCCAGAAGGCGGAGGTTTCAGTGAGCCAAGATCACGCCATTGTACTCCAGCCTGGTGACATAGCAAGACTCCATCTCAAAACACACACACACACACACACACACACACACACACACACACACAGGTATATTATTTGAGAAAGAAAATATATAAAAATTGGAATCTCAGCGACAAATGGCAAACTTTAGCCCAGGGCAAACTTTTTATTGGTCTATTATACATGCTTGCAAAATCAGGTTTATAATGGAAACACAGGCAGACAAAGTCCCAATGTAATATACATAAATGACATGTTTCTGTTCTTGTATAGTGATTTTCCTCCCTTCTGAGCATTAATCTTTGAATGGCTTACTCTGTAAATTATGAAACTTAGTTCAAAAGCAAACGAAATTTAAAATACCCATTTATTGAATGGCAAAAGTGTCATGTTGAAATTACTGTGATTTATCTGTGTCTGCAATGGTTACTATAGCAAACATACTTCATTGCTCAAAATTATTACCTTGTTGCATAGTTTACTCTGGTTTAAACATAAATTTATCCCGCTGTTCAAAACAGCAGCTGTTTGTCAGGGTCCTGTTCATTCATCCACAGCCACAAGGCCCAACTTTTTCTTTCTACAACTCTAAAGTGGCACACTGACGTATACACATAACACTCACTTTCTGGAAACCAATTAAATTCACACGGATCACTGACTACTAATATGGGAGGAGGGGACAAGGTGGAGTACTGTTTATCCAGAACAGAGTTCATCTCCATGCTCACATGCCTACTTGGACCCCACATGGTTCTGGCAGCTCAGGCAGAAAGCATAGATTGGCACTATAAAAGCAGCCCTGTCTGCAAAACAAATGGGATTCTTGGGCATTGGTGCTTGTGGGCACTGCCATCCCAGTGACTGAGTCATTGCTGCTGTGCCTAGGAAGAGAGATTCTGGTTGAAAAGCCAACCTTTCCTCCGTACGAAGAGGAGGGCCTGCTCCTTTCCCTCCTCACCATTTACCTGGTAGAGAAGTTATACAAAAATGCATCCTCTCCACCTGGGAGAAATGTGCCACATTCATGATAATGGACTAAATGGCTCACTATATAAAAAGTGCTGATAAATAAACAAGAAAGGTATTACTTTAAATAGAAAATGAGCAAATGACTTTAAGAGATGAGTCAGAAAATAAGGATAGAAAATATGTGTGTTCTTATAAATAACAAGAGAAATATAGCTTAAAAGCACAATAAGATTACTTTTCAAACTGGTAACTTTTTCTCCCTAAATACTGGGAAGTATAAAATAAGAACAGGGCAGGAGTGCTGCTGGTGGGAGTGCAGACTGTAGAATATTTCCAGGTGATCAACAGTGTTTCAAAAGTCTTTCAAATGTTCCTACTTTTCAGCCTGCTACACTCCTATCTAAAAATTGGCCCTGGCTGGGCAAGGTGGCTCATGCCTGTAATCCCAGCACTTTGGGAGGCCGAGGTGGGTGGATCACCTGAGGTCAGGAGTTCAAGACCAGCCTGGCCAACATGGTCAAACCCCGTCTCTACAAAAAATACAAAAATTAGCTGGGCATGGTGGCACGAGTCTATAGTCCCAGCTACAGGCTCTGTTTGGAGACAGAGTGAGACCCTGTCTCCAAAAGAAAAAAAAAAAGAAAAAAAGAAAGAAGTGACCATGAACATCTTTAAATATATATTTTTACCTTAAGAGTTCACTGTCTTCCTAGGGCCAATTGTTTTTATCATTTATTATTATTATTTTTTCTGAGACGGAGTCTCGCTCTGTTACCCGGGAGTGCACTGGAGTGCAGTGGCAGAATCTCGGCTCACCACTACCTCTGCCTTCCAGGTTCAAGTGATTCTCCTGCCTCAGCCACCCTGAGTAGCTGGGATTACACGCATGCGCCAACACGCTCAGCTAATTTTTTTGTATTTTTAGTAGAGGCGGGGTTTTGCCTTGTTGGCCAGGCTAGTCTCGAACTCCTGACCTCAAATGATAAACCCACCTCAGCCTCCCAAAGTGCTAGGATTACAGGTGTGAGCTACCATGTCCGGCCACTTATTTCTATAATAACAAAAAATGGGAAATTGCCTAAAGAGTTCAAATTGGGGGACACAAATTATGATAATACTCAAAGACAAAGGGTACATAATGATTTTTAAAAATATGGAACAATAATTCATAAGGGAAAGGTATTCCTTGGTGAAGATTAAGGAATATGAACAAGCACACCATATACACAGCTTGAAGTCATTGTATATTTTGGTATATGGTGTACATATATAAACAGTGGCATGTAAACTCCCTGGGGAAGGAAATTTTGTATGTTTTTCTCACTGGTGTATCTTCAGAACCTAGCAGAGTGTCTAGCACTTAATAGATACTCAATATTTACAGAACAGATGTATATATAAGACAAAAGCATTTGGTTATATCTGAGTTGCATGTGTGAATGGGGACTTAAGTATCACCTTTTTTTTTTAGGCCTTCTGACTTTTCTACAATGTATATATACAAATTTTAAGTTGAAAGCAAAACAAAATGTTTCCGTTTAAAATCGGTTTTTCTTAATGTTATTCCTTCTATAGACCCAGAGTCAGATTTGATCTAAAATTTACACACACAAACATGCACACTATCAAGATTCTACACAACTGAGATACAGAAGGTCCATGACATAGAAGATCCACGTTAACTTTTTAAAATCATATATAACAAACTTCTTTTCACACAGAGATCTTTGCGGGGCACTTGTCATTTAAAGATACATTATTCAATACGCACACACTTATTTTTTTACTGTATTATATTAATGAGGATTTTTGAAACATCAATAATGCAGAATTTTTCTCACAGAAATTTTGCTTTACTTTCCCTTTTTCTTAAAATGCCTTGTTGACTGTCCTTTCCTGTAGCACGAAAAGGAAGAATTAAAGTATTTTCTTGTTGTCTCTTAACTGGCCTCAATCAGTTAAATACCACCAGGGTGTTAATTACAAAACAGTTATTTCATATAAGGTTATGCATATTACCGCATAGAAAATCTCCATGTACACAAACAAAGCCAATTTCCCCCTAGCACATAGCATTTCTTTTCTCAGGAAAAGCAAACAAGCAAAACCCAGAAGAGTACAAACAGGAAACCTATTACGACCTGCTCTCCAAGGGCAGAAAACAGATGGATGGTCCTTTCCTAGCATCTGTAGCAGAGCAGATAAAAGCAGCGAGTCTGAACACAATGACTGATGTGGCTGAGAAACAGGACTGGAGGGCAGACTGCATCCCCAGTACTACATGGTCATCTAAAAAGGATGACGCAAACCTAGAGATATGATTGTTATTTAAAGAACAGAGACAATAAAGAGTCTTACATGAGTACTATCAGATCTGTTTTTTAAAGAGCCATAATCCCTATAGTGACATAGCATCAACCTCAAAGTCATCCACATTTTCTCTGTCAAGCCCTAAAACAACGTATGCAAGAGGAGGGAGGGGGGAGGGATTGCATTGGGAGTTATACCTGATATAAATGACGAATTGATGGGTGCTGACGAGTTGATGGGTGCAGCACACCAACATGGCACAAGTATACATATGTAACAAACCTGCACGTTATGCACATGTACCCTAGAACTTAAAGTATAATGAAAAAATAAATAAAAAAAAAAGAAAAAGAAAAAAAAAAAAGAGAGAGGATCCAAAGAGGGTGCTCACCTTTGCCACAAAATCCCAAACTAGAATGAGAAACCATTAGCATCCCAGTACAGATTTTAAATATTCTACCTATACATTTTGAAAGTTGCTACGAACACTCTTTGAATATTCCAAATTTTAATCACCAGACAAATGGCCTTCACAACTCATGAAAATGCTTATTACCTGAAAGAGAAAATGATCTTTGGAAATGGAGAGGATTTGTCTGTTTTTGCCAGAAATTATTCACAGAGCAACAAGTAAATCTCTCAAATTTCACCAAAAATATTATAAAGCTGGAGTGAGCAATATGCCACGTGACAATGGACAGGAGATGGGAGGGGAGTAAGTTTCAAGGAAGATTCAATGTTGAGGAAAGGACTGGCTGTATCGAAACTGCAGAGGGCTTTCAAAGTTATCATCTGAGGATAGAAGAAGGGTTATGATTTGGAATCTGGAGATTAAGGTGTATTCTTCACAGAACTTTAGAGAAATTAAAGATGCTGCCTCCTCCTGATCCCCTAAGACTGGCCTTAGGCCTTTCCTGATCCCCTAAGACCGGATCAGGTGCTTCCATTGGAATACTGCACCACATTATCTGTGTACTCAGACTTCAGTGTACCCTGGGCACAGGCCATGGGTTGCTCACTTTTAACATCTCAAGACCTAGTGAAGTGCCTGGTTCAGACTAAGTATCTAATAAATATTTGTATCGTGAATTCAAAAAGGAATAGAGCAGAGAAGACTGGAAGTAGAGACACCATCACACATAAAGCCCAGTGCCTATTTAAAGTCCTACTGTGTTTTTAGTTGCTGGTTACTAACATTGTATAATTTGACTGACAAAGCATGAGAAAGACAGTATGTTCAACAGTGAAGCAAAACAATGATAGAAACATGTTCACAGAAGGACAGAAACCATGTTAAGTGCTATATATAACTTCTACCACAAGTGTCAAGGGTTTTGTCAGGGATCATGTAAACTGCCATTTGTCCTTGTTTATCCTGAATAGGGAGCCAGGGAAAAGCTGAATGGCGTGGTAATGAAATACATAGAAGTAAATTAACTATTTTCTTGAAAATTCCCTCTTAAATAACTATACGCAAGTGGTAAACAAAAAAATTGAAATGATGGCTGATTTGGTTATTTACACCTAGATGTTGTCAAAATTAACTATAGAAAGAACAGTGACAAACACCTTTGGAGCTACTAAACATCGATGCACCTCATAAGCCCCAAGTATTCACTAAGTACCAACTAGGACGGGTTTGTTTTCAGATTGCATCCCACTTCCCCACCTTTTGTTAATCACAACATCTCCACCTATCAATTGAGTACATGTGCCAGGGCCAGTCCTGGAGTTTCAGGTGCTTCTGTAGTGCTTTCTGGTTCATCATAACCATTATCATCATCAAAGTTATCATCTTCAACGTGATTATCACCATCTTCATCTTCTTCTTTGCTTCATTCCCATCATTGCCAACATATATCTAATGCTAACTGGGTGCCAAACACCATTCTAAGCACTTTTTTTCCCATGTAATCTGAAAAAAACTTACAAGATAGGAACGTTGCCTATTTCCAGTTTGTTTTGTTTTTTTTTAAAAACCAATGAGGAGGCTGGGTGCAGTGGCTCACGCCTGTAATCCCAGCACTTTGGGAGGCCGAGGCGGGTGGATCACGAGGTCAGGAGATCAAGACCATCCTGGCAAACATGGTGAAACCCCATCTCTACTGAAAATACAAAAAAATTAGCCTGGCGTGGTGGCGGGCGCCTGTAGTCCCAGCTTCTAGGGAGGCTGAGGCAGGAGAATGGTGTTAACCCGGGAGGTGGCGGAGCTTGCAGTGAATGGAGATCACGCCACTGCACTCCAGCCTGAGCGACAGAGTGAGACTCCGTCTCAAAAACAAAACAAAACAAAACAAAAACCAATGAGGAAACTGAGGCATGGAGAGACTAAGTTATCTCACCCAAGACCATATCTGAATGTGGCAAGCTCTATGGAGTCTATCTGATTTGACTATGGGATACACACTCATTTTTTTGACAGAGTCTCATTCTATCGCCAGGCTGGAGTGCAGTGGCGCAATCTTGGCTCACTGTAACCTCCGCCTCCTGGGTTCAAGAGATTCTCCTGCCTCAGCCTCCCGAGTAGCTGGCACTACAGGTGAGCGCCACCACACCCAGCTATTTTTTGTATTTTTAGTAGAGACAGGGTTTCATCATGTTGGCCAGGATGGTCTCAATCTCTTGACCTTGTGATCTACCCGCCTCAGCCTCCCAAAGCGTTGGGATTACAGGAGTGAGCCACCGTACCTGACCAGGGATACACACTCTTAACTGCTACCCTAAGATCTACTGCCCTCCCTGGTCAGTGCTCCAGGGCTGACAACAGGCTTCCTTTAGCTTCCTGAGTCTCTGCCCTCCTCCCATACTCTCTGGCCTGTACCCAAGTATGTTTTCGTTTCTTCCTTACAAGGGCCTTGTTCTGGTAACTGCACAATAACCCTCGCCTTATCCCAGGGCAGGAGTTCCGCCCCATCCATGTTCAGTGACTGAGTCTCTTCCACCTACTCACAGACCTAGCTATAAGGAGACATACAAATATGGGCTGTTCTCAGTTTCCCAGGACCACCCCTATCCCATTATCTTGTCTTGAGGTTCCCCATTACCTGCTGCTTGCCCAGACTTCAACTACCTACTGGAAGACTGAGTCTCTCCAGTAACTCCCCACAACGAGGTCTCCCCCAGTGGCTGGGTCTAAATTCAGGCTGGTCTCTCCTGCAAATTTCTGCTCAACTAACCATAACCGGACTTGTGTGGCCATAACTGGCAAAACCCGAAGTTGCTAAGAATGGTAATGAATCTCACTTAATGCTTCCCCATGTTCCAGGCAGATCTTGGGTTATTTATCTGTTTCTGTTGCAATCCAAGGAAGTCACATTCTCTCTAGAGGCAACACAACTCCAAGACACAGAGCCACTGTTCTGAGCAGGAGCCCCCTCTTCCTGCAGGCCTCTGAGAGGTCTGCCACCTGTCAGACATTGTGCAGTTAATTAGGTAACACTTGCGAAGGGTTTTGTGACACATAGCACACATGTTGTCCAGGATCTCACACATGGTGCTCCACGATGCAAAACTCAAGAGCTATTTTTAAACTCTAACAGTTGAGCAAAACTTAAGAGTGTCTTCTACTGCAGACCACTTTAAACTCATTACTCTTCCACTGAAAATTCCTCAAAAAGAGCATACAACTGGTGGGGATTATTAAATAGGATACAAAGGACACTTGAGGAAAAAAGAAAAGAAAAAAAACCTTGTTGCAATCCATGCCAAGTTTTCAGGGACACCTTAAAGACTTTGCTTTTGTCTCATCTATTCTTTTGAAAACAAGCAATTCAAGAAGAACAGGAGGGAACAAATTGCATCTTGTCTGCCCAGATGTCATGTCCATATAGGTGAGTGAGTCACGGCGCTGGTGGGCCATCTGAGGGTACACTGAAGAGGCATCTGTGATGCCTGTAACCTGCTAAGACAAAGGCCAGCTTTTCTGAAGCCCTGGCCAGACTTGCTTGGGCAGTTAAGCCAAATGCCTTGATGGGTGTAGGCTTGAAGTGTGGGATCTCCTTTACCTCCCCACACTATAATTACACAAAGCTTTTCTGGCTTAGGGAAAATAAAAGGTTTATTTTAATTAATGAGGGCAGGGCCCTAATTCTCTCTTTAAAAGAGCTTCCTTTTGCTAAAGGGAATCCTCTGAATGAGTGGGTAGGTTTAATGGACTGCCTTTGGCTAAGAGGTTTGAGGGTAGTTTCCCCAAAGAGTTAAACTCCAGTGACAGAGCCATGGATGTGGGCTTCCTCTTCTATGGCACTCCGTATCATGATGGCTCTGCGGTGACCTTTGTCCTGCTGGCTCTCAGGTGATTGCTATCAATCTTTAAATTCTTGAAGTTTGCAAGGGCAGGTGCTAGCATGTGTTCAAACCTATCTGTATTCATCTTTCAGATTTCTGTGCTCCCAGACAACACTGATGAGCATACCAAGTTACTTAGTCAAACCTGAAGAGTGATCTTCCTCTGATTTAAGTGGTTTTCATTTTTTAAAGAAAACGGTCCTACAAAATTAATTTATATGTATTTCCTACAAATTAATATTAAGTATTACTTTATCAATCTTGTCTTCACCCCAGATGTGTGACACAACCCAGGGACCCTTTAAAGAAAGGGTCGTGTCAAGCGAATGTCAGAAAAGTGGTATTACTTCCTCGTGCTTACCATTTAATAGGAAGGAAAGAAAGCGACACAAACACATAAAAAGCAGTGTCCAGTCCCCTTTAGAGTAATCAGGACTTCCTAGACAGACAAATAATTATCACTAATATCAGTATGCAAATTGTTCGGCTGCCACGCACACACCAATAGCACTCATTCATTTGTTTCTCTCAAATTAAAAATACTCAATACAAAGTTCTAAACTCATTTGTCCATGAAAGCCCTACCCATCTGTCATCATAAAAATAAGAAAATACTGTGCACTCTGTGAGGACGATGGGGGTGACTCACGTTGATTAAATGCACAGTCAGGCATTATACTTGGCACTTTAAAAATATTCCCTCTTGAGAAATGTATTAACTCTTCCTGGGCTCACAGAACGTAAGCTCCACGAGGCTGGACACGGTGGCTGATGCCTGTATTCCCAGCACTTTAGGAGGCCAAGGCGGGTGGATCACTTAAGGTCAGGAGTTCAAGACCAGCCTGGCCAAGAAAATACAAACAATTAGCTGGGCATGGTGGCAGACATCTGTAATCCCAGTTACTCAGGAGGCTGAAGCAAGAGAATAGCTTGAACCCAGGAGGCGGAGGTTGTGGTATGCCGAAATCATGCTACTGTACTCCAGCCTGGGCGACAGAGCAAGACGCTGTCTCAAAAAAAAATTTTAAAAAGAATGTAAGCCCCACAAGAGCAGACACTTCACCCACTTCCCTCACTGCTGCAGCCCCAGGACCTAGACCAGTGCCTGGCACATTGTAGGCATTCCATAAATATGTGTTGGATAAACTTTTTAATATTATTTCCCATAGTTCTCACTGCAGCCTCCAAAAGTAGGTATGGTGTTTATCTCCTTCTTACAGAAAGAAACTGAAGCTCAGAGAGACAAAATCACTTGCTCACAATCACACAGCTAATAAGTGGCAAAACCAGGATTTCTACCCCAGTCTACCATCTTCCTGCACTCACCCTCGCCCTCACCCTGAACCATTCTGCTCGACTGCCTGAGTCTCTTACACTCAATTCTCTGCTAAAGACATTTGCATCCACAAAAGTGTCCACATGAATATACATATAGGAACACACTAGGAATTCTTACCATTATATTCTTTCTGACTGTGCCTTAAGACCTAATATTCAGCATGCCTTGGTTCTAGAACATAATTATTTTAGTGCTTCTTTTATTTCCTTACATAATTATTTTTGTTTTTAGTAAATATCATACTGAAAAAAGTACAGATACAAATTTTGTAGGACAACTTGCCCTTGCTGTAAATGTTACTGATGTGCTCCTGGCTAAGGAGGGACCCAGAAGTGACCCAAGCTTCCAGTGTTTTCTATTTTCCAAAAATGGATGGTCACCATTCTTCAATGATTTTTACACAGACTTCATAAAAGGGAGGAGCAATTCCCCATACATTTATTCTTTCTCTTTATTTTTTTATACTTCATCATCATTCTTTTCTCTTCCCTTTGGCATGTTCATAAAACCAGGTTCAACTCTCCCCATAGAAAGAAGAGGGGAGCAGAAGGTTCATATGGTTCATATTAATTTCATCAAGTTGGCTGAGCACAGTGGCTCACGCCTGTAATCCCAGCACTTTGGGAGGCCGAGGAAGGCAAATCACTTGAGATCAGGAGTTCAAGACCAGCCCAGACAACATGGTGAAACCCCATCTCTACCAAAAGTACAAAAATGAGCTCGGAGTGGTGGTATATGCCTATAATCCCAGCTACTTGGGAGGCCAAGGCACAAGAATCGCTTGAACCCGGGAGGCAAAGGTTGTGGTGAGCCGATATCACACCACTGCACTCCAACCTGGGCAAGAGAGTAAAACTCTGTCTCAAAAAATAAAATAAAATATAAAAATTCATCAAGTTTGGCCAAATGGCATTTTTTGTTTTCTTTTATAAAGTTTAGATACAGCCTTGTACATGCTGAGGATCCAATATATGTTGACTGGATATAATTGCATAAGACTGAACTCCATAAATCTTGTCTCCTATGTTATGTGTGTTTGTTTAGAGGGGAAATATTTTTATATTGTATTTCTCTTGGTCCCCAGGGTACCTAGTAAGGCTTAATCAATATTTAGTGACTGACTGAATCACAGAATCATATATGTAACTAGAACTGATGAAGTATAGATTAAACAAAAATACAGACCTGGAAGGCCTTTTTTTTTTTTTTTTTTGGAGATAGAGTTTCGCTCTTGTTGCCCAGGCCAGAGTACAATGGTGCGATCTCAGCTCACTACAACCTTTGCCTCCTGGGTTCAAGCCATTCTCCTGCCTCAGCCTCCCAAGTAGCTGGGACTACAGGCATGCACCACCATACCCGGCTAATTTTGTATTTTTAGTAGAGATGGGGTTTCGCCATGTTGGTCAGGCTGGTCTCGAACTCCTGACCTCAGGTGATCTACCCACCTCAGTCTCCCAAAGTGCCGGGATTACAGGTGTGAGCCACTTTGCCTGGCTGCCTTTTATGTCTGTCACAGATGTGTGAGCAAAACTTTTATATTCTACTACTGGGTAGCTTGTGGCACTACAGCGTATTAGTTCACAGCGAGGTCCTCCTTACAACTAACCCACCTTACACTGAACACTCATATCTAATGCAACATGGTTGTTTATTTCCTTATGAAGTTTCTGTTTACTATGTAATGTCACTTTAAGTGTAACATATTTACGCTTGTCCTATAGAGAAAATGTAATCCTAAAAATTATAATTCATTGGTTTACAGGAAAATATGGCTCTTGTCTCAAGAGAACTAATTCTGAGAACTTTAAGAACTTTCTGGGATAAGAAACATCTGCTCTAGATTAATAGTAATCTCCTTTGAGATTTGGATATGCAACCATTAAATGTATCGCTGTGAAGTACTGCCTTCCACAAGTATTACCTTTTCCTTATAACAAAAACATACAGCTGCCCCAATATTTCAGCAGTTTCTTATGGGGAGGGTTCATCAGGACTGCTCTGGAAAACACTCTAGTTCAATATTCCTCTTGCACAGGTACCCTCACACCTTCTATTTTAAGAAGTATTCAAATTTGTGTCAAGATAAGAGCATGTTTTCCCTTATAGTCTGGGGTGAAAGTGATTCTCTTTTTTTGTTGTTTGTTTGTTTGAGACGGAGTCTTGCTCTGTTGCCCGGGCTGGAGTGCAGTGGTGCAATCTCGGCTCACTGCAGCCTTGCCTCTGCCTACCCAGTTCAAGCGATTCGCCTGCCCCAGCCTTCCGAGTAGCCGGGATTACAGACGCATGCCACCATGCTCGGCTATTTTTTGTATTTTTAGTAGACATAGGGTTTCATGCTATTGGCCAGGCTGGTCACAAACTGCTGACCTTGTGATCTGCCCGCCTCAGCCTCCCAGAGTGCTGGGATTATAGGCGTGAGCCACCACGCCCAGCCAAAAGTGATTCTCAAACCAGACTTGGTCACTTGATACATGCTTCATGACTGCCTTCAGCCATTCACGTTTATTAAAAACACAAGAAAATCTCCTTCTGTTTTCTGGCTCAAAATATGGATTGCCGTTTTTAATGAGAATCTTGAAGTCACTCAGGTAAGAAATTTCTTACATAGCCCTGAGGTGGTATTGGTTTAAAACAGCCTCCCCTCTCTTGCCTTAGTAATATGGATGGCAGCTTTCAGAGTATTTCAGACACTTTCAAGAAAACAAAACTGAATTTGAGAGTTGATTTACACAGGAACTGAATCAACTTCTACATTTAATATTGTTAATCATATAATGCCATCTATTTACGACTCTTTATAATTGGATATCCAGTTAATATTTGTTGAGCTTCTGCAAAATACAAGTTACTGTGAGGCACAAGGCACTATGGCATATGGTCTGAAGGACAAAGAGATGCAACTTAAACCCAGCCATCCAGATGCTTAGAATTTGGCAGAAGAGATGAGACAAGCACATGAATAATAATGCATGGTAGGAAAGCATAGACATGACAAGAGAAGTATCATAAAACTGCAATGCAGATATAGAAAGACAAGCGCCACTTAGCTTGGAGAATCAAGAAGAGCCTGCAGAGAAAGTGGCATTAGAGCAGGGTGGTGTGACAAGCATAGCAGGTGACAAGCATAGTAGGTGTAGCCAAGTGACAAGTGTAGCAGGCTTAAAAGGTGGTGGGAGGGAGGCAGGGGCTGTTTTTCTCCATAGCAAATCTCTTCAATTTATGTGACAATGTATAAACTGCAAGATAATGAAAATAAGGGGACACCTTACACCATATACAAATATTCACTCAAAATGGATCAAAGGCCTAAACATAAGACGTGAAAGTATAAAACTCTTAGAAGACAACATAGTGAGAAAGGCTGGCAACACTGAATTTGGCAATAATTTCGCTGGATATGACACCAAAAGCATAGGCAACAAAAGAAATAATAAACTGAACTCCATCAGAATTACGAAAACATTTGTGCATCAAAGGACACAGTCAAGAGTGAAAGGTAACCCAAAGAAGGGAAGAAAATATTTGCAAATCATATATCTGATAAGGGATTAATATCCAGAATGTATAAAGAACTTTATACATGGAGTTGGATTGAAATAAACTTCCTTTTTTTTTGAGACAGAGTCTCGCTCTGTCGCCCAGGCTGGAGTGCAGTGGCGCTATCTCGGCTCACTGCAAGCTCCGCCTCCCGGGTTCACGCCATTCTCCTGCCTCAGCCTCCCGAGTAGCTGGGACCACATGCGCCCGCCACCTCGCCCGGCTAATTTTTTGTATTTTAGTAGAGACGGGGTTTCACCGTGTTAGCCAGGATGGTCTCGATCTCCTGACCTCGTGATCCGCCCGTCTCGGCCTCCCAAAGTGCTGGGATTACAGGCTTGAGCCACCGCGCCCGGCCGAAATAAACTTCTTTTATACATTGAGTTTGATTGAAATAAACAATCCAACTCATAAATGGGGAAAGACTTGTATAGACATTTTTCCAAAGAAATTACACAAATGGCTAATAAGCATATGAAAAGATGCGCTGGGCATGGTGGCTCACGCCTATAATCCCAGCACTTTGGGGGCTGAGGCAGGCGGATCACAAGGTCAGGAGTTCAAGACCAACCTGGCCAACATAGTGAAACCCCCATCTCTACTAAAAATACCAAAATTAGCCAGGTGTGGTGGCGGGCCCCTGTAATCCCTGCTACTTGCGAGGTTGAGGCAGGAGAATAGCTTGAACCCAGGAGTTGGAGGTTGCAGCAACACAGCAAGACTCTCTCTCAAAAAAAAAAGAAAAAGAAAAAAAAAAAGGAAAAAAAAAAAGATGCCCAACATCACTAATATTAGGAAAATGCAAATCAAAACCATAATGAGATACCATTTTATGTCCATTAGGATAGTTATTATCAAAAAGGAAAAAAAAGTGTTAGCAAGGATGACGAGAAATTAGAACCCCTGTTTCCGGCTGGTGGAAATGTAAAATGGTATAGCCAGTATGGAGGTTCCTCAAAAAATTAAAAGTAGCTGGGTGCGGTGGCTCACGCCTGTAATCCCAGCACTTTGGGAGGCCGAGGCAGGTGGATCACCTGAGGTCAGGAGTTCGAGACCAGTCTGGTCAATATGGTGAAACCCCATCTTTACCAAAAATACAAAAATTAGCCGGGTGTGGTGGTGCATGCCTGTAGTCCCAGCTACTTGGGAGGCTGAGACAAGAGAATGGCTTCAACCCGGGCAGCAGAGGTTGCAGTGAGCCAAGATTGCGCCACTGCACTCCAGTCGGAGTGACAAAGCAATACTCCGTCTCAAAACAAAAACAAAAACAAAAAAATTAAAAGTAGAACTGCCAGATCACCCAGCAGTTACACCTCTAGGCATATTCCCAAAAGAAATGAAAGCAAGGATTTGAAGAGATATTTGTACACTCAAGTTCATAGCAGCATTACTCACAACAGAAAAATGATGGAAGCAATCCAGCTGGCTGCTGGTGGATGAATAAACAAAATGTGGTCTGTGGGACAAGGAAATACTATTCAGCCTCAAAAGGGAAGAAAATTCTGACACCCGCTACAAGATAGATGAACGCTGAGGGCATTAATGCTAAGTGAAAAAAAACAGTCACAAAAGGGCAAATACTCTATAGTTCCACTTATAGGAGGTATTGCGAATGGTCAAATTCATAGAGACAAAAGTAGAATGGTGGCTGCCAGGAGATGTGAGGAGGGGAAATAGGGAGCTGTTTAAAAGGTACAGGGTTTCAGCTTTGCAGGACGTAAAGAGTTCTGTGGATGGTTGGTAGTAATGGTGGAACAACATGTGATTATACTGTCACTGAACTGCAACTCAAAATCTGTTAGGATGGTAAATTTTACGTTACATATATTTTACTATAAGTTTTTTTTAAAAAAGAATAAAAGATAAACTCAACTTAAAAAGTTCCATATTCCTCTATACCACTTCTGCCATGGACAAGGCCTTCCTAGACCCTTGGAGAGCCTGATTCTCTCTGCTCCTCCCTTGGAGCACCTGATTCTCTCTGCTCCTCCCTGCCTTCACTGTCATCCTTGGACTTGGCACCTTGCTCCACCTGTCCTTTGGGGCCAGACCCGTTCTTGTTTACCTGGATCCCCAAGCCCAGTATTCTGCATCTACGCTCCATGATTCCCCACAAGCTGTTGTAGAAGGTGATAGGCATATGTTGGCTGTTCTGCTGGGTGCTGATGGAGAGGACACTGTTCTAAGTTTGAACACTGGCAATTAGGAATCTGTGTGCAAACTGCAATACTATTTCACATAATGCAACAGATTAAAATAACATTAAACATATGCCAACTGCTTTTATCTATGACTTTTTTTTTTTTTATCTCTTGCAGCTCAGAAATAGATTTCACTCGTATCAGCAACGTTCACACTGGGCCCCCAAATGAAGTCCTTTGGAAGTATTCTTTGAGGTTCCTGTGACCAGCCAAAACAAACAAGCAAAAACAAAAACAAGCAGATTGCTGAATAAATTCAAATCTGACTAAAATGCTGGCTTATGTTCAAAATTGTCATCTCCTGGGGTCTGGGCAGGTGACTGGTACCCAGCAATGAGAAGAATGCCCATCTGACCTGTTCTACAGCCCTGCCCTGCCCCATTCTGAAATCACGGTGGCATAGGCACAGGGCACATTTCTGCCTGCAGAAAATGTCTCTAAGTTTTCTTTTACCATGGAGGCCACTTCCAGCACAAGAATTGGAGTCCAAAGATTACATTGTCAATTTCTGATTTTTTTTTCTAAGTAACAAATTGCACTTTACAGTTAGCAAAAGAAGACACATTCCCAGGTCAAACCAGTAAGTGCAGCTTTTCTCATGATGTGCTGGGAGACAGAAGTACAGAACTTACCTACCAGGCATAACAAGTTTCTATGGGAAAATGGAGTCAGGGGTCCAGCTGGGATTTCTAAGATGAATCCACTCCACAGAGGGAAAGAGTGACTGCCTACAGCCTCAGCCTAGAGTCGTTACTGGTGGCCATTTTCATCTGGGCGGTAGAGGCGGTGAGGACCCAGGAGTGAGGATGGGCTCTAGGTGGATGGAGAGCCGGGCAATATGAGGAGGGAACAAAAGCCAGAGGTAGCAAGGAAGGCCCAGAAGTGAGGTGGGGCTGTGCAGAGGAACAGATGGAAAGGGAGAAGAAGCAGGCTGCCAGGGTAGTTCCTTGGTATCTTCATTCTCAGCCCTGCTAGCCTGAGCCTGGAGTAGAATGCAGTGGGAACAGGGCAGAACTTTCTGTTTTCCTCTGTGCCTTTCAACAAAACTCCCCTAGTCAAGGTGGGAAGGAAGAAAGGTAAAGGGTCAGAGGGGAGCTTTCTATTTTCCTTTCTTCCTGCTCCTCCTTCTCTCTCTTATCCACTTCTCCTGGCAACTATTATTTGCTAATATTCTCACTGGCACACACATACACGCACACAGAGGTGATCACAGGCAGGAGGGGATGCCTAGGTGGGCAGAGGTGGGAGACAGTCAGGCCTAAGAAAGGCACAGAATCACCTCACGTCCAGGGTGTGGAGTAGGAAGAGGTAAAGGAAGAGGGAAGCAGAGGCAAGAGGCAGAAGGCAGCAGCTCCGGTTTGAGCAGGAAGTTCTGCAAGCTTTCAGTCAAGCCACCCTGTGGGCAGAATCAACAATCTCTTCCTAGATTGTGATGAGCTAGCTTGGTTCCACTCCACTTCCAACACTGCGTTATTATTTTTTCCTCTCTGCTATTCTGCAGCTCCTTGCGACTATACAATACACTCAGCTATGTTAAACAAAATCACAAAAGTTCTGTCATCTTGGACAGTTCCCTATCAGATGAACAGAAAGGCCAACCAGGCAGAAGGCACCAGCAACCACAGCCTAAGCTAGGGCTGGGGTGGCGGTGTTGGAGGGGGGGCGGGGACTGGGGATGGAGGGGGGAGGCTGGGGCAGGACTGGGAGTGGGGAAGGGTGGGGCTGGGCTTGGGGGGCCAGGTGGAGGGTGGAACTGGGCGTTGGGAATGAGGGCTACAATTAGGGCTTGGATGGAACTGCGACAGGCGGGAGGTGTGGGCGAGGCTGATGGGTGCTTGGCTGTGGGATGCGGGGCACGGTGGTGGGCGTTGGGGCAGAGCAGGGCTGGGGCTGGCTAGCGGGGTGGGTGGTAGTCAGTTTGAAAGCCACTTAAGTGCCAAGCACATATTTTTTTTTCTATTGCTTACTGGTTTTTATGTAGTTATATCCTCAGTGGATCTTGGACATCTATCATTTGCAGACCCATTTACAACAGCCTATCCCTTGGAACCATATTTTAAAAATAGGTTTACATAAGCAAACTTTACAGCATGAAAGACTGGTGTCTTATCAAACACATTTTAATTGGAAGCCTTTCCTCCTCTAATTAGAAGTCTGAACTTGTTAACATACTTTATGTTTTTGTTAGCCAGCAGGTTCATTCTGTAATAAAGGCATTTCTTTTCCAGAATTAGACTTTCAAAACTTTCTTGCTTAAAAGATTTTCTTATTAAATATTTATGCTTATTTTTAAAACCCAAGAGTGTAATAAGAAAGCCTCACTTTATGAGTCTAGGAACGCAAATATCTCCAGAATGCACAGCTATTGTCATTCATTCATCTCATGAAAATCTATTCCTCATGTACTATATTCAGGGGATTGTTCTGGCCCAGAGATACAGTAATGGACAACATACTCACTATAGAAAGGTGAAACATAGCATTCAAAGTACTATGGAATTTTGGAATTAGGAATAAAGGTACTAAAAATGACTGAATTGTACACTTAAAAGGGTGAATATTATGGTATATGAATTATATCACAGCTAAAAACCTCATTTTAAAATCCCTATGGGAAAGCAGGGTGCGGTGGCTCACACCTATAATCCCAGCACTTCCGGAGGTCAAGGCGGGTGGATCACCTGTGATCAGGAGTTCAAGACCAGCCTGGCCAACATAGCGAAACCCCATCTCTACTAAAAATATAAAAAACAGCCGGGTGTGGTGGCAGGCACTTGTAATCGCAGCTACTTAAGAGGCTGAGGCAGGGAGAATCGCTTGAACCCTGGAGGAAGAGGTTGCAGTGATTGAGCCATTGCACTCCGGCCTAGAGATTCAGCCATTGCACTCCGGCCTAGGCAACAAGGGCAAAACTTCGTCTCAAAACAAAACAAAACAAAACAAAACAAAAACCCAGCTGTTAACAATTGCTATCTTTGGGAACCGGGTATTAAGAGATGTTACACTTGTACTTTGGAATTTTTATTCAGTTTTTTAACAATGAATGTATGTTGTAATTGTATAGCAAAAATTACTTTTGGCTGGGCACAGTGGCTCACGCCTGTAATCCCAGCACTTTGGGAGGCCTAGGTGGGAGGATTGCTTGAGGCCAAGAGTACGAGGCCAGACCAGGCAACATAGTGAGACCCCATCTCTTAAAATATATATATATATTCTTATATTAATATTCTATATTGTATCATGCTTTATAATATTGCATTTTGATATTATATTACCCAAGGACATAAACTAATCTGTAAATCAATCAACACAAACTGATTCTTCCAGAAGGCTCTGAGAAGAGTCTAAAGAAGAAAATGCAAGGTTAGGGAGTGGCCGGGGAAGATTTGGCATTGGCCTCCTGGTTTCAAATCTCATCTCTGATACTCACTAGCTGTTCAACTTTTAACAAGTGCTAACTTTATAATGAATATCTCTACTATAAATAATAATATCTATGATAAGTATTCATTGAGCTCTAGCATGTACCCAGGAACTACACCAAGTGCTATATATATGAATGTTATCTTATTTAGCCTACACAACAACTGGACGAAGAGGGCATCGTCTTCCCCATTGGTCAGTCTTGGAACTGTGGCACCTCTCAGTGGGGTCCAGGCTGGTGTGTGGCACAGCCTGGGTCTTCCCCACACCTCAGTGGGGTACAGGCTGGTATGTGGTACAGCCTGGTTCTTCCCCACCAGGTGGTACTTTCAGGACACTGGTTTCTGCCTCTTCCCAAACTAATCATCAGATAACTAATATCCACCTCAGGGTTATTACAACAACTGAACAGGGTAATAGATGTAGCTGTCTCGTCAACTCTAATGTGCTTTTAAAAATGTCATTTTTGGCTGGGCGCAGTGGCTTACCCCTGTAATCCCAGCACTTTGGGAGACCAAGGCAGGCAGATCATTTGAGGTCACATGTTTAAGACCGGCCTGGCCAAAATGACAAAACCCTGTCTCTACTAAAAACACAAAAAAAGCCAGGCATGGTGGTACACACCTGTAATCCAAGCTACTTGGGAGGCTGAGGCAGGAGAATTGCTTAAACCCAGGAGGCAGAGGTTGCAGTGAGCTGAGATCGCACCACTGCACTCTAGCCTGGGTGACAGAGCAAGACTCTGTCTTAAAAAAAAAAAAAAAAAAGGTCATTTTTGTGATAATTACCAGCATGGTTGTTATTTCCACCTTCCCATACTTTGTTTTTTCCTCTTTGGTTCTTGGCAGTACTTTAGGTAGCAAGGCAGATAAAGTACCCTGAGGTTTAGACATGTGAAGTGAAACTGATGATCAATGAGGCAGAATAGCTTAATTGATAATTATCACATCACTGGCATTGAAAAGATTCATCAAAAATATTAAATAGTAAAACTTTCCTTAAGTTAAAATTCTCCTTTAGAAGGAAATGTTTAATCTTCATGAATCAAGTGACTGACTCCAACGAAGAATGCAGATAAAATACCCAAGCAGATCCTGAAAGATGAAAGAGATCAAAGGAGTATCTTGGAGAAAAGAAACCCACACCCTAAGGAGAAGGGACATACACATACAAACAAAAATACCCTTTGAAATCACAGATGAAAATCGGTCTTCCTTTTGGCATCTTTGTTAAGAAATCATGTCTCTGCTGTCACACACATTAAAAAAATAACAGACACCCCCCCACACACATCCAGATGTTCACGAATATTCATGATGTGCTTCCAATTTGGTTTGGACTTGCTCTTGATTTATTTTTCATTAAGTTTCATCAGCTTCTGCTGGGGCCCATGAGATGGATGGCATTGCTGGTAGCACAAATTTAGAACATCTTCATATTCTAAATAATTGCTCCAGTCTCTCAAACTATTCCTTATACATAAATTACTTATGCACAGGTCTCAGAATGGCCAGAGACAGGAGCAGTGGCTTACTCCTGAACCTAGATTCTTAATACCATTCTAGAGTTGGTAAATTAAGCCTCCATTTCTAATACACAGATGGACATATCAAGGGAGAAAAAAAGCAACAACCCAATTTTCTTTTTTGAGAAGTCCAGTGAAACACTAAAGGAAAGGCATGAGCTGTGTGCTGGGGTGTATTGAGATGTATTTTCCAAAGTTACTCCATGAGCTGGTTTGTGTCCTTCCTGATACTCAATAGCTGAAAAGTCAGGATAACTGATGTGACCGCATCAATTTTTTTTTTTTTTTTTTTTTTTGAGGTAGGGTCTCACTCTATTGCCCAGGTTGGATTGCAGTGGCGCAATCTCAGCTCACTGCAACCTCTGCCTCCTAAGTTCAACCTCCAAAGTAGCTGTGACTACAGGCATGCACCACCATTCCCAGCTCATTTTGGTTTTTTGGGTGTTTTTGGTAGAGGTGGGATTTTGCCATGTTGCCCAGGCCAGTCTCAAACTCCCAAGCTCAAGCGATCCACCAGGCTTGGCCTCCCAAAGGCTGGTGGCTCATGACTAGGATTACAGTCATGAGCCATCACACCTGGCCAGCACCAAACAAATTTGCTCAACATTTTGCCATCTTGTTTTCTTCAACTTAAAATTCTTAAAACTTCCAAACTGAAAGAAAAGACAATCCCAAATGCAAACAAACTGCTGGAATGGGGGCAATGGTCTTCTAATGAGAGGGAGCGAGAGAAACCTCCCACGGATGTACGTGATGATCCAGAGCTCACAGCTCAATTCTTTTTTTTTTTTTTTCCCCAGACAGTCTCACTCTGTTGCCTAGGCTGCAGTGTAGTGGCGCTATCATGGCTTACTGCAGCCTCAGCTTCCCGGGTTTAAGTGATCCTCCCACTTCAGCCTTCCCAGTGGCCGGGACAATAGGCATGTGCCACCACGCCTTGTTAATTTTTGTATTATTTTTGTTGAGACAGAGGGTTTTGCCATGTTGCCCAAGCTGGTCTCATACTCCTAGGCTCAAAGGATCCACGTGCCTCGGCCTCCCAAAGTGCTGGGATTACAGGCATAAGCCACCACGCCCTGCCCAGAGCTCAGTTCTTTCTACTGCTAGTCATTTCGGTGCACAGGAGCTTTGGTGAGAGATCAGTCTAAAATACGGACTGCGTGCGTCAGGAGGGCAATGTCAGGTGTAATGCATGACAACTCAGCATAGGCTGAGGGCCCTGCCCCAGCTGACTTCCAGGCTGGGCCCTGCAGGTGTCTGCCTAATTCCATTCCAGATGCCAACCTGCCTCAGGCCCCATGCAGGGTTCTGCAGAATAGATGGGCCACTTGGCTTGGACCACTCAGTCATCTCCTACAGTCTCAAATGTAGACTGTTGACATCATCGCTAAATGACATAGATACAGCTACAGAAACCCACTCTGAGGGTCTGGAAATAAGCAAACATTCACTGCACTCCTTTACATTTTGTCTCACCTCAAGACCATTACTGCCTCTAGTGTGCTACAAATTAACATTTTTAAATAGCCTATAATTAGTTTCTGATTAGCCTAAATAAATTACATTGTAATCTTCTGTGTTAAAAATGTATATAATTGTTAAATGTAAAGACTGAGATCACACTACAATTGTGGCAACCTGGTTTTAATATTCCAGGCTCCAAAATGTCACCTGGCCTGGGCCTCATTCACTTTTTGAATGGTCCCGACTCCAAAAACAGAGATGCTCCTTTCCCTCCCAAGCCCTGGCCAAGTCCTGGCTACCTGCTAGGTTCTGCCATCAAAGTGGCCACTTTTACCTGAGTTCCTAACTCTTCTCCCCAGTTAGTGTCAATTTCCTTAACATTTAGGAACGCTGTCTGTTGTACACAAATGGAAACAACAAAGCTCAGACTTTTTCCTTTTTGGCAAGTAGTAGCATTTAAGTAGTATGGTAGTTTGGTTTTAATCCCCAGGCATACTACGTTTTATTAAAGCAAGCAAACAAAAACCATTTCTAAATGCTCAGGAGCAAGAGAAAAAGAAGCTGAAATTCTGTAATCCCAGCACTTTGGAAGGTTGAGGCGGGTGGCTCACCTGAGGTCAGGAGTTCGAGACCAGCCTGGCCAACATGGTGAAACCTCATCTCTACTAAAAATACAAAAATTAGCTGGGTGTGGTGGCGGGCACCTGTAATCCCAACTACTTGGGAGACTGAGGCAGAAGAATCACTTGAATCCAGGAGGTGGAGGTTCCAGTGAGCTGAGATCATGCCATTGAACCCCAGCCTAGTAGACACGAGTGAAACTCAAAAAAAAAAAAAAAAAAAAAAAAAAAAAGCTGAAATTGTTTTGAAATTGATGCACATTTGAAAAATCTAAAGCCCTCTCTACTCTTAGACTGTCATATCATGCACAACACAGCCAACCCGGCAGTTGCCATAAGTGCACAGTCTGCAAAGGTGTCTAGTGCCTAAGTGAAAGGATGGAAACACCTGAACTGACTGCAGGGTTAATTAAAAAAAAAAAAAAAAAAAAGCCTTCTTAATTACCAAAGGTATAGAATGCCAAGATCAAATCTGGCACCAAGAGATCTGTTGATGTCCACGTTCACATAGTGCCATGTACAAAAAATGCTGACTAAATTGGAACTGGGCATTTGATTACAAATGTGACTTTGTCTGAGAGAGGCCAGAGCACAGAACTGTATTACCATCTGGCTTAAGATATAATGTCTCAGTGTATTTGACATCAAGTGTGTGAATCCCACAGCAGAATGGAGTTCAGACGCACCATCTAATGCCCACAGATACTGATCACAGTCTTCAAATCAACTGTAGCCCAAAGCTAGCAAATAATGTAAGTGAAGACAAAAGGAAACAGAACAAAAACAAATGTCATTTAGAGAAACAACAGGGCTTCAGCAGGATAACTCAGGATAGTGTAAGGCATGTAAGGCACAGTTCTCATTCTTATCCTATGGGGATGAGAATAAGAATTCAGGGACAACATAAGTCTTCTGTGTTTCTATGCTCTGGGGGCAGACCTGTGTTCCCTAAAAACAATGGTGACCTTGTAGACTGAGCTGGGCAGAATCTCACTTTCCTGATCATTTTCTTGAATATTCAGGAAGCTCAAATGTACAACAGGAAACCTGTTTCCCACATGCTTTGCTGCCTGTAGCAAATAACAAAAGAAGAGCAGTCAGTGACACCAAACAAAAACCCACACAGACCAGACTATGTGCACATGTCTGCATGAAGCCACGTGCAAAGCAAGAACAAGTTCACCTTGGCCCAGAGGTCAACGATTGCGAAATGGCCATTTATTCTGTTTCTCCCTGTGAATAGTAATGCATCGTAATATTCTACTTTATCTTTTATATCATTAATAATCCAAGGACCTCTGAAAGAACAGCCTGCCTCTTTTTTCCCCTCACATCGTTTATACCATAGTTTCTAGCCACATTTACCCCTCCATTTTTGACCCTGGCTGAAACGGTGGCCTCTCCCTGAAGTTACTCCCCATGGTCCACACCTCCCTCAACCAGGTCAGTCCTCCCTGTGCCTTCTGATTGGGAAGCCTGGGTTATCACTTCCTCTAAGGAGTCGTCAGGGACCCTCTTCTGTACTTCTGCATAGCACGGTAAGAGTATGTTACTTGCCTCACACCCCTACTAAACTGGGGCCTCTTTGTGGGCAGGGAATACATATTTCGTCTGTGATTCTGGAAAGGCAAAATCCCAAATAACAGACTCAATGCTCATTAAATATTTCAAATATATTTAAATGCTCAGTTGAATATTTACACACATGAATAAATTCAACAAATACTTATTGGGCACCTATTATGTGCCATGCACTGTTCTCTATTCAAGGGTATAGTAGTGACCAAAATAGACCGACAAAAGTCCCTGCCCTCAAACCAGGCAGGACCCACTGGAAGGGACAGGAAGCAACTTTGAAGGTGTTGGATGTGTTCTCTATCATGCTTGGCTGTGGGTGAGGTGGGTATATTCATTTGATGAAGTTATACAACTGACATTTGTGCATTTAGATGTATATAAGTTATACCTCAAAACAAACTTTTTTTTTTTTTTGAGATGGGATCTCACTCTGTCACCCAGGCCGGAGTGCAGTGGTACGATCTCGGCCCACTGCAACCTCCACCTCCAGGGTTCAAGCGATTCTCCTGCTTCAGCCTCCTGAGTAGCTGGGACTACAGGTGCCTGCCACCACACCTGGCTAATTTTTTTTGCATTTTTAGCAGAGACAGGGTTTCACCATGTCTCTATGTTTGGAAAGCTGGTTTCAAACTCCTGACCTCAGGTGATCCACATGCCTCAGCCTCCCAAAGTGCAGGGATTACAGGCATGAGCCACTGTGCCCAGCCAAAACAAACTTTTAAAAAACATAGTAATTGGCTGGGCACGGTGGCTCAAGCCTGTAATCCCAGCACTTTGGGAGGCCGAGGTGGGTGGATCATGAGGTCCGGAGATTGAGACCATCCTGGCTAACCCGGTGAAACCCCGTCTCTACTAAAAGAATACAAAAAACTAGCCGGGCGAGGTGGCAGGCGCCTGTAGTCCCAGCTACTCGGGAGGCTGAGGCAGGAGAATGGCATAAACCCGGGAGGCGGAGCTTGCAGTGAGCTGAGATCCGGCCACTGCACTCCAGCCTGGGCGACAGAGCGAGACTCCGTCTCCAAAAAAAAAACATAGTAATCATTCATGAAGTATGAGTGGGGTGTGAAGATGAAACGACGGCAGGATGCTGCTAGCTGTGGATGTGGGTAACAGGCACAGGATGTTCACGATATTGTGATCTTTATAGATGTTCACATTTCCAACATAAAAAGCTATTTTAAAAAATCCCTGTACTCACTTGAATAAATATTAATGAAGTACAAGTAATGGATACTCTTCAGCATTACTGTGGGGATTTTTCAACTCAGAATAGAAAGGAAGGGAAAGAAATCAACAGTTACAGTCACTTATGATGAAACAATTTTTTTCGTTTAAGCCTCTAATAACTTTGAGATACTTTAGCCACATTTTATAAATTGGGAAACAGAGGCCAGGGCCAGGTAAGGAAAATAGCCAGAGTTTGAACCAAGTCTATGACTCCCTCAACCTCTTTCCATCAGTGTTTCTTACACCCTCTTGCTCACTGCAACAAGCCCAGGTAAGGACTCTTGCTCCAGCTTGGAGAGGGTGCGGTACAGTCAAAGGAGGCTCCGACAATTAGCACTGGTCACAACGGACACTACTCTTATTGCCTCTGTCTTGATTCAGAACTATATTTGGAAGGTTTAAGTTATTAAAATTGCAAGGAACGATAAGTCATTCTTACATCATTAACAATGGTTCTCTTTCCTTCTTTCCTTCTTTCCTTCTTTCTTTCTTTCTTTCTTTCTTTCTTTCTTTCTTTCTTTCTTTCTTTCTCTCTTTCTTTCTTTCTTTCTTTTTGAGATGCAGTCTCACTCTGGCACCCAGGCTGGAGTAAACTGGCAGTCTGCAGTAAACTGCTCACTGCAGTCTCGCCTCCCAGGTTTCAGCGATTCTCCTTTCTCAGCCTCCCAAGTAGCTGGGATTATAGGTGCACACCACCACACCTGGGTAATTTTGTATTTTTGATAGAGATGGGGTTTCACCATGTTAGCCAGGTTGGTCTTGAACTCCTGACCTCAAGTGATCTGCCTGCCTTGGCCTCCCAAAGTGCTGGGATTACAGGTGTGAGCCACTGCACCCAGCCAGCAATAGTTCTGCTATGACCTTTCACAGTTATAATATGCAATGTTTTTATTGACATTCCCGGTCCTTAAAGACCTCAGTGCATCTCCACCTGGGCTCCCTTTTCCTTGTATTCACACAGTCATGACAACAAAGTGGCACAGAAGCTGGGCCAGGTTTCAGCTGCTGATGAGTGTGTCATCATCAACAGAGTGCTGCTGGAGGGAGGGACTTCTCTCAGCTCCATGCCACATCAACAACTGCACAAACTTGTTTTCTGCCAATACTCACACAGATTCCACCTCAAAGATGCTGAGGAAGCTGATACTGCCAGTAACAGAGGCCACCTTGAGTGTGTTCCTTTCCTGACCACGGTGTCACTTTGACAGATGTCAGACTTAGCATCATTCTAGTTGGGCCATTATGGACTTGGAAAGCTACTAGCATTTCTGATTGCAGCTTCTCCCAGCCAAAAAAACACATGGTGCCCAGGGATTGTGCCAAATGTGGAGAGATATGGGCAACTTCCCTGCTGTCCACAAGCACTAATGTCCCAATCCCCAGCAGAGGGAAAGGCTGTGGTCCAAACACACCATTCTTGTAGGGCCCATTTGGTGCTAAATAAAAACTCTCGCCAGAGTTATAAATGTAAATCATAATATCTGTTTATATTGTTGAATTTTTACCCATCTGTACTCTCTGTTGTCATCATCAAAACTAACTGGCCCCAGACACTTTATCAAATGCATTATTCCAGTCAGGATCCAGGTGATTACGTCCTAGAGAAAGAGCTTGACATCTCGTCCAGAAAGTTAATTACTAACATAATTATCAAAACCTTTTATTTTTCAGGGTTAAGTCAAGCAATTCAGTGGGCTGAGTGCCCTTTGGTTTTGTTTGTTCTCCAGTTGATACATAATGAGCTGTTAAGGACAATGCATTTTTTGACTTTTTAAAGCCAAACACAAACACCTAAGTATTCTATCTGTAGACTATTTCTTCAATCTCCTAAATTCACCCAGAAGATTTAGAATGAAACAAAGCCATAAACCAAGTCAACCCATCACCCAAAATTCTCTGTCCCCAAGGCTGTCTTCTAAAATGACTTTTTCTAGAGCAGACACAATAAATCTAATGCTACTTTTTCCCTATAAAATGTTTGAGGCTTCTAACATGTTACTGCATATTTCCTCTCCTGCTTTTAACATTATTTTGTCTCAAAGCCATCTTGCATTCAGCTTTGACAGGGCTGCTGACAAACATAGAAAGAAACTGGCTGCTCGCAGTGGCTCATGCCTATAATCCCAGCTCTCTGGGAGGCCGAGGCAGGTAGATCACCTGAGGTCAGGAGTTTGAGACCAACCTGACCAACATGGTGAAACCCCGTCTCTACTAAATACAAAATATTAGCCGGGAGTGGTGGCACACAGCTGTAATCTCAGCTACTTGGGAGGCTAATGCAAGAGAATCACTTGAACCCAGGAGGCGGAGGTTACAGTGAGCCGAGATTGCGGCAATGCACCCCAGCCTAGGCAACAAGAGTGAAACCCCGTCTCAAAAAAAAAAAAGAAAGAAAGAAATTATTAAGCTGCAGGTCCTCAGACCTGAAGTTGCTCCAACCAAGCAGCCAGGAGGGAAAGCATATTGTTTACTTATCTGAAGGCAGAATTGAAAGATTAGAAATATACGTAAAATTCTAATGCAATAAAAGGGAACATGACAGACTGGAAGTCACAGCATTTCAAGGAAATGAGTTCCTAGGAAGAGTCAAAAGTGTGAAGCACTGTGAGAGGGAACTTTCAGGAAGCTGATGGTGTTATGTCATAGCCTAAATGATGACTAGCCTCAAAACACATCCAACATGGACATCTAGACTTCGGAGCCATGTGAGTGACACAGGAAACATCCAGCACCTAAACCTGATCCTTGCCAGTTTTAGAATTTCCCTTTTCCACTGCAACTTGTCTGGAATTTCATAGAAAGAGAATCTGAAGGCTGGACGCAGTGACTCACGCCTGTAATCCCAGCACTTTGGGAGGCCACGGCAGGCAGATCATCTGAGGTCGTGAGTTTGAGGCCAGCCTGGCCAACATGGTAAAACCCCATCTCCACTAAAAATACAAAAATTAGTCGGGCGTGGTGGCGCAAGCCTGTAATCCCAGCAACTTGGGAGGCTGAGGCAAGAGAATCATTTAAACCCGGGAAGCAGGGGTTGCAGTGTGCTGAGACCATGCCATTGCACTCCAGCCTGGGTGACAAAAGCAAAACTCTGTCTCAAAAAAAAAAAAAAAAAAAAAAAGAGGGAAG